>NC_035436.2:146838135-147150053 GCF_002127325.2 Helianthus annuus
TTTCTTTAAATTCACCATCTACATATTCATACATGTTCATACGTTCGAATTCATTGTACATCGAATCCTTATTTGTAATTCATACTTATACTTATTCACGATGCATGTCCATGCTTGTCCTTATATTGTTGATACCTAAAAACCCCTAATAATATGCTTATTTATACAACGGTTAATCATCTAATATGTGACATATACTTGTCACTTACAAACATGTTACATACTTGTACATTACACTTTTTACCTAGTTAAATCATGTTTTATTTCATATTTCACCTTGTTACAAGTTAGGGGAAACATTGTTGCATATTATTACACAACTTAATTAACAAAATTACTCATTATAATGTTTTAAAAAAATAAAAAAAATAAAGAAATATGGCAGCCCCAATTCAGCAAAATTCAGCCCCATATAGTTGGGTTTTGTGGGCTAGTTTCAAGGTGTAACCCCTTCTAAACACTTCCAAAGCCCAACCCATTGAAACCCTAATCCTTCCCCCTATAAATACCACTTATAACCAGCCTCCCTACCACTTTTGCAACACTAAAAACTCTCAAAACATCCTCCAAACCGTAGCTGAAAGCAAAGGTTCGAGCAGATTGACACCCCTTCACGAAAATGAGCATAACTCACTCAATTCTTATCCGATTCACTTGATTCTTTTTCCTACTTGCTTAGATAATCATGGGGTTCGATTCCTAGACTTCTCCTTGGAGAAATCAGACCTGGAAATGCCCCGAAATAGTCCATAAACTTTCTGTTTGATTTTTATGTTCTTCAAAACTTGTTTAAACCTATGCAACTTGTGTCTAACACATCTCATGCCTATGTCCTAATGCTTACAAATTATCCCATGGTTGGTTAAGCTTAAAAACAAGGTTGAGACATTTGAAATCAGAGGATTAAACCTCATAAACTTGGTGTTTTGTCTAGGGTTTCAACCCACAAATCATGTCAAACATAGTCTTTGATACATGAGTGATTATGGAACAACTTGGGTTGTCCAAACATACAATCCTCACATGATTTGATGATTTCTATTAGTTAGTTTACTTTACATACATGTAAAGACCTTAGTTCATGACCCTCCTTGGTTGTTTTTACATCAAGTGTAGTGGTGAACATCAAAGGGGTACCTAAATGGAAGCCTTGTCTTCCTACCCCATCCATGACACCCATGACTCAACTTGAGGTACCTAAATGAAGATGTAATCTTCTACCTCTTACTTGAATACTTGAACATTTGGACTTAATAATATGTGTATAATATACGACCTACATACTATCTATGTACACTCGAATCTTTGATGTTGAAATCATATTCATTTGTCAAAGTAGTAGGTTATCATCTAAGGACCTAAACCTTGTTATGATTCTTATGGGTGTTCAACTCATAAAATCATTATAACTGTCACGGCTCCCCGACCCACCCTGGACGGAGTCGGGGGACCGCGAGACAGTTCCCGTGGTATTTAATTAATGCGGCAGCGGAAGTCTTTTTATAACAGGATCTTTTATCCGTGAAATATGCTCGTTTAATATATTACACCAAATTTAAGGGATACATCCCATAATTTACAATAAGTTGATTTCACATAGAAATCTTTATTTTTCAAAACACGTTTTATTCATTCATTTACACTGAGCCACTTCTCTGAGCTTGATAGTGCTTTACTGCACTTTTCCTGGATCACACAGATCACCTGAAACATGTTTGAAAAAGTTTTTGTCAGCGGGGAAATACTGAGTGAATCATTCTGTTTTTCTAAAACGACCCGTTAGTTATAATTTACAGTATTAAGAGCGATTACAATGTTTCTATCAACCAATTATCAAGAATGGGTATTTGTCACTCGATTCATTTCTGTGACTGTGGTCATACCACTATTGGGTCCCGTTGCCCAAATAGTGACGGTGTACTCACACAGAGTAGAAATAACTCACATAGAGTAATATTCACTCACATAGAGTGATAATAACAGTAATGTGCACAATACCCCACATACCAGCTGTAATTTGGTGATTACAAAGACTTAATCCCTGTAATTATAACCTTGAAAATAATTTGAGGTATTGTAATACTTACTCACAAACTGTGAGAAAACAATTTAAAAAGGAGAATGACTCACATTGCAGATTAACGAGCAATAGATATAAGCCTACTGATTAGCCTTGTTTAAACCTAATTTAACACAATGCACACACACAGGTTAGTAACTAATACAGCAATTACATCAATTCACGAGATTAACCTTCACAACGATTAATCAGTGCAATACTCGATAATTCAATCGGATTCACAACGAATAACAGAGCATAGTCCGAATTCGAACAGCACTCTAATATTCAAGTCGAAATCACGACGAATAATCAAAGTACAAGCTCAATTGAGCAGCACCCGGACTATCGTTGGATAGTTATAATCGATCGGACGTTGAATCGTAATAGCGATCGAGTTATTACCCTGATTGCGGCAGCGTTTCGATAATTGTGTGTGTGTTGGACTGTTTTACTTATAACTCGACGTATATTATGAATTTTAACGTCGTTCAAGTGCCAGATTTCAAGTCCCAAACCCTGCTATTTATACTGAAAATTTGTCACCGTCGCGTAGCGCGAGGGGGTACCCCTTTAGGCGTCGCGCTACGCGAGTGACCACCCAACTTTCATAGACTAGGTCTTTGCGTGTGTAGGCTTGCTGAGTCGTTAGATTTTTAAAATTCTATTTCGACAGAGAGTTATGATGATAATCGTAACTAGGGTTTTGCCCCCCCCTGAGTTTTAGGGGCCCTGATCCTGATTCTGATTATTCTGGAAATTTTAGGGTTAGTGCAGAATTACTTGGGTTTCTCAATTAGGGTTTCCTTATTACCTAATTACCATCCTAATTATAGATTTTAGTGGCAGTTGTTACATTCTCCCCACCTTAAGAAAAATCTCGTCCTCGAGATTTACTGGAATAGATGAGGGTACTTTTGCTTCATTTCTGATTCCAGTTCCCAAGTGTATTCTGGTCCTCTTCTTGAATTCCATTTGACCTTTACTAGCACTAGTCGTTTGTGCTTGAGAAACTTGACCTTTCTATCTTCAATCTGTAGTGGTTTCTCTATAAATTTTAACCTTTCGTTCACTTCTACATCTTGAAGAGGTACTACCAGGGATTCGTCTGCTAAGCATTTCTTAAGATTGGATACATGAAATACATCATGTACTCCAGCTAATTCTTCTGGTAGTTGTAAACGATAAGCAACTGGTCCTATTCGTTGAATCACGGGGAATGGTCCAACGTATCTTGGACTTAGCTTTCCTTTCTTACCGAATCGTACTACTCCTTTCCAAGGAGAAACTTTTAAAAGTACTTTATCTCCGATTTGAAATTCTAAAGGCTTGCGACGATTGTCTGCATAGCTCTTTTGACGATCTCGAGCTGTTTTTAGTCTTTCCTTGATTTGAGTTATCTTGTCAGTAGTTTCTTGTACAATTTCAGGACCTGATAATTGACTTTCTCCGATTTCTGCCCAACATACTGGAGTTCTGCACTTACGTCCGTAGATTGCTTCAAATGGTGCAGCTTCGATGCTTGAATGATAACTATTGTTATAGGAGAATTCAATTAATGGCAAATGGTTATCCCAATTACCACCAAAGTCAATTACACATGCTCGGAGCATGTCTTCTAACGTTTGTATGGTCCTTTCACTCTGTCCGTCTGTTTGTGGATGATAAGCAGTACTTAGATTTAGTCGAGTTCCCATTGCTTTCTGAAAACTTTTCCAGAAATGCGAAGTAAATCGACTATCTCTATCCGATACAATGGAGAGCGGAACTCCATGTAGGGATACTACTTCGTCCACGTAGAGTTGTGCTAACCTTTCCATACTAAAGGTTTCTTTCATTGGTAGAAAATGAGCTGACTTGGTTAATCGGTCTACGATTACCCAAATCGCATCATTACCTCTTTTGGTTTTGGGTAACTTTGTAACAAAGTCCATTGTTATAAGTTCCCATTTCCACACAGGCATTTCTAACTGTTGTAGTAGTCCTGAAGGTTTCTGGTGTTCAGCTTTAACTTGTGAACAAGTTAAGCACTTGGATACGTATTCCGCTATATCCTTTTTCATTCCTATCCACCAGAAATTATTCCTTAAATCTTGGTACATCTTATTGTTTCCTGGGTGCATAGTATACCTAGATTTATGAGCTTCTTCTAAGATCTTATTTCTTAATTCTCCTTGCTTAGGTACCCAAATTCGTTTCTTATGGAATTTCCAAATTCCATCATTTCCTTGTTCTAATTCTTTTAGGTAACCTTTCATTCCTTCAGCATCGTCTTGGATTGCTGCTTTCTGAACTTCTTTAATTTGTGCCATTAAATCTACTTGTAGATTTAACCTCAGAGCACGGACTTGTTTCTGTTTCTCATGATACTTACGACTTAAGGCATCTGCAACTACATTTGCCTTTCCTTCGTGATATTGGATATCACAGTCGTAATCGCTTAGCATCTCCATCCATCTTCTTTGCCTCATGTTTAATTCTTTTTGTCCAAATATATATCTTAAACTTTTATGATCGGTATAGACAGTAAACTTACTTCCATACAGATAATGTCTCCATATCTTAAGGGCAAAAATTATGGCTCCTAATTCTAGATCATGAGTCGTATAATTTTCTTCGTGCCTTTTCAATTGTCTAGAAGCATACGCAATTACCTTCTTGCGTTGCATTAACACACATCCGTATCCTAATTTTGAAGCATCACAATATACTTCAAAATCTTCTGTTCCTTCGGGTAAAGCTAAGATTGGTGCATTTGTCAACCTATGCTTTAAAATCTTAAAGGCTTCTTCTTGTCTAGGTCCCCATTCAAACTTAGCAGCTTTACAGGTTAACTTAGTTAATGGTACGGCTATCTTAGAAAAATCTTTGATAAATCGTCTATAGTATCCAGCTAAGCCTAGAAAACTTCTTATCTCCATAGCTGTTTGTGGAACTTTCCACTTCGTAATTGCATCTATCTTAGCAGGATCTACATGGATACCTTCGTGATTTACCACATGACCTAAGAATTGTACTTCTTGCAGCCAGAATTCACATTTTGATAATTTGGCATAAAGCCTTTCGGTTCTTAACAAAGTTAAGAGAACATGTAAATGCTCACAATGTTCTTTTTGGCTTTTGGAGTAAATAAGTATATCGTCGATGAAAACGATTACAAATTTATCCAAGTATGGTTTACAGATTCGGTTCATCATGTCCATGAATGCTGCTGGGGCATTCGTTAATCCAAAGGGCATGACTGTAAACTCATAATGACCATACCTAGTTCTGAAAGCAGTTTTAGGTATGTCTTCTTCTTGTACTTTCAACTGATGGTATCCGGATCTTAAATCTATCTTAGAGAAATACCTAGCTCCTTGCAATTGATCAAAAAGATCATCAATCCTAGGTAATGGGTATCGATTCTTAATTGTAACCTTATTCAATTCTCTATAATCGATACACATTCTCATCGATCCATCTTTCTTTTTCACAAACAGTACCGGTGCACCCCAAGGGGATGAACTAGGTTGTATGAATCCTTTGCTTAATAATTCATCTAATTGCTTTTTCAATTTTCGGTGGGTGCTAATCTATATGGTGCTTTAGCTATTGGTGCAGTACCTGGAATTAAATGAATTCTAAACTCTACTTCCCTATCAGGTGGTAATCCAGGTAATTCTTCTGGAAAAACGTCTGGGTATTCTGACACTACCGGGATATCCTGAAGTTCCTTATCCTTAGTGTTAATGATTACTGAAATCATATACACCATTTCCTGTTTTCTCGAATAACTAGCCAATTTCATTACTGAGATGAATTTTAGTGGTTTTCGAGGTTTATCTCCAGTAATCAAAATTACTTCTCTTGTAGGGGTTTGAATTTCTACTGCATTTTTGTCACATAGGATTCGTGCATGGTTGGCTATTAACCAATCCATTCCTAATACTACATCGAATCCTGCTAAATTCATTGGTAACAAATTTGCAGAAAACTTATGGCCTAATAGTTCTATTTTTCCTCCTTGCCAGATTTTATCTATGTTCACAGAATTTCCTTCTGCGGTTTCAACTGTGAAAATTTGCCTAAGAGGGGTTAAAGGTAACTTAAGATCTTGGCAAAATAAAGTATTTATAAAACTTTGGTTCGCACCAGAGTCAAATAATACTTTTGCAAATACGTTGTGAACTAAGAACGTACCAGCTATCAAATCTGGAATGAGTTCGGCCTCTTGAGTGGTCAGCTGGAATGCACGAGCATTTTTCTTGGTTGTTCCTTCCGTGGGTCTGGCTTGGTTAACTATAGGTTTAGCTAACTTAGGACATTCAGATTGAAAGTGTCCCCTCTCTCTGCAATTGTAACAAACTTTTGTTTTCTTCCTGCAGTCTTCTTCCCGATGTCCTTTCATTTTGCAAAAATTGCAAACCATATTGCATTGTCCATAATGCTTCTTTTTGCAAACTTTGCAGAAAGGAGATGATGAGGATTGTCCGGTTCCTCTCTTCTTGACATTACCCATACGAAATCCTTGGGTAATCTTGTGAGCTAATTCCTTCTTGCGATCTTCCTCTCTTGTGCGTACCAATTCATCTGTTAGGGTATTAGCTAATTCTACAGCATCGTCAATAGTACGAGGTCTCGCAGCTTTAACGATGTTTCGGATTTCACTAATTAACCCCCAGATGTAACGAGAGATAAGTACCGGTTCTGGCGAAGCCAGTGATGGCACTACCCTTGCGTATTCAAAGAATGTCGAAGTATAGCCCCGACAATCTACGCCTAACATACGATGACTTAGGAACTTGTTTGCCATTTGTTCCTTCTCGTATTCGGGACAGAATTTTCTTTCTACTAAACTCTTAAATTCTTCCCAACTCATTGCATAAGCTATCCTTCTTCCTTTTGCCTGGAGGACCGTGTTCCACCATTCGAGTGCTCCTTCTTTGAATAGATTTGATGCATACATCACCTGGTCTCCATCGGCACATTTGCTTATTGCAATTACTGCCTCGGTTTTCTCTAACCAACGCAGTGTTGCAGTTGCCCCTTCGTTACCTGCAAATTCAGCGGGTTTGCAAGCAAGAAATTCTTTGTAAGTGCAACCAGGCGTTGCAGCTTTCATTCTTTTAGGGAGTGGGGCCTGCTGCGGATCATGATCGTCATGATTACCGCCTCCATTTATGCTGTTACTGCCGTTATCTTCTGGAATACGTTTACTAGGAATTAATTGTGGTTCGGCAGGTTTTCGAACAGCAGCTACAATTTCTGGAATAGCATGAGCTATCCCTTGGGCGATAAAATGCTCGATATCTTGTCGAGTTATATATTGATCTTCCTGTTCTTGCTCAGATTGATTTACTTCATTAATTGGTTCATTGTTAGCGTTTTCCATCTGCTAATTGGTAAAATTATTAGTGTCTAACTTATCAATGACAAAATTCACATAGATACACATAGATTATCACAATATACAAGTATCACCAAAATTGTCGATTTCTCGACTTTTTACTTTGTTAGTATATTGTATATGCATCCATACACACCGTATTTTACAGAGTTTTATTGCCCATTTTACAGAATTTTAAGTTACTATCATATAATACGGCTTTCTGTGGTTTAACTGACTGTTCTAGTAACGGTGCTCCCTTTCATCGTACTTCCAAGTTAGATGCTCTCCCATTTCCCTGATCCTATTACCTGTACCTATCAGTTCTTCACCGAACTGACGGAGTTCAGCTAGGTTTTCATTACTCATGGGAGGATTTGGGAATGGTTCTGGGTCAAATTGTGGAAGGAAGCTATAAGGACTGTTAACTATGTTTTGGAATTGCCAATCATTAGTCCACCATTCCTCCATTTGGCCTAATGGTCTGGTATGAACTAGTGGGTCTGGAATAGCTGGTCCTAGGTTTAGTGGGAATTGAACTGTAGCCGGGTAAGAAAAGAGATTATCGTTGATAGGTTCTAAAACATCACAATTCTCCAGTAGGCGATCTATTTCGTCCTGGAACGTGATTTCCTCAGACTGTTTAGAGCTTTCGCCAATCTCTATTCCCTTTTGTTTCAGATCTATTCCTATTTCTTTTTCAGGTGATTTCGAACCTTCTCCAGTTTCTATTTCCTTTCCCTTGCTCACACTCACAGGATTTTCTATTTTAGGGAGTTTCCTAGTGGTAGTTTTCCTACGGCGCACTTTCCTCCACCCTACATATCTTCTCTTCTTTTTAGGTTTGGCTTTTTCCAGCGGTGGAGCTTGGAATTCCACAGGTTCTTCTATGTCAGCAATGTAACCAGTAAAGTCGTGAGAGACTTCGATAGGCACTGGATATAAGTTGAGATTCTGGAATGTTTCCGACATCTCATTCATGCTGCATAGCATATATGTAAAATGCAATGTTAAAACTTTGGAACAAAGTTTAACAAACAAAATACTGAAGTTTTATTGCATACTAATTTATACAAAGAACAACAGAAATAAACACACTTAGGACTTTATTTATTTACGGGATTGTGATTTCTCTTACTAGACCCAACTTATCGGATATTTAAAGATTAGCATTTTCTGCTACAGTAGCTAGCATATAGAGATTTGCCCATTTCCCGTCTATTTTATCTTCCCAAGGTGTACTATTACCCAACTCTTGAACTTCGGGGTTAAACCTAATTCTCTTGGTTCGGGGTTTCTTTGTCTCCTGACTCTTTTTAAGTATCGAATCCCTTTTCTCTGGGGAAAGTGGATTCTCATAGTTTGCCTTGCGGACAAAGATTCCTTCTTCTAGATTTACCGGATTTCTAGAAGAAGATGCCACATCTAGTTTGTGGTAGATAGCAGACAACTTTTGTTTACCCATACTGTAACTATCAAATAATCAGTTAATAAAACAAATAATCACAGAATAACAATTAGTAAAATTAAGTATCGTGGTCCAAAATGCTTTAATTTAGGCTTAATCAGTGGCTCGATCAGTGGCTCAATTTAATTATTAGCTCTGATACCACCTTCGCTGTCACGGCTCCCCGACCCACCCTGGACGGAGTCGGGGGACCGCGAGACAGTTCCCGTGGTATTTAATTAATGCGGCAGCGGAAGTCTTTTTATAACAGGATCTTTTATCCGTGAAATATGCTCGTTTAATATATTACACCAAATTTAAGGGATACATCCCATAATTTACAATAAGTTGATTTCACATAGAAATCTTTATTTTTCAAAACACGTTTTATTCATTCATTTACACTGAGCCACTTCTCTGAGCTTGATAGTGCTTTACTGCACTTTTCCTGGATCACACAGATCACCTGAAACATGTTTGAAAAAGTTTTTGTCAGCGGGGAAATACTGAGTGAATCATTCTGTTTTTCTAAAACGACCCGTTAGTTATAATTTACAGTATTAAGAGCGATTACAATGTTTCTATCAACCAATTATCAAGAATGGGTATTTGTCACTCGATTCATTTCTGTGACTGTGGTCATACCACTATTGGGTCCCGTTGCCCAAATAGTGACGGTGTACTCACACAGAGTAGAAATAACTCACATAGAGTAATATTCACTCACATAGAGTGATAATAACAGTAATGTGCACAATACCCCACATACCAGCTGTAATTTGGTGATTACAAAGACTTAATCCCTGTAATTATAACCTTGAAAATAATTTGAGGTATTGTAATACTTACTCACAAACTGTGAGAAAACAATTTAAAAAGGAGAATGACTCACATTGCAGATTAACGAGCAATAGATATAAGCCTACTGATTAGCCTTGTTTAAACCTAATTTAACACAATGCACACACACAGGTTAGTAACTAATACAGCAATTACATCAATTCACGAGATTAACCTTCACAACGATTAATCAGTGCAATACTCGATAATTCAATCGGATTCACAACGAATAACAGAGCATAGTCCGAATTCGAACAGCACTCTAATATTCAAGTCGAAATCACGACGAATAATCAAAGTACAAGCTCAATTGAGCAGCACCCGGACTATCGTTGGATAGTTATAATCGATCGGACGTTGAATCGTAATAGCGATCGAGTTATTACCCTGATTGCGGCAGCGTTTCGATAATTGTGTGTGTGTTGGACTGTTTTACTTATAACTCGACGTATATTATGAATTTTAACGTCGTTCAAGTGCGAGATTTCAAGTCCCAAACCCTGCTATTTATACTGAAAATTTGTCACCGTCGCGTAGCGCGAGGGGGTACCCCTTTAGGCGTCGCGCTACGCGAGTGACCACCCTACTTTCATAGACTAGGTCTTTGCGTGTGTAGGCTTGCTGAGTCGTTAGATTTTTAAAATTCTATTTCGACAGAGAGTTATGATGATAATCGTAACTAGGGTTTTGCCCCCCCCCCCTGAGTTTTAGGGGCCCTGATCCTGATTCTGATTATTCTGGAAATTTTAGGGTTAGTGCAGAATTACTTGGGTTTCTCAATTAGGGTTTCCTTATTACCTAATTACCATCCTAATTATAGATTTTAGTGGCAGTTGTTACAATAACCCATGAGGTTACCAAGTGTCATACAAGTGTTATGTGTGAAGATGAATATTTTGATATAATATTTTCATGTCACTTTCATTCCAAATCTCGACTCTAAACATGCTTGAACTTAAACCCTTACGCATTCAACCTTCCAACCTCGGCAACTTTGTCACATTGGATAATCGGAAAACATATGCAAACTTTGTGAGTATACTCGTATTCCCCTTTTACTTTTATCACTTTTGGGGTGTAACATGTTTTATCTATCAACAAACTTACACATGGACATTTTGCTTAAACACATGAACATTCCTATAACATGCTTGTATACGTGATGGCTTGATACTTTAAACTTGGGTGATTCTTATGTGTTGAACTTATCATTAACTTCGTACGAGCCAAACCGTGACATATGTAGCGCTATAGGATTAACGACCCGCCCTTTATCATCGGTTATGTCATGAGCATATTGCGTTTTCTTGGTTTGATATGTTAGACACATGCCATGTTTAAATGTTTATCTTGAATCACATGCTTGCTTTGAGGAATTGTTCAAACTTATCTTTTGCTATGTACGTATCAAACTTGTATACTCGCCTTTGCTTTTGCATTGAACTTTATTTTAAACATGTTACAGGTTGAGGACGATGATGCTATGAAATGAAGTAGCGTTGATGCCTAGATACACATATAGACGTTTAGGTTTAATCGTTGTATCAATGTTGATTATGTTGTATTGTATTTCCTTTGAACTTGATGTTATTTGATTTCTTTGTAATGTTGACAAAAGAATTATGAAATGAAATCGGTTTATTAAATATTGTCACAAATAGCGTTATGATGACTCTAGCAATCTTCACACTTCGTCTCATCCCGATGTTTCCGCCATTGGTTGGGGTGTGACAGAACCGGTCACAGAGGGTTATACCATCATGTAACCTGGTCCTAAGAGAGTCCTAAGGCATATCTAAATCAAACTTTAACGGGTCGGAACTGAAGTCAAAGCAAAAGTCAAAGATTTTGCGACTTTCGGCTATGAATCGGGTCAAAACAGTAAATGGTCGGATCAAACAAGCTTAGACTAGTTAATATACTTATTATCATGTTTTATGAGTGTTTAAACAGGTTACATATCACCTACATTACAGATTATGCATGAAATCGCAAAATGGCATTTCTGTTGACTTTTTCTAAGCACGTTTGACTCGACATTTGGACTAGTTAGAATGGGAATCAGAGGGAGCCCTTTTAGGGGTTTAAAGCCCACATGGTTACCAACATATAACTATCTTTGATTCGACAAACCACTGGACCATTTGTGATTTATCGCAAAGTCAATCGTTAATTACGACGGATTGACTTTTAAGCTAAACTAAGCAAAAACTAAACCACCAAAGGGTTAGGCAACTTACAGAAGCTTGGTGCACGACTAAGAATGATAGAGGAATGCTTTAGAGCTCCAGAAATGATCAGAAGGCAGGTTTTGAGGTGTGTTTCACTTATGCACAATGTATGTCCTTTTATAGTGAAAAACTTGGCATAGGATCATTACAACTCAACCTACAAGGCATCATGGATGTTCAGCAGGTGGCCCTGGGTGCTAGGGGTCATGTAGAGGGCGCCCATGCTTCATTAATTGCTCACAAGATCGTTCACAAGCTAAATCATTGAATCTGTCCAAAGTTTCTGCATCTGGGACTCGTACGCGGCCCGCATTAGGATTCAGCAACTCACACGCGGGCCGCATGGATCCTAATGTCAGAAAACGTATCTTCCTCTGGCGCGCGGCCTGCATTAGCTCTACCTTATACTTAACGCGGCCCGCCTGAGGGTTAATTATCAAGATTTTCAAATCTTTTGTAATGATTAGCCTGACCTTTCGGTTTCGAAGGGGTAACTTTGCGATTTGGCCCTCGATTATTTACGATTAAGGGCCTCGTGACTTTTACCCGCATTGTTAAGCCCCCGGTTAGTTTAATTACTATCCGAAAAGCCTTAACTTTCATTGTTGACGCTTTTAACCCCTTGCATACGAATTTGATCATAACTTTCTCGTTTTAAAACGGAACTTCGCGAAATTTATATAGTATATTCTAGTGAGCGTATTTTACTGTTACAAAGCCTTGGGTTCGTCAAAGGGTCACTCAGAGGTATAAATTAAACATGTTGACACAATTAACCCCTGTAGCTTGTAATCTCTCACTTTCTCCCGTGTTTCGCTCCGTACGATCCATGATTTATTCGTTTGAAGGTACGAGCATCATTTAGGGTTACTATACAGTATATTTACCCTTCGTTGACATTTATAACCCTCGAATTTACATACTTTCAAGGTTTGTCAATTTTAGTCCTTTATTTAATATTTAATGCCACGTGTAAACTCATGACACGTGTTAACACATTATTGGACACAAAATTTCGAGGTGTTACATCAAAGGAATAGGGGAACAGGGGATGACTTTCAGCAGTGGACAGACTTTTGAAGTAGAGCAGACTTTTGAACTCATCAGTGGTTATGGCAGACTTTTAGGATTTTAATGAAAAATTCATTTTAGCTATTTTTAAGGATGGATTTTTGATTTTCTGAAAACATTTTAATGCTTTTATTCATAGAAAAACAGGATTTTGCCTGTTATTCCATGTTTAGCATGCCAATCCTAGAGATCAAGCTTTCAAAGGTGGATGTGTCTAATGCTTTGGTTAGCACATCTGCCAGCTGATCCTTAGTTGGAACATGATGCAGAGAAATCAAACCTTTTTCATAGCAATCCCTCACAAAGTGATGCCTGATGTCGATGTGTTTGGTGGTTGAATGAGAAACTGGATTTTTGATGATATTTTCTGTTGTCTGGCTGTCCAACATGAATGGTGTCTTCAAGGCAGTGATACCAAAATCCAGCAACTGATTTTGAAGCCAGAGCAGATGGGTTGTACAGCTTGCAGCAGCTATATATTCTGCCTCAAGGAATTGGCACCCTCCTGAAGTGGACTTCCTTGTTTTGTCACTTCCAGCAAAGTCACTATCTGAGAAACCTGAAAGCTCAATTTTACCATCAGCTGGATACCAGATACCAAGTGTGGGAGTACCTTTGAGGTATCTGAATATCTTTTTTACAGCAATAAGGTTTGACTTTCTAGGGGCTGATTGGGATCTTGGACAGACACATGTTGCAAACATGATGTCTGGTCTAGATGCAGTTAGGTACAATAAAGACCCAATCATGCTTCTATATAAGGTCTGATCAACCAATGTATCCTTCTCATCAGACATGACTAGTTTATTGGTTGCAATGGGTGTACTACATGGCTTACAATCATCCATATCAAAATTCTTTAAAAGTTCTTTGGCATATTTGCCTTGATGGATAAAAGTGCCATTTTGCAGTTGTTTTACTTGGAGACCAAGAAAACACTGGAGTTCACCCATTGCACTCATTTCAAACTAGCTGTCATGAGTTGCCTAAACTCTTCACACATTTTGTTACATGTGCTTCCAAAAATGATGTCATCCACATAAATTTGGACAACCATCAAGTCCTTCCCTCTCCATTTTAAAAACAGTGTTTTATCAATTCTGCCTCTGGTGAAACCAATGGAAAGTAGAAAGGTGGAAAGAGTTTCATACCAGGCCCTTGGTGCTTGTTTCAGGCCATACAAAGCTTTATTCAGCTTGTAGACATGATTTGGATTAAATGGATCCTCAAAACCTGGAGGTTGACAGACATAAACCTCTTCTTGAATCTTACCATAGAGGAATGCATATTTGATACACCTTGATGTTGTGGTTGACAGCAAAGGCCAGAAATAATCTGATAGCTTCAAGTCTTGCTACAGGGGCATATGTTTCATCATAGTCAATGCCCTCTTCTTGTCTGTAACCTTGAACCACAAGCCTGGCTTTTTTCTTGACAACAATGCCCCTTTCATCAGTTTTGTTTTTGAAGACCCACTTTGTGCTAATAGGACTTACACCTTCTGGCAGTGGTACAAGCTCCCATACTTGTTGTCTTTTGAACTATTGGAGCTCCTCTTGCATGGCTTCTACCCAGCTATTGTCTTTCAGTGCCTATTGGTAGTTGACTGGCTGATGGAGAGATAGAAAACCAGCAAAAAGACAAATGTTTTGGGTTTGGCTTCTTGTGAGCACCCCTTCATTGATGTTGCCAATGATTTGGTCAGGTGGATGAGATCTCAAGAAGATTAAATCTCCTTGGTATGGTATGATGGCATTTGTTGGTGAAGGCTGCAGAAGTGTATCATCTGAGCTAACCACTGCTAGTGACTTTGATGATTCAGCAGTGGCTTCAAACGGTGGTGGAATAGGAGGTAAAGGTGTGGACACATGCTGACTTTGATCCACTGTTTGAGGACTTTTATCAACAGTGTTTGATAATGTGGAAGCAGAGGTTAAGGGGCTACTTTGGTCAACAACTGTTGAGGTAGCAGTGGTTGAGCTTTGACAGCTGTTTTGAACATCTGCTGCTCTTCCCATTCTGATAGACTTTTGAGGGATGATGATTTCATACCCATAGTCTGGTGTTGAATCCTCTGATGGACCTACACTGTTAGTCTTGACATCAGTGTTTTCAAACGTGAATTTATCAAGATCAAACAAATCAGCGGGATTTGCTGGGATTTTCATTGATGAAAGTTCATTAAACTTTACATTCAAAGTCTCCTCCACTTCTTTGGTCCGTGTATTATGTGACAACCCTTACTAAACCAGGTATCCGTACGACTTAATTAATAATTAATTACTGCTTAATTACTATGCTTACTTGAAATTGTGGATAAACTGCTACTTGATTACTGATACATGTACATACCAGCATCATACTTTATTTACTGTCACTACATTATTTACATGATGAACCTTAGTGACAAACATGATGCACAAAAGCACAGTAGCACTATGAACGGATAACCTATTGAACGTACTGTCATAGCCAGCACCAGGCAGACACTGCCTCTAAGGCCTGTAAGAGCCGAAGATAGTTTGCTACACTAGTAGAGAGTCTAGGGATAAGAGGGTTGTAGAACTGCGTCACTAGGTGATAATTATAGTGACCGGATGTGCCTAAAACGTACTTTAAGTACAAAATTCAGCACTTTAAATAAAAATTCAGCATTAAGCTAACTAATAAAGTGCCAAAACATGAGAAAAAAAATATTACTAGACACTTTCCAAAGTGTAGGGAATTCATTGTGTCACTAAAAATAATATTAACGACACTTTATATATTTATTTAGCACTTTAACGGATCGGTATCTAACCGGGCAACCGGACTTAACCCGGAACATAAAAATATTGTCATCAACATTATTTTTCTTTTTCTGAACCAGTTATGGTCCCCGAGCATTATAACACCTTACATAATACCCGGTACCCGCTAAACACTAGATATAGCATTAAACCCCCCACTAATTAAATTATTACCCACAAAAGTCACATCTAAACCCCACATGGATGAATTCGGCTCAAGCTTATCCTCTAGATATTTTATTTTGAATTCTTTACATTCTCATGTAATCTTACGGAAAAATTAGGAAAGATATTGTTGGTACTTTTGTTGACATTTAGTCTAATGGTTAAAGACTCAAACTAGTATTATAAATAAACAGTTATCACTCATCATCATCACCAAACCAATTTCTTTCCTTCCCACCACACAAAGCTTCGGCTGAACAACCTCCTACACGCCACCACATTTTATTTTTTTTCCATTCATTCCATCCAAGTATATTACAAGGTGCAAGGAGCCATTTTAGGAGGTGTGGAGCTCACGGATCGCCAAGGACCTCTCTCGTTTGTTTTTAACCACCTATTTTTCGACTAGTTTCTTCCCTAGCCACGAGCTAGTAGTAAGTTACTATAAACGCACTCTCGATCTATTTCAAAGTGGTTAAAACGATATATGACGGTTAAAACTCGTGAACATACAAGATGAAGTGTTAAAAGTCTATTAAAATGATGAATATGTTGGTTAATAGCACAAGGGTTGTGTAAATCTTGTAAGATTTGTTTTGTGTAGCTATTTAGTGCCGATCTATGTTGTGGTAGCTCGGATCATCGTCTATCCCGGATTGGTCATGATCATGGATCATGACATAGAGTTTGTTTAAGTGTAAAAAGGGTTAAGTGATGAAACTCTACCACACACTAAACATGAACTTGTGTAAAATCGATTTTTCTTATGAAATAGTGTTTAAAACTAGTAGATCTACGGATCTACAAGCGGTATTTTCAAAGGACCAAGTGTCAAAGAAATTATATTTTCTAAAACCGGATCTTACATGAACAAGAATGATTTTTAAACACACAAGTGTATAAACACTTGTGTAACACTAAGTTTCGACAAAGAACTAGTTTTGTCACATTTTACAAGAAGTTGTAAAGATGGAATTTCTTTAAAAGTGAGGTTTTTACGAAACCGGATTGATTTATATAAAGATCCACTAAAAGTAATGGGATTTACTTCATATTCCGGACAAACCACAAGTTCATGTAATTTATGCGATTTATATATATTTTGACTAGTTTGATGCTATGGATATTGTTTTGGTTGAATGAGAAAATTGTTGATTTGAATTATAAAAGAAAATGATACGCTTGAAAGCGTGGCCATCTCCAGTTACAGGGGAAACTCTGGCGAAATTTTTCCAAAAACCTAACACTTAGAATTATTTTCACTACAAGTGTTAGAAATACTTTTCGACTTGTTTTCAAATTATAGATTACGCCACGACTTTATTTACAAACATCAGAGGTGGGATTTCACAAAATAAAACTTGGTAAATATATATATTTAGTATATATTTTTCATAACGTCACTTGATATGTGTTTATGATTATCTTGTGAAGTATACAAATATTATTTTTAGGGTAAAAATAATATTATCGAATGTTAACGAATCCAAAATAATAAGAACGCCTCTACGATAAATATATAAGTTACACCGGTAATTATTATTACCACTCGATCGTTAAAACGTAACTTATGCATTTTTAAGAAAATATGACTGAACGCGTATTTTGTCAAGGTATTATTTTGGGAAAATTTTATGTAATAGAAAATATAATATTTTTGAGAAAAATATTTATATTTTGGAGTTAGAAATAAAGTATATTTTAAGTGAGACTTAATAATATATTCCGAAGTATACGAACGCACATGTATTAAATCCCCCATCCTTGGGAAGGAAAATGATTACCAAGTATTTACAAAATGTGAACACGAAATAGTTGTCTAACTATTTCCCAAAAACTTTAAACCATAAAGCTAAGGCACGGCCGTCCGTCTAATAGAATTAGTACGTGTAGGTCGTCACACAGCTGCTTGATTTGGAGGCATACTTGGTAGAGACGCACCACTGTGAGTTCATGTCCCCCTTTTCTCATAACTGTTTTCAGTTTTCTAAACTGCGGGGGGTGAAATACATGTTACTATGATTATGAATATTTCTTACATGGTATGGTCAGCTAAGGAAGGAACTGTTAGGTTATGTGATTTGGGTAGGTGAAACCTTAAGAACATTAGTCCTCGTAGTACGATCGAGGGATACAAGTGATAGGCCTATTTGAGCATAACAAACCCCACCCATGCGCCCTAAGGTTGGACCATGTGGTGACCTGGTCTTAACACCACCCATGCGCCCGCAGGTTGGACCATGTGGTGACCTTGTCGTAACACCACCCATGCGCCCGCAGGTTGGACCATGTGGGGACCTTGTCCTATCCCCTCCCATGCGCCCGCAGGTTGGACCATGTGGTTACACATTAACTGATATGTTTCCTTATTTGCTTTCATACCAGAGTTTACAAAATATTCACACTTACAATGATTATAAAGGTTTATTCGCGCGCACATACTAAACACATGAACTCGCTCAACATTATTGTTGATTTTTCAACTTACATGTATTTCAGGGAATTAAAGGATCTGGCGCGGTATGACACGTCTTCCCGCTGCACTAGTTACGAGGTCATCCTGGTTTGGGGAATGTGACTCTTTCCTGGACAAGTCACAGTCCTTAAACTATGTTTATGTCATGTTAATGTTTGTGTTGTTGAACAATGTCGTTAGGATGTGTTTCCATTGAGACAGTGTTGTTGTATTTGGTTTTTAAAACTTAATTAAATGGATGATCTTGCATGGTTTTATTTCATATAGCTTTGTTATGGTTAAGCTATGGTATTAAGAAGTCACACAAAAATAACCACGCTTCCACAAAGCCAAGGTGTGACATATTAAACACTTTGTAGGCCTTGGCAGTGGTTGAGTATCCCAGGTGATAACCACAGTCTACTTTGGCTGTAAATTTTGAGATGGAATCTTTTAAATTCAAAATAAAACATGGGCAGCCAAATACTTTAAAGTATGAGATCAGTGGTTTGATTTTATATAGAATTTCATAAGCAGTCTTTTTGTGTCGTGGTTGATTAAAACTCTGTTTTGGACATAGCAAGCAGTGTTTACTGCCTCCGCCCAAAAAGTTAATGGCAAGCCTGAATCAGCGAGCATGGTTCTGGCAGCCTCAATCAAAGTTCTGTTCTTCCTTTCAACAACCCCATTTTGCTCTGGTGTTCTAGGGATGCTGTACTGCCTTACAATCCCTTTCTTCACACAGAAGGCATCTAACTCCTTATTTTTGAATTCTGTGCCATTATCACTCCTAAAGACTTTCACTGGAAGGTCAAATTGCTTTTCAACATGTGTCACAAAGTCTTGCAAAATGCCTGCAGTCTCATCTTTTGAGTGTAAAAAGAAAGTCCATGTAAACCTAGAGAAGTCATCAATAATAACCAAACAATATCTCTTATTTTTGAGACTCATGACTTGAACTGGGCCAAACAAATCCATGTGCAGTATTTGCAAACACTGGGTTGTTTTGGACTCTTCAATGGACTTAAAGGAGCTTTTATGATGTTTTCCTTTTAAACAGGAAACACAATGCTCAGGACATGAAAATAGTTTTTGTGGTAAGCCTCTTACTAGGCCAATTTTTGACATTTTAGTGATTGTCTTGAGATTTGTGTGCCCTAGTCTTCTGTGCCAAAGTTCTGTCTCTTTGTTAGAGGTAGCTGAGAACAGACAGGCATCAGTTCTGGGACACTCTTTTGACATATCAACAACATAAACATTGCCACTTCTTTGAGCAACAAGTTTTGTTTTTCCAGATTTTATTATTGCTTCAATCTTTTCAACCATTTCTGGTCCAACAATCCTACAACACTCCTTTGTGAAGAATGACCCATACCCCTTATCACTCATTTGTGAGACACTCAGGAGGTTGAGTTTCAGATTGTCTATCAGATTGATATTTTCAAATTTTACATTTCCAGACTGAACTGTACCAGACCCCAGAACTTTCCCTTTACTATTATTCCCAAAGGATATATCACCCCCTCCATGGATTTTGAAATCTTTGAGTAGGGCTTTACATCCTGTCATGTGCCTGGAGCCTCCACTATCTACATACCAAAGACTATCTAAGCATGCAGAAGCTTCCTGCACATGAAGTAAAAGGATTAGTTCATTAAGGTCTCTAAAGCCAATAAGGCTTTGGATGGGGTCTCAATAGTGTCTGGGATGGTGACAGATGCACGGACAGTGGTTAGCTCAGGGGTTTGAACATTTTTGGGAATGTTTTTTTCTAACCACTGTTGGGGGTCTTGGCCAATCACCTGTTGATAACCAAAAGGATGCCTATTCACTCTTGGTTTAGAGGGCTTTTTGTAAGCCTCATAAACATGTGGGATCCTTTGGTATGACGGTTGTCCTTTACCTCTCCTGAATTGATTTGCAGGAGGTGCATCAGTCACTTGAACATCTCTTTGAACAGATGTTTGATTCAGCTGTTTTGTGACAGCTGTTTGGACAGGGACAAACAGCT
Organism: Helianthus annuus; assembly: GCF_002127325.2. Classification (NCBI taxonomy): domain Eukaryota; kingdom Viridiplantae; phylum Streptophyta; class Magnoliopsida; order Asterales; family Asteraceae; genus Helianthus; species Helianthus annuus. The sequence continues at coordinate 146,858,572 of NC_035436.2, forward strand.
GTTGTTTCTTGGTGAATTTGACAGATGATGCTGATGAACTTAAGGATGTTTTTGCAATGTACTCATTCTTTTTCTCATCAAAGTTTTTGAGATACACACATTCCTTAGTTTTGTGGTTATTTTTACCACGGATGGTGCAACTTTCAGCAAGTATAATGTCACTTGTTTTGTTTAAATCATGTGCTTTTAGATGAAAACAGTCTTTTGTTAGATGATTCCTTTTTTCAGAAAAATCACAAAACAGGTTTTTAATCTTTTCTCTCTTCTTCCTTTTCTCAGATTCCTTTGCAACAGAGTTTTGAACCTCTGTTGGGATATCTTTGATAGGAATGATCTTTGCTTTTGGAGCTTTAACACCATCAGTGGTTGTGAAATCCATTGGTTTGAAGTTTTCCAGGATGTCGCACTCATCAGACCATGTGGGTTTAAATTGATATTTCTCAATCTCCTCAAAAGTTGAGGATCCCACAGATCTTTCCAGAGTAATTTTGTTACCAAGTTTGTCAGTTTTTTAACCTCTTGGCCATTCTTGTTGGTTGGTATTATTTCAGTTGAACCAGCTTGATTTTCAGGAGTGTTTACAAGATCATCATATTTTCTATGTCCTATACCAAACTTGACATTACTTTCAAGTTGTTTTGCAAGCATAACCTCATACCCTTTACAAGATTCCACCCATCTTTCACAGGTGATCTGGGTGGACTCCAACTCCTTTTTGCAAACTTGGTATTTTTCTACCATAGTTTGGAGTTGAGTTTTGGTTATGCTCTACTCTTCTTTGAGACTGCTGATCACTTTATCCTTTTCAGCGAATTTGTTTCTAAGTTCTTTTAATGACTTTTCAAATTTGACTTCATCAGACAAGACTTTTTCCCTAAGGTTTTCATTTGCCTCTTTAATGTTAGCAAATGTAATAATACATTTTTCTGAACACAGTTTTTCAAGAACTTGAGGAGTTACCTTGGCAGCAGCTGTGACATCTGTGCTTGTAATCATTGTAAACAGTTCAGTTATCAATTAAATAAAGTTATTTGATCCCTATGTTTGTTTGTTTATGTTTGATGTTTTTCATGTTTTGACTTTTATTCGATTTCAAACTCTATATCGCTTTCTGGAGAATTATACACAAACTGGTGCGTAAACGTAATCAGTTAAACACGAAAAATACTCCAGAACATCAATTTATGCTTAACATACCTTAAATAACCTTTACATAACTTAGAAATAAGTTTCGAAGGCTTTGGTATGGCAAAATCTAGTTAATTCGCTTACAGGGACTAAAATTGACAAACTGCGAAAGTATGCCAATCTGAACTGTAACGAACATTCCGGAACATGATCATAAGTTAAACACACCTTAAATATCCTTTACATAGCTTAGAAATAGGCTTTGAGGGGTTCGGTGTGCTAAAATAAACTTTTGGGCCATTTAGGGACTAAAAGTGTCAAAAAGTGCATAAGTTTGCATTTTCGCGCATAACTTACGTTCTGAATACATCCGGACATCCAAAAATTTATGTAAGCATTAAAATATTATGTTTTAGTGTTTGGCTTGTCAAAAATCCATTTGTCGCGCAATTTGGACCGTTTTTGCGTCCATTACGACTTCCGTCGTAATTAACCGAACAACGCAATCGTACGGCCAAACAAACTAACATCCGGCATATTTTTGAGCATATTTCAAGTCCCCTATACTTTAACTTCATTTTAGAGCTTAAAAATGGGTTTGACGGGTTTTAGAAGTGCCAAAACACGTCCATACGCGCACAGGGACCAAATCTGCCAAAACTGAAAGTTAGCTGGTCTGCAGGGTCCTTACGGACCGTATGGACATGCTTACGATCCGTAAGCAACCCCCAGAACAGCAGAAAGTGTTTTCCAGCTAGATCCAGCTTTTACCCACTTGTGCACATGGTTTTGGGGTTCCTATGGGCTGGTTTGTATGCCCATCAAGGTACCAAATCAGGATTTGACAAATGTACGGCCTAGATCGTGCCCTCTTCTCCAAGAAACGATCCTAACGGTAGTGCTTCACCTATATATACCCCCACTCTTTTCCCTCATTTCCCACACTTGAATTCTGAGTTTGTTCTCTAAGTTGGGGTGTTTTAGCACTTCATACCTGAGAATACTCGGAAGCTCAATCTTGAGGGGACCCTTTGTAAGTATTCCTTCGTTCTTTTATTACTTTTCAAGTTCGAAAGTCAAACTTTGTTTGACTTTCTGCATTGACCAGTTTATGGTCAATGCGAAGTTCGTTCGAACTTCATAACGTTAGCGTAATCACGATGGTTATAGTTCCTAGTAACTATACCTACTGATTACCACGTTATCTAGGCTCAGTGACGAGTCGAAGTTTCGGCCAAAATGCGTTTTCTCGCGTATTTTGTAACCAAACTACTCTAGGGTATTAAAACCGTTTGTTTAAAATACCAAACCTGTTTTCTAACATTACTAAACATGTTCTAGCATGTTTAGCTCGTCGCTTTTAGATTTGTGCTTGTTTAGGGTCGTAAAGGTAAGCGATCTAATCAATCGCTTATGCTTACGAACCCGACCCATTTGGTCGATCATTTGGATCCAACCAAACATTTTAGGTGACCATATTGTATAGGGAATAACCTTCCGAGGTTATACCTTATGGTCACGACGTTTAAGTAATTGTATGATAAGTAGTTCTTATGCCTTAGGTAAATTACCAAAATGCCCTTTTTGCGCCAAAATTCATTTTAAGCCTATGTAACATAATTTTTGACATATAAACTGATTTAGCAACAATATTAAGCATGATAAGGCATAACTTGCTTGTCATAGGACTAGTTAAGCATTCCGAACGCGTTTTACGCAAACGACGCGTTAAAGTAGCATAAGCTACCTAAACGAGTCATAACGGGTCAAAAGCACTTAGGATAGGTTTCGTTTTAGTATGTAGGTTTGTTAAACCATATTACATAAGTTCCTACACTTATCTGGTTTACGAACCCTCGTACTACCCGATCCTCCGACAGGTCCGTTTATTAATGTAGATACCTATATAGGTGCCGTTTGATTCCGTGATCTTCTAGCATTGCTTGGTGGTTATCCTACGACTTCTAAGCAATCTCAAGTGAGTACATAGTACCCCTCTTTTACTGTTTTCCAAACATTTTGGGGTGAAACACATGTGCCTACTTGCTACTTTCATGCTTTTCATGTTTTCATCTCATATACTTGCTATTTTCATTAGTACACTATAGTACATGATTTCATTACATTGTTTTGCTATGTATGTTAACTTAGCATGCTAGCACATTGATTTACATTACTTTGTTTTGCTATATATGTTTACATGACATATTAGCACATTGTTTTACATGACTTTTCTACTTTGTATGTTTACTTAGCATACTTAGTACATTGTTTTTCACATAACTTGTTTACTTTTGGTATGACATTTGGTTTGCATAAACGGTTCTTTACTACATTCATTAACATTAGCTACGCCGCTCGGTAGTAAGTAATGGTACCATATGACTTGACAAATCCCGTTCCTGACACCCTAGGTTTGTTTGGGTGTAAGGAATGACTGAATCCGTGAACATTTTTACTTTGATAACCTTTACTCTAAGGTTATCCTGCTGTCTCAAGGGTTGAATGTAATGCGTTAACTTACCACATAAATGTTTGTATCAATAAAACAAGCTTTTACTTGGCAAAACATAACTTTTTGATTTATTCAAAATACTTTGTTTTGTTCCTTTTTTTTTTACTTATGGTTAAGTATTCTCATTTTGTTACTTACCATACATAACTTTTGTTTACACTTAACTACATGACTACATTTTGGGTTTTAAACAATGACAATGGTTTAGACAAGAACATTTGATGATTGGTTTGAACATGAACTATATGCTTTGGTGGTTTGTTTAAGTGACTTAAGTAACGATATGTGTGTAGTATGCTACAAGCATGGTGGATACGCCGCTGGTACTTCCTATATATAAGTGCTTGTATTGTATTACATGACATACCGTTATTTAAATCATTCAATTTTGGACTTATACATTTTACACAAATAATATCTTTTTCACAAGACTTTGTTTTACAAAACAATTTATTTCATACAACTTATTTTTACTTGGTTATTCTTTTAACCATACAACATTCTTTTATACATACATATTAACTGATTTGTTATCGCTTTTCAAACATTTTATAAGCAAACACTTAAACTAGATTCATGACAAGTTTTCATTAAACATTTTCTTAAACCTAAGTCATGAATCCTATTTTCATAAAACCTATGTTACTCACAGGCATTTTTATGCTGACGTACCTATTTTCACATGTGTTTCAGGAGCTAATGCATAGGATGATCGTGACACGCTAGGGTGGACTTGGGCCTTAGTGACATAAAACAGAGCTAGACTTAGTTTAATTACGTTATGTACTCATTATTTTAGTAGTTAAGACAATGTAACAGGTTGGTTCTTGTTTTGAACGATGTATTCCACCCTTGGGTGATGAATAAAATATTATTTTAATTACCATGGTTGTGGAACAATAATTCTGTTACAACACTCCCCGACGTTTCCGCCATGATTTGATGTTTTACGTGGTCGGGGTGTGACAGAAGAGTTGGTATCAGAGCCAATGGTTATAGGGAATTAGGTTATTAGTAATGCTTTGACCTAGACTATAACCTTTCTAGGACCCCAACACAAGTTGTCTTGTGTTTAGATTTTAAAACATGCATTTCACCTATCCTTAGGTGATCACCAAAACAAGAACCCAGTTTTCTAAAACGATTTTTGAAAAACAATCTTCTGTTTTCAAATGATTTATGGTTTTGAAACCCTTTTGATTTTTCAAATTGATTTTGAAATTTTATCATTTGTTTTTGAATGATTCCTTTGGGCCTTGTGCCTTCCAAGTTTTCAAAATCTCGTCAAAGTTTTGGGTTCTAAATAGTGTGAACACGTGCAAACTGGAAGGGTGAATGCCTGTACCATGGGTTTTCTGTCTAAGGCTAGAGTGTTCGTACAAATCCACATAATCGGACCAGTCACTCTTACCTGGGAACTCTTGGGGTGAGTGTTCACTTATAGGCGAGCATGTCTTCGCTAAGCATTATTTATGGACCCATTTACTTTGATTAGTCACTGTGTGTCATTTGTTTGCTTTGTGATACGGACAAATGACCACCATCCTTGCTTTGTTGATTTTGTTTCATCTCGTTCTTTTCATCTAATCATCTCACTCGTTTCCTCTCGTGTTTTCCTCTTTTTAGCATGCCTCCTAGACGCGAAAATCAGCTACCCAATGCCGAACTGGCAGAAATCATCGCACAGCATATGGCTGCTGTGTTCCCGAATCTTATTGCTCAGTTTAACCAAGCCAACATCAATCAGAATGCTCCTTGTAACTTCAAGAGCTTCAATTCGGCTAAACCACTCAAGTTCAGTGGTACTGAGGGGGCAACTGGGCTCCTTCAATGGTTTGAGAGCATTGAGAATACTTTCCGTCATGTTCAGTGTCCTGATAATCGCAAAGTTGAGTTTGCTTCTAGTGTTTTTCAAAAGAGGGCGTTGACGTGGTGGAACGGGGTCATGAGAGATCGTGGTGCTGAAGTTGCTTTAGCACAAACATGGGCTGAGTTGAGGACTCTCATGATGAGTGAGTTTTGTCCTCGTCATGAACTGCGAGCTTTGGAAAGGGAGTTCGATGATCTGAAACAAGTAAGTGGTGAGCACCGGGCGTATACTGATAGGTATGAGGAGCTGAGTTTGTTATGCCCAACAATGGTTACCCCACTTGACAAGGCTATCGAGAGATACATCGATGGTCTACCTGACTCTGTGCAAGACATCGTTACCGGTAGTAAACCTACCACTGTTCGTCAGGCAATCGAACTATCTGCAACGCTGACTGAGTCGCAGATACGAAAGGGTAAGTTGCATAGAAAGGGTGACAAGAAGGGTAAGAAGCAGGATTCTGAGAAGAAAGAGAGTAAGAAAGGTAAAAGCAAGAAGGGGAGTGATGCGGGTTCTTCGAAGGGTTCGAGGAAGCGGAAGGCTTCCCAGAATTATGCCGTTACTACTCAGGCTCAAGCTGCTCAAAATCAGCCTGCGCAACCTCTTGCCAAGAAACCATACTTTGGCAATGCACCTCTGTGCAATAAGTGTAACGGACATCATCAACCACACCACCAGTGCCGTCAATGCACCAACTGCGGAAGACCTGGTCATCTTGCTGCTACATGCCGCATACCTGCCAATCTGAATCGGGCAGCTCAGAACCCGGCTCAACAAGTTGCTCAGCCTTTTGCTCAGCAACAAGGTCAAGTAGCACGACCTCACTTCCCACCAGGTTCTTGTTACAACTTTGGGGATCTGACCCACTACCGTAACCAGTGTCCAAGGTTGATAAATGCGAACCCGGTTCAAGCTCAGGCTCGTGGACGAGCTTTTAACATGAATGCTATGTGACAACCGTCACTTTTCCGTACATTCCGTACACTAAATGAACAGTGATCTGTGCCTTAATGAACATACATGATCTAGTTTACAAGAGAAATAAGTTTCTGAATTCCATACAAGTGAATTCATGTACGTTTTATACTACAAAATATTGCTTTATGCAAAAACGAGAGCGTTGCGTCAAAAATATTAGTAAACTCACCGGTAAGACACACTGTGTCAACGGAACTGCAGAAAGCAGTCAGACAATAAAATTGAAGCCTAGGTGTAGGTCCAATAACAAGAATACATTAAAACCCAAGAGTACATACAAGGGTTTAATATATATGCTATATGAAAGCAAAAATAAGCACTAAAAAGCACCCGAAACACACTTTAAGAGCAGAACTAATTGCGACAAAACTGCGAAACGAACGTTGATGGCCGCCCGGATAATATTTAATCCCACAAATATTCTGTTATGATTAAAATTTTATTTTAATCAGGTTCGTGTTGAAAAATAAATTAAAACGCTTAAAAACGTTATTTTTTCAAGTTTAAGCACGTACCGTGTGTTCCTACGCGACACAGTGCTTACACTGCAAAACGCAGACAACGCAGAAAACCTAGGAATATTCCAGGAATATGCTAGGAATATGCTAAGAATATTCCAGGAATATGCTAGGAATATTCCAAGAATATGCTAGGAATATGCTAAGAATATTCCAGGAATATGCTAGGAATATGCTAGGAATATTCCAAAGAATATGCTAGGAATATTCCAAAGAATATGCTAGGAATATGCTAGGAATATTCCAGGAATATGCCAGGAATATGCCAGGAATATGCTAGGAATATTCCAGGAATATGCCAGGAATATGCTAGGAATATTCCAGGAATATGCCAGGAATATGCTAGGAATATGCCATATGGAATGTCTATAAATACCTTGAGATGGCACACTAGACAATTCACCACCCAACACCACAAAACTACTCTCTCCTCTCCCTTAAAAACTTTCGGCCGAACACCCCTTGATCATCCATCATATTTTTCGATTTTGTTCTTCACATTCCAACATCATACAAGTGTCAAGTGTCACGCATAAGAAGGCTTGGTGCACTCGGAGCTCGAAGGACCTCTTTCTCTAGCTTTTATCCACCACATTCGCGTCTAGATACTTCCCTAGCCTCGAGCTAGTGGTATGTTGCTTAAAACACATTCTTGAGCTATTTTGAAGTGGTTAATATGATGTGTAATGATTAAAACTCGAAATCTTACAAAAAGGCGCATTAAAGTCTACTAAAAACATGAAAAATGATGGTTAAAAGCTCACTAGTTGTGTAAATGTTGTAGTAATTGAAATTTGTGATTATTTAGGCCCGATCTACGTTGTGGTAGCTCGGATCATCATTTAACCCTGTTTGGTTAAGATCATGGATCTTGACATAAGCTTGTTTGAAATGGTGCAAGGGTTAAAAGGTGAAACTCTACCACACAAGAAACATGAACTTGTGTAAAAGTATTTTTACTTATGAAATAGTGTCTGAAACTAGCCGATCTATGTGTCCACAAGTGGTATTTTCAAAAGACCAAGCGTCAAAAGAAATCACATGTTCTAATCCGGATCTTATACAAACAAAAGTGATTTTTTGTGATCAAACAAGTGTGCGAACACTAGTGTAACAAAAGTTTTAACAAAGAAATAATTTTCGTAAAAACCGACTAGAAGTTGTGGAACTTCATATTCTTTAAAAATAAAGTTTTTTTTTTTTTTTTTTTAAGAAATTAAACTTATTTTTAAAGATAACAAGACTTACTAAATGTGCTAGTAAATTACTACACATTTTTGTAAATATGCAAGTTCATGAAATGGGGAAAATTAGTGATTGTTGTTGATGATTATTGTTGATAATTGTTGTTGATGATTATTGTTGATAATTGTTGTTGATGATTATTGTTGATAATTGTTGTTGATGATTGTTGACGATTTAAAAGAAAATAAACACATGTTTTGAAAACATGGGAAACCTCCATTTTTAGGGGAAACTCTGTCAAAATAAACACTTAGAAAAATATAAGTTTTTGAAGAACTTATTCCCTAAAAATGTATTTAAAGGTATTACCAAGGTTTCCCTAATTTTTGGTGATAAGAAATGAGGATTTCTTCAAAAATAAAAGTGGATATAAATATGTATATTTTTGAGAGAAAAATATATATTATTTTATCACCAACTTTTGTGCTAAGTGAATATAGTATGTGTTATACGTGCTAGCGTATTGAGACGTAAAGATACACTAAATACTCATGAGGAGTATAAACATGAAAATACACATACAACATGCTTAGACACATACAAGAGGATATATTTATGAAAATATATTACTTGGACAAAATACATAATTCGGGTGCAAAATACAAGATACGTATATTTATTTTTGAGAAAATGATATAAGACAAATAGTTAAAAATATAAATATTTTTAACACAAGAACACAAATACAAAAGATAGTGACTTGCACTTGTGCAATACAAGTCTAGTGACTAACGTTAATAAAACGCGTTTAGGTCACGACGCTAGATAAGCAACTCCGGTGAAGTTTACGACGCAGGAACGCAAAGTTGTGAGTTCATGCTCCCCCTTTTCTTTAACTGTTTTTGGTTTTATAACTCTCGGGGGTGAAATACATGTTACAAATATTATAATTTTTTTACAAGTAGTAAAAATACAAGAAGCACTCTTGGTGAGAACGAGTACCGAGTGCAATACGAATCGAGAATACAAAAATACGAGAAGCACACTTGGTGAGAACGAGAACCAAGTATGATGTGCTTTAAGAAATGCCTAGAAACTACTAGATCATGTGAGCATAGACTTAATACTAAAAATGCCATAAAGTCTTGGTGAAAACTAGTACCAAGCCATTAAAAACATTCAGTAATTAGGGACGAGGGTTAGATCTAACGGGTACGGCCGAGCCCCACTCATGGTCCTTATGTGACCTCTTGAGTGCTTCGGTGTCCCAGTCGAGGTAAATCGACACAGTCGAGGTAAATCGACACAGTCGAGGGTAATCGACACAGTCAAGGGAAATTGACATAGTCGAGGTTAATCGACACAGTCGAGGGTAATCGACATAGTTAAAGGAGCCAACACTAATGCTCCATAAGTCCTCACATGCCTTAAAGGAGCCAACACTAATGCTCCATATGTCCTCACATGCCGAAATGTCTTTGTACAAACATTCAATTAGTACGTGGTGTACACAAGAAAACTTGATTTTTGCAAGAATACTTTATTTATACAAGATACATACCATGTTTTCATACTCGGTATGCAAAACACATGAACTCGCTCAACTTTATGTTGATGTTTTCCAAAATTACATGTATTTCAGGTGACAGGATGGATCTTGGGCGCAAGTGTTGTAACTAGAAGTAGACTACAAGTTTAGATGTCATCCACTTTTGTTGAATTGTAACCTAGATGAAGGTTGTGTTTTAAAACTTAAATGACAAGTGTTTGTGATCCTCAAAATTTTCCGAATGGATGAACATCGTTTTAAATCATGTAGTTGTTTATTATGATCGAATGCAATGATAACAAGCTAGTCACACATCATACGCTTCCGCAAAAGACAGGGTGTGACAGTTTGGTATCAGAGCTTCGATTGTAGTGAACTAGGATTCCTTCTCGAGTCTAGACTACAATCACTAAAGTGCTTTCACAAAAACATTTTACAAAATGGTTTTCATTGCATTCACGAAAGCGCCAAGATCCACGAGTCAGACACTTTTCAAAGAAAAGACAAGGCAAGGACATTAGTGAGGAATACCCATAGAGTAAGGTGCCAACCAAGGCATAGTCTACAAAAGTTAGACTTGACAAAATGACCCCCCCCCCCCCAAAACGAGAGTTATACGTGGTATAATGCATTAAGTTACTTGATTATGCTAAGTAGCTTATTTGTTATTTGTATTCATGCATACGAATAAGTGTACGGAATGATTATTGACGTGAATAAAATTCTTTCGACTCCGACTCCTATTACGGTACGTGACTCGCACGATGAAGCTATCGACCTCGCGTCCTTTGCAAAGCTCGTGGCTGGGAGTGATTACCAGACAAGACTCTGAGCTTACTTCCGTAGGAGATGGCTGCTCTTCCCTCTCGAACGTGAAGATGCCAAACTACGGTGGTGATGACGAGGCAGAGGCGGCGACCTTGAACGAACTCTTAATCAACGGGACGAGATCCCTCCGGATTATGTGAAGCAAAATTGACAACATACTTGACTAGAAAAGGAAGATGAAGTATTCATCACGAAGGTGCCCCTCCAACTACTAGGAATTCTCTCCATTCCTATTCCATCTAATCATCGTGCCTATACGCGCATAACAGTAACGAATGTTAGCGCATGGACCTCCGCAATGGTCCTTTCCATGGCAAGGAGTGTAAGGACAGTAGTGTCCCCTCCTAGATCAATCATCTGCTTGGACGAGAGAAAATTGGGGTAACTGTGCAAGACAATTTATTATTACGGGGGCCCACGTAATAACGACTTGTAGTGCACAGAAATCCTGGTGGACTCTACGGGTCGAGTTAATGAAAACCACACCAAATTCAATGTATAGGTGTCCTCACCTTCATCTGGTAGAACATCACATAGATCAGTGCTTTAGCACGTAAGAAAGTAGGAAGCCTGTCTCAGCCTACTTCGTGACTGACACTTCTACCTGCGTACGAGACGTTTGAGGAAAACGACATTTAAGCAAGTGAAGATGAGAAACATTCAAGAGATTCAGCGACTTTGCACTCTCTATCACCCATACACGAGCAACCCCCTTTAAGGGAAAATGTACGCCCCAGTAAAGCCAAAAACCTAAGAAAACCAATGTAGCGGGAAATAACTGAAACCTAAATGACCGAGGCAATGTAACCTCAAGTTCGTTTTAAGCCAAGTTGGCAAGCCTAAGTGAAGGCTCAGTAACTGTTTCCCGCTCATACATTGAGTATTTATGTATACATGTGAAATTGGGTGATTACATAATGGCTTATGGTGTTATGTACCTCATAGACACCTGGAATGTTGCCTAACCTACTTCATACCGTTTTGGCAGAAGGGAATGCCGCCCAGGCGAGACACAAACACCAGTACGCTACCAAGAACAGAAGCCGAGCTGCAAGAATGCATCTCGCAGGCAATTGCACGACATGAAGCCCTCCGCTCTAAGCACATCAATGGCACGACTGAGAATAACCCTCCAACTGGCTGCACCTATAAACAGTTCCTGGACTGCAAGCCTTTGAATTTTGATGGCACAGGAGGTGCCGTTGCATTTGTTCGTTGGACAGAAAAGACGGACTCAGTTCTAAGAATGAGTAACTGTTCACCCCAACAAAGCGTTACCTATATCTCAGGGTTATTTCTGGATGGCGCACTCTCATGGTGGAACCTTCAGGTTCAGACCCTTGGTGCAGATGCTGCTTATGCACTGAGCTGGGACGAGCTCAAGGAAATGATGGAAAAGAAATACTGTTCTAGGACTGAAATCCAGAAGCTTGAGGTGGAGTTCTGGAATTTGAAAATGGACGGACCGAAGATTCCTGAATACGTCCATCGATTTCACGACTTGTCTAGGGTCGTCCCCTACCTAGTCAAACCGGAATTCAAGAGGATAGAACGATTCATTTGGGGACTTGCACCCCAGATTAGGGGCATGGTTACTACCTCAAAACCCTCAACCATCGCAGAGGCTATCGATATGAGTGTCACCCTTACTGAAGAGGCTCTACGTGCGGGAAAATTTTCGGAATCTGAGGATAACAAGAAAGAGACTCATGTGGAGTCGTCAAGCAACAAGAAGAGGAAGTCCTCAAACCTAAAGATGAGCACCCAACTCAACTATGGAAGCTCTAAAGCAAACAAAAGAAAGAAAGTGAATTCGCCACATGGCAGGAGCACTGATGGAGCCATTAATAGGGCAGGTGGTAATGTTTACTCGGGGACTAAGCCGAGGTGCAGAGAATGCACTTTTCACCATAAAGGCCGATGTCTGAAGCCTAGGTGTGGAAAGTGTGGAAAAGAAGGGCACAACAGGGACGCCTGTTGGGCGAAGGACCCAGATGGAAGAAATAAGAGAATACCCGGTTGCTACAAATGTGGTGAAGCAGGGCACTTTAGGAAAGATTGCCCAAAGAAGAAACAAGCAAGGAAGGGTTTTCACGATCGAAACTCGTGAACCACGCTAGGATCCAGATGCGGTTACGGGTACGTTCCCTATTAACCACCCTTATGCATCTATTTCTAATACTGGCATCAACCTTAACCTTGCATGCTTAGAACTTAAGAAACTTCTTGGCCTAGTCTCAAGTAAGATAGACGTCCCGTATTCTTTAGAAATGGGCATATAGAAGGATAGCTTAAACAATCGAAGCGATTAAGGATCGTGATTAGGCACTCAGAGGGCCGTAACCTTCTGTTACCATTGACTCGTGAGGTCATAATAATCAGCATGGATCGGAAATCCTAGTATGCAGCTGAAGTCGTCAATACGAGAAAATCAGACGCATCCCTCGTGCGAATGATGAAACCCAACTTTACTGTAATAGGCGCAAGGATGCTAGACCCCATAAGGCGGCAGATCTACGACATCCTTCATTGGTCGAAGAGGCATAGAAATGCCTCTGAGTAGACTGCAGAACCTGGGAACATCCCCGCGATGGAAGATGTTCCAGTAGCCTTTTCAAAAGACTTGCCAGAAATGCCCCTTCGCAGCGTCAAGAGAAGTTTAGGATAAACCACGTGCCAAGAGCAGCACCAGTGTCGAATAATGTCTTACCGACTAACTTCGTCCGTAAAGCATGAGCTCCGGACGTAACTGCAAGAGCTACCAGACAGAGGAAGTTAAGGACATGACGCCTTTAGTTAGGGATATGAGGAGAAAGTTGGCAGTTCCATTTTGCGTAAATTCCTGAGAATTGAGAATCAGAATCCTTTGCCAACGACTGGCAACATAAACAGACAAAATCATAAGATCCTAGTTGCCACCCAAGGATCAACTTGAGGACAGGATGTCCATGACTGTGTATACCAGAAGGAAGTGTCCCTGAAACGACCTTTAGGACTCGCTTTGGAAGTTACGAGTTCCTTGTCGTACCATTTGGCCTAACACATGCATCGACAATATTCATGGACCTCATGAAATCGAACGTGTAAGCCATACCTAGATAAGCCATATACTTATTGACTACATTCTCATATGGCCAATGACCAAGGAAGGTCGTGAGCAACAACTGCAATTTACCTTGCAACTCTTAGAGAAAGAACAGTTAAGCGCTATGATGACGAAAAGCGGATTTCGAATTCGCGAAGTGAGAACTTTCAGATCCATGATGGATAAGAACGAGATTCATGCCAACCCTGCAACCAAGAGCTAAGGAGCTAGAGTTGCAATTATGTGACGCCTCTCGACAAACTCTCGATTGTACGCCGATGCAACAAGACCACGACATTACATACGTGGCACATTGATTAAGGAATCATGAGAAGAACCCTTGAGATAGGTACAGTCATTGCGCGCAGCAAACTGGGCGTTATTACCTGAAAGAAAACGTTGCACGATCTTTACTGATCGCAAGGGATTGCAGCACACCGATGATCGTAAGAACTCGAATATGAACTGAGCTGTTGAACGATGCAGACTGTATGAACAAGATGCGTGCTTGTGTGATAAACTTTGATAAAAAGTTGGAACACTCACTTACCCTTAGTAGAGTCTTCCTACAACAGTATTTATCACGCCGCCGTCTAAACCGCTTTGTGTAAAGCTTTAGATGGAACGTAATGAGTCAATTCCCGTTGTGTTGAACGGAGACCGGGAATAATGGATCAACTGGCCGAGATGGTCCAGGAAAAATCTAGAGGCAAGGTCGTTCATATATGCGATTATATCAAGACAGCCCGCAGAACACAGAAAGATTACGCCGATGAGAGGCAGAAATCGTAAGAATTTGAGACAAGAAGCACGACTAAATTGAGAGCCGCGCCTAGAAAGGGCGTAGTGTGAATTCGAAAAACGAAAAGATTGAATCCCCGGTGTAGGGATCAGAACCATTGTTCACAAGATGAAGCTTCCAGAAAAAGATCAGTAGTGATCGTGACACATTCATGTGTCTAGTCTTTAGAGGAGTCTGACGCAAGGAACAGTCATAGTTCCCACAAATAAGATTCACGTCAATGATATACTATACAACCTGTTGAGGTTTTGGACCAAGAGTCCACAAAATGCAGAAAAGACATGATTGATTTACTTGAGCATGATAAAATACATGACATGAGAACACAAAGACGTGTTTCAAATATAAGTGACCATATTGGTTTCACAACTCCCCTGCGACCGATGGCATCGCTTGAATTTCGGGACGAAATTCTTTTAACGGGGGGAGACTGTGACAACCGTCACTTTTCCGTACATTCCGTACACTAAATGAACAGTGATCTGTGCCTTAATGAACATACATGATCTAGTTTACAAGAGAAATAAGTTTCTGAATTCCATACAAGTGAATTCATGTACGTTTTATACTACAAAATATTGCTTTATGCAAAAACGAGAGCGTTGCGTCAAAAATATTAGTAAACTCACCGGTAAGACACACTGTGTCAACGGAACTGCAGAAAGCAGTCAGACAATAAAATTGAAGCCTAGGTGTAGGTCCAATAACAAGAATACATTAAAACCCAAGAGTACATACAAGGGTTTAATATATATGCTATATGAAAGCAAAAATAAGCACTAAAAAGCACCCGAAACACACTTTAAGAGCAGAACTAATTGCGACAAAACTGCGAAACGAACGTTGATGGCCGCCCGGATAATATTTAATCCCACAAATATTCTGTTATGATTAAAATTTTATTTTAATCAGGTTCGTGTTGAAAAATAAATTAAAACGCTTAAAAACGTTATTTTTTCAAGTTTAAGCACGTACCGTGTGTTCCTACGCGACACAGTGCTTACACTGCAAAACGCAGACAACGCAGAAAACCTAGGAATATTCCAGGAATATGCTAGGAATATGCTAAGAATATTCCAGGAATATGCTAGGAATATGCTAGGAATATTCCAAGAATATGCTAGGAATATGCTAAGAATATTCCAGGAATATGCTAGGAATATGCTAGGAATATTCCAAAGAATATGCTAGGAATATTCCAAAGAATATGCTAGGAATATGCTAGGAATATTCCAGGAATATGCCAGGAATATGCCAGGAATATGCTAGGAATATTCCAGGAATATGCCAGGAATATGCTAGGAATATTCCAGGAATATGCCAGGAATATGCTAGGAATATGCCATATGGAATGTCTATAAATACCTTGAGATGGCACACTAGACAATTCACCACCCAACACCACAAAACTACTCTCTCCTCTCCCTTAAAAACTTTCGGCCGAACACCCCTTGATCATCCATCATATTTTTCGATTTTGTTCTTCACATTCCAACATCATACAAGTGTCAAGTGTCACGCATAAGAAGGCTTGGTGCACTCGGAGCTCGAAGGACCTCTTTCTCTAGCTTTTATCCACCACATTCGCGTCTAGATACTTCCCTAGCCTCGAGCTAGTGGTATGTTGCTTAAAACACATTCTTGAGCTATTTTGAAGTGGTTAATATGATGTGTAATGATTAAAACTCGAAATCTTACAAAAAGGTGCATTAAAGTCTACTAAAAACATGAAAAATGATGGTTAAAAGCTCACTAGTTGTGTAAATGTTGTAGTAATTGAAATTTGTGATTATTTAGGCCCGATCTACGTTGTGGTAGCTCGGATCATCATTTAACCCTGTTTGGTTAAGATCATGGATCTTGACATAAGCTTGTTTGAAATGGTGCAAGGGTTAAAAGGTGAAACTCTACCACACAAGAAACATGAACTTGTGTAAAAGTATTTTTACTTATGAAATAGTGTCTGAAACTAGCCGATCTATGTGTCCACAAGTGGTATTTTCAAAAGACCAAGCGTCAAAAGAAATCACATGTTCTAATCCGGATCTTATACAAACAAAAGTGATTTTTTGTGATCAAACAAGTGTGCGAACACTAGTGTAACAAAAGTTTTAACAAAGAAATAATTTTCGTAAAAACCGACTAGAAGTTGTGGAACTTCATATTCTTTAAAAATAAAGTTTTTTTTTTTTTTTTTTAAGAAATTAAACTTATTTTTAAAGATAACAAGACTTACTAAATGTGCTAGTAAATTACTACACATTTTTGTAAATATGCAAGTTCATGAAATGGGGAAAATTAGTGATTGTTGTTGATGATTATTGTTGATAATTGTTGTTGATGATTATTGTTGATAATTGTTGTTGATGATTATTGTTGATAATTGTTGTTGATGATTGTTGACGATTTAAAAGAAAATAAACACATGTTTTGAAAACATGGGAAACCTCCATTTTTAGGGGAAACTCTGTCAAAATAAACACTTAGAAAAATATAAGTTTTTGAAGAACTTATTCCCTAAAAATGTATTTAAAGGTATTACCAAGGTTTCCCTAATTTTTGGTGATAAGAAATGAGGATTTCTTCAAAAATAAAAGTGGATATAAATATGTATATTTTTGAGAGAAAAATATATATTATTTTATCACCAACTTTTGTGCTAAGTGAATATAGTATGTGTTATACGTGCTAGCGTATTGAGACGTAAAGATACACTAAATACTCATGAGGAGTATAAACATGAAAATACACATACAACATGCTTAGACACATACAAGAGGATATATTTATGAAAATATATTACTTGGACAAAATACATAATTCGGGTGCAAAATACAAGATACGTATATTTATTTTTGAGAAAATGATATAAGACAAATAGTTAAAAATATAAATATTTTTAACACAAGAACACAAATACAAAAGATAGTGACTTGCACTTGTGCAATACAAGTCTAGTGACTAACGTTAATAAAACGCGTTTAGGTCACGACGCTAGATAAGCAACTCCGGTGAAGTTTACGACGCAGGAACGCAAAGTTGTGAGTTCATGCTCCCCCTTTTCTTTAACTGTTTTTGGTTTTATAACTCTCGGGGGTGAAATACATGTTACAAATATTATAATTTTTTTACAAGTAGTAAAAATACAAGAAGCACTCTTGGTGAGAACGAGTACCGAGTGCAATACGAATCGAGAATACAAAAATACGAGAAGCACACTTGGTGAGAACGAGAACCAAGTATGATGTGCTTTAAGAAATGCCTAGAAACTACTAGATCATGTGAGCATAGACTTAATACTAAAAATGCCATAAAGTCTTGGTGAAAACTAGTACCAAGCCATTAAAAACATTCAGTAATTAGGGACGAGGGTTAGATCTAACGGGTACGGCCGAGCCCCACTCATGGTCCTTATGTGACCTCTTGAGTGCTTCGGTGTCCCAGTCGAGGTAAATCGACACAGTCGAGGTAAATCGACACAGTCGAGGGTAATCGACACAGTCAAGGGAAATTGACATAGTCGAGGTTAATCGACACAGTCGAGGGTAATCGACATAGTTAAAGGAGCCAACACTAATGCTCCATAAGTCCTCACATGCCTTAAAGGAGCCAACACTAATGCTCCATATGTCCTCACATGCCGAAATGTCTTTGTACAAACATTCAATTAGTACGTGGTGTACACAAGAAAACTTGATTTTTGCAAGAATACTTTATTTATACAAGATACATACCATGTTTTCATACTCGGTATGCAAAACACATGAACTCGCTCAACTTTATGTTGATGTTTTCCAAAATTACATGTATTTCAGGTGACAGGATGGATCTTGGGCGCAAGTGTTGTAACTAGAAGTAGACTACAAGTTTAGATGTCATCCACTTTTGTTGAATTGTAACCTAGATGAAGGTTGTGTTTTAAAACTTAAATGACAAGTGTTTGTGATCCTCAAAATTTTCCGAATGGATGAACATCGTTTTAAATCATGTAGTTGTTTATTATGATCGAATGCAATGATAACAAGCTAGTCACACATCATACGCTTCCGCAAAAGACAGGGTGTGACATGCTATTGAAGCGCAAGCAGACAACGAGGTGGTGAACGGTACGTTCTTTGTTAATAATCAACCTGCGTCTGTTCTTTTTGATTCAGGGGCCGATAAGAGTTTTGTGTCATTATCTTTTGAGCCCTTGCTTCGCGTGTCTAGAACGAAACTAGGTAAGCCTTTGACAGTCGAAGTTGCGAATGGTGAACCCATTGTTCTTGATTCTGTTCTTCGCAACTGCCAGTTGAACCTTAACGACCATCTTTTTCCTATTGACCTCACCCCTATGCAACTTGGGAGCTTCGACCTTATTGTGGGTATGGATTGGCTAGCTAAGCATCGCGCAGAGGTAGTGTGTTTTGAGAAGATCGTTCGTGTGCCACTTTCGTCAGGTGAGATCCTACAGGTTCATGGTGAGAAACCTGTTAGTAGCCTCAAGCTTATGTCTTGTTTTCAAGCTCGGAAATATCTGCGAAAGAACTATGTGGCCTTCTTGGCACATGTTACGGCAGATAAAGACCAAGGTAAGTCTATTCAAGATATCCCTGTTGTTCGGGATTATCCGGAGCTGTTTCCTGAAGAGTTTCCTGGTCTACCCCCAGCACGCCAAGTCGAGTTCCGTATTGATCTTGTACCTGGTGCAAATCCTATTGCCAGGGCTCCATATCGTCTTGCACCGTCTGAGATGCAAGAATTGTCTAAGCAGCTTCAAGAGCTTTCTGACAAAGGTTTTATCCGTCCTAGCTTTTCACCTTGGGGTGCTCCCGTTCTTTTTGTCAAAAAGAAGGATGGATCCTTCAGAATGTGTATCGATTATCGTGAGCTGAATAAGCTTACCATCAAGAATCGATATCCCCTACCTCGCATTGATGATCTCTTTGACCAGTTACAGGGTGCTACTTGCTTTTCGAAGATTGACCTTCGTTCTGGGTATCATCAACTTCGTGTGCATGAAGAGGATATTCCCAAAACAGCATTCCGCACTCGATATGGGCATTATGAGTTCACAGTCATGCCATTCGGTTTGACCAATGCTCCTGCTGTTTTCATGGACTTGATGAATAGGGTCTGCAAGCCTTATTTGGATAAGTTCATCATCGTTTTCATTGATGACATCTTGATTTACTCTAAGACGCGAGCTGATCACGAGCGCCATCTTCGTCTTACTCTGGAACTCCTAAAGAAAGAGCAACTTTTTGCCAAATTCTCCAAGTGTGAATTCTGGCTTAAGGAAGTTCAATTTTTAGGACATATTGTCAACGAACAAGGTATTCATGTAGATCCCTCCAAGATTAGTGCGATTAAGGATTGGGATACGCCTACTACTCCTACTGAGGTTCGTTCTTTTCTTGGTCTTGCGGGTTATTACCGCCGCTTCATCGAGAACTTCTCAAAGATTGCAGTTCCTCTAACTGCTCTAACTCAGAAGAACAAACCCTTTGAATGGGGTTTTAAACAAGAGGAAGCATTTCAGACCTTGAAGCAGAAGCTTTGTGATGCACCTATTCTGACTTTGCCTGAGGGCAATGATGATTTTGTTGTTTACTGTGATGCATCGAAATTGGGTCTTGGCTGTGTTCTGATGCAAAGGAACAAAGTCATAGCCTACGCATCAAGGCAATTGAAGGTACATGAGAGAAACTACACCACTCATGATCTTGAGTTGGGTGCAGTTGTCTTCGCTCTCAAAATCTGGAGACACTATTTGTATGGCACAAAATGTGTGGTTTTCACTGACCACAAAAGTCTCCAGCATATCTTCAACCAGAAAGAACTCAACATGAGGCAAAGACGTTGGGTCGAACTCCTAAACGACTATGATTGCGAAATTCGCTACCATCCTGGTAAAGCGAATGTTGTGGCTGATGCATTGAGTCGTAAGGAACGCACTATGCTTCATTGTGTTCATGTTCAATCTGCTATTCAAGCTCGATCTGATATCCAAGCACGCATTACTCAGGCCCAACAGGCTTGTGTTTAACAAGACTTGATGGGTAAGGAATTACCCTATCACATTAAGCCTGATCTTATGCTGAAGGAAGATGGATCGTATTATTTCATGGACCGTTTGTGGGTCCCAAGCCAAGATGATCTTCGCACTTTGCTTATGGATGAGGCCCATAAGTCTCGTTATTCTATTCATCCTGGCTCAGCTAAAATGTATAAGGATCTTTGTACTCAGTATTGGTGGCCTGGTATGAAGAAAGACATTGCCTTGTACGTTTCAAAGTGCCTTACTTGTCTCAAGGTTAAGGCTGAACACCAACATCCTTATGGTCTTTTGGAGCAACCAGAGATCCCAGTTTGGAAATGGGAAAACATTGCTATGGATCTCATTACTAAACTTCCGCGCACTAAGAAAGGTCACGATGCCATTTGGGTAGTTGTTGATCGTCTTACAAAGTCAGCGCATTTCCTGCCGATCCGTGAGAATCTATCTGCTGAAGATCTGGCTAAAATCTATGTGGATGAAATTGTATCTCGACATGGTGTTCCTTTGAACATTATTTCTGATAGAGATGCTCGCTTCTCTTCTCGATTTTGGAGAACCATGCAATCTGCTATGGGGACCCAACTCAATCTGAGCACAGCATATCATCCACAAACAGATGGCCAAACTGAAAGAACAATCCAGACTTTGGAGGATATGCTTAGAGCTTGTGTGATCGATTTTGGTGGTAGTTGGGATTCACATCTTCCATTGATTGAATTCTCCTACAACAATAGTTATCACTCCAGCATCAACATGGCTCCTTTCGAGGCTCTCTATGGTCGAAAATGTCGTTCACCAGTCTGCTGGAATGAGATCGGTGAGGCTCAGCTTACTGGACCTGACCTCATTCTAAAGACAACTGACAAGGTTAAGAAAGTTCGTGATAACTTACAGGCAGCTCGAAGCCGTCAAAAGAGTTACGCGGACCGACGACGCAAGCCCTTAGAATTCCAAGTCGGTGATCGTGTATTACTTAAGGTCTCACCTTGGAAAGGTGTGATCAGATTTGGAAAGAAAGGAAAACTTGCACCTAGATACGTTGGACCATTCAAGATCGTCGAAAGAATCGGTAAGGTAGCCTACAGACTTGCATTACCTCCCAAACTTGGAAATGTTCATCCAACTTTCCACGTATCCAATCTCAAAAAGTGTTTAGCTGATGAGAACCTCCACATACCACTTGACGAAATCCGTGTTGATAAAACACTACATTTTGTTGAGAAACCTGTGGAAATTATGGATCGTGAAGTCAAATGGCTTAAACGCAAGCGCATTCCGTTGGTTAAAGTTCGCTGGGAATCTAAACGTGGACCTGAGTTTACTTGGGAACGTGAAGATCAAATGAAGGCGAAGTATCCACATCTATTCTCACGAGTTTCCTCTAAACAAATTTCGGGACGAAATTTCCACAAGTAGGGGAGACTGTGACATCTGTGCTTGTAATCATTGTAAACAGTTCAGTTATCAATGAAATAAAGTTATTTGATCCCTATGTTTGTTTGTTTATGTTTGATGTTTTTCATGTTTTGACTTTTATTCGATTTCAAACTCTATATCGCTTTCTGGAGAATTATACACAAACTGGTGCGTAAACGTAATCAGTTAAACACGACAAATACTCCGGAACATCAATTTATGCTTAACATACCTTAAATAACCTTTACATAACTTAGAAATAAGTTTCGAAGGCTTTGGTATGGCAAAATCTAGTTAATTCGCTTACAGGGACTAAAATTGACAAACTGCGAAAGTATGCCAATCTGAACTATAACGAACATTCCGGAACATGATCATAAGTTAAACACACCTTAAATATCCTTTACATAGCTTAGAAATAGGCTTTGAGGGGTTCGGTGTGCTAAAATAAACTTTTGGGCCATTCAGGGACTAAAAGTGTCAAAAAGTGCATAAGTTTGCATTTTCGCGCATAACTTACGTTCTGAATACATCCGGACATCCAAAAATTTATGTAAGCATTAAAATATTATGTTTTAGTGTTTGGCTTGTCAAATATCCATTCGTCGCGCAATTTGGACCGTTTTTGCGTCCATTACGACTTCCGTCGTAATTAACCGAACAACGCAATCGTACGGCCAAACGAACTAACATCCGGCATATTTCTGAGCATATTTCAAGTCCCCTATACTTTAACTTCATTTTAGAGCTTAAAAATGGGTTTGACGGGTTTTAGAAGTGCCAAAACACGTCCATACGCGCACAGGGACCAAATCTGCCAAAACTGAAAGTTAGCTGGTCTGCAGGGTCCTTACGGACTGTATGGACATGCTTACGGTCCGTAAGCAACCCCCAGAACAGCAGAAAGTGTTTTCCAGCTAGATCCAGCTTTTACCCACTTGTGCACATGGTTTTGGGGTTCCTATGGGCTGTATTGTGTGCCCATCAAGGTACCAAATCAGGATTTGACAAATGTACGGCCTAGATCGTGCCCTCTTCTCCAAGAAACGATCCTAACGGTAGTGCTTCACCTATATATACCCCCACTCTTTTCACTCATTTCCCACACTTGAATTCTGAGTTTGTTCTCTAAGTTGGGGTGTTTTAGCACTTCATACCTGAGAATACTCGGAAGTTCAATCTTGTGGGGACCCTTTGTAAGTATTCCTTCGTTCTTTTATTACTTTTCAAGTTCGAAAGTCAAACTTTGTTTGACTTTCTGCATTGACCAGTTTATGGTCAATGCGAAGTTCGTTCGAACTTCATAACGTGAGCGTAATCACGATGGTTATAGTTCCTAGTAACTATACCTACTGATTACCACTTTATCTAGGCTCAGTGACGAGTCGAAGTTTCGGCCAAAATGCGTTTTCTCGTGTATTTTGTAACCAAACTACTCTAGGGTATTAAAACCGTTTGTTTAAAATACCAAACCTGTTTTCTAACATTACTAAACATGTTCTAGCATGTTTAGCTCGTCGCTTTTAGATTTGTGCTTGTTTAGGGTCGTAAAGGTAAGCGATCTAATCAATCGCTTATGCTTACGAACCCGACCCATTTGGTCGATCATTTGGATCCAACCAAACATTTTAGGTGACCATATTGTATAGGGAATAACCTTCCGAGGTTATACCTTATGGTCACGACGTTTAAGTAGTTGTATGATAAGTAGTTCTTATGCCTTAGGTAAATTACCAAAATGCCCTTTTTGCGCCAAAATTCATTTTAAGCCTATGTAACATAATTTTTGACATATAAACTGATTTAGCAACAATATTAAGCATGATAAGGCATAACTTGCTTGTCATAGGACTAGTTAAGCATTCCGAACGCGTTTTACGCAAACGACGCGTTAAAGTAGCATAAGCTACCTAAACGAGTCATAACGGGTCAAAAGCACTTAGGATAGGTTTCGTTTTAGTAGGTAGGTTTGTTAAACCATATTACATAAGTTCCTACACTTATCTGGTTTACGAACCCTCGTACTACCCGATCCTCCGATAGGTCCGTTTATTAATGTAGATACCTATATAGGTGTCGTTTGATTCCGTGATCTTCTAGCATTGCTTGGTGGTTATCCTACGACTTCTAAGCAATCTCAAGTGAGTACATAGTACCCCTCTTTTACTGTTTTCCAAACATTTTGGGGTGAAACACATGTGCCTACTTGCTACTTTCATGCTTTTCATGTTTTCATCTCATATACTTGCTATTTTCATTAGTACACTATAGTACATGATTTCATTACATTGTTTTGCTATGTATGTTAACTTAGCATGCTAGCACATTGATTTACATTACTTTGTTTTGCTATATATGTTTACATGACATATTAGCACATTGTTTTACATGACTTTTCTACTTTGTATGTTTACTTAGCATACTTAGTACATTGTTTTTCACATAACTTGTTTACTTTTGGTATGACATTTGGTTTGCATAAACGGTTCTTTACTACATTCATTAACATTAGCTACGCCGCTCGGTAGTAAGTAATGGTACCATAGGACTTGACAAATCCCGTTCCTGACACCCTAGGTTTGTTTGGGTGTAAAAAATGACTGAATCCGTGAACATTTTTACTTTGATAACCTTTACTCTAAGGTTATCCTGCTGTCTCAAGGCTTGAATGTAATGCGTTAACTTACCACATAAATGTTTGTATCAATAAAACAAGCTTTTACTTGGCAAAACATAACTTTTTGATTTATTCAAAATACTTTGTTTTGTTCCTTTTTTTTTTTACTTATGGTTAAGTATTCTCATTTTGTTACTTACCATACATAACTTTTGTTTACACTTAACTACATGACTACATTTTGGGTTTTAAACATTGACAATGGTTTAGACAAGAACATTTGTTGATTGGTTTGAACATGAACTATATGCTTTGGTGGTTTGTTTAAGTGACTTAAGTAACGATATGTGTGTAGTATGCTACAAGCATGGTGGATACGCCGCTGGTACTTCCTATATATAAGTGCTTGTATTGTATTACATGACATACCGTTATTTAAATCATTCAATTTTGGACTTATACATTTTACACAAATAATATCTTTTCCACAAGACTTTGTTTTACAAAACAATTTATTTCATACAACTTATTTTTACTTGGTTATTCTTTTAACCATACAACATTCTTTTATACATACATATTAACTGATTTGTTATCGCTTTTCAAACATTTTATAAGCAAACACTTAAACTAGATTCATGACAAGTTTTCATTAAACATTTTCTTAAACCTAAGTCATGAATCCTATGTTCATAAAACCTATGTTACTCACAGGCATTTTTATGCTGACGTACCTATTTTCACATGTGTTTCAGGAGCTAATGCATAGGATGATCGTGACACGCTAGGGTGGACTTGGGCCTTAGTGACATAAAACAGAGCTAGACTTAGTTTAATTACGTTATGTACTCATTATTTTAGTAGTTAAGACAATGTAACAGGTTGGTTCTTGTTTTGAACGATCTATTCCACCCTTGGGTGATGAATAAAATATTATTTTAATTACCATGGTTGTGGAACAATAATTCTATTACAACACTCCCCGACGTTTCCGCCACGATTTGATGTTTTACGTGGTCGGGGTGTGACAGCAGCCATCATGGCACACTCACATTTATGATCTCCTTCTTCATCAGCTCTCCTTTCTTCCTCACCAGCTTTCTTCACTTCTTCTCTCTCTTTGTCTTCTTTGGACCAAGGGTCAGACAGTGGTTCAATCAGGGTTTCTGAATTTTCTTCCAGCAGTAGTTCACCAGCAACTGCAGTAACCACTGCTTCAGCAACTTCATCCACTGTTTCAGCACTTAGCTGTTCACCTTTAGTTTCTACCCCTTCTGGTATTGACTCTAATGCCATCAAACAAAATTCATTATCAAAAGTATCATCAGAAGCATAGAGAGCAAAATTTTCATCACCAAGTTCATCAGGCATGCTGCTCCAATCAACAAAGCCTTGTGTGAAAAAGCTTTGCTGATCTGGTTGTGCCACTGTTGGAGCAGCTTGTTGAGGTGCAACAGGTTGCACTTGTGCCTGAGGAACAAGGGCCTGAACATACTGAATTTGTGGAACAGTGGTTTGAACATAATGCACAGGCACAGGGGTTGCACCATAGTGAGCAGTGTTAACATGTGCTGCAGGGGTATATTGGGTATAGTGCACAGTGCTTTGTTGTTGTGGTCTAGGGTTTGAGCTGGGATAAGTAATTATTGGACCAGTGGTTTGACTCCTGCATTCCCTAGCAAAATAACCTAGCCTATTGCACTTGTAGCACTTA
Source organism: Helianthus annuus (assembly GCF_002127325.2). Lineage (NCBI taxonomy): Eukaryota > Viridiplantae > Streptophyta > Magnoliopsida > Asterales > Asteraceae > Helianthus > Helianthus annuus. Next base: position 146,884,817 of record NC_035436.2, read on the forward strand.
ATTTTTGACTTATCCAACCCCACCTTTAAATTCCCATGAAGCCTTGGGAATTTTCTCCCTGTTCTTTTATAGAATTTGCTTGTTCTAACACTAAGCAAAGCCAATTGATGCAAAATGTCCATCTCTTCTAAGTCAGTGGGATCAAAATGTTGCAAATCATTGAGTTCAAAACACGGATTATCTGACATCTGGTTTTCACAGTTTGCAGTGAAAGCATAATTTGCAGAGTGAGGATCAGAGTTGTTAAAACCAGCAGTTATGTCAAGAAAATGATCAAAACTCTGATCCTTACTACTGCTACCAGATTCTTCCTGACCAAAAAGAGCTGTGCTGCCAAATGAATAGTCATCTGCAACTTTTCCAGACTCTTGCAACCTCCTTTTCTGGTTTATCTCCCTTTCATAGGTCAGGAGTCTACCATGGAGTTGGGTCAGGGTCAGCTCCTTGGACTCATCTGAATTTCTAGTAACAAATGCAATTGTGTCCCATTTTTCAGGTAGTGATATAAGAAACCTGCTATTTTGAGTTGCATTTGAAAATGTAACTTTAATAAGCCTTAGTTCACTAATAAGACAGATAAAACGTTCAAACTGTTGGGTTAATGATTCACCCTTGATGTGACAAAATGTTTCATACTGCTGATTTAGAATTTCCCTGTTGTTTTCAATAACCTCTTCTGTTCCCCCCAAATTGTTCCTTCAATGCATCCCATAATTCTTTGGCACTGTTACAATGTAACAGTCCAGCATAGATTTCATTGGGTAATGCAGAAGCTATGATGCTAAATGCTTTGGCATCGAGTTCGAACTTTTGAAAATCAGTTTCAGTATAGTTTTCAGTTGGTTTAGGGATGAACTTCTTTGTATCCTCAGCACTTGGCACCATAGGAACATGGGGACCAAAGACAACAGACCTCTAACATCCAGTATTCTGTTGAGCAAGGATGTGACCCATCCTTCTCTCCCAGATGTTGTACTCATTACGTTTAAGCATGGGAGGTTTGAAAAGAGAGCCAATGTTATTCTTATCATCTTGTGATTGTGACGTCATCCTGGTTGTTTTACAGGCACTGATTAATCAACTTTAATGGTGATTAAACCTTGCTCTGTTTTTCAACAAAACGAACAAACTATCAGTATCAACGATTGTGAGCTGAACTATTTATGTCAAAATGATTGTTAAATCAAATTCGACTGTCCAAGCTCTAATACCAATTGTTAGGATCTGAGTTTGGTTTTGAGTGTGTTTTACGTTTGAATTAAGATGAAGATGAATGAGTTGTGCAGCGGAATTATAATGGAAACAAACTTTGTACACAATCAAACAGGAGAATTGCTTTAATCAAACATTTTCAACAAAGAACCGAAAGATTGAATTTATTTCAATAACGATTACAATGCATGAACGAATACAAACTCCCCCTCAGCCTGAGCTCACAGTATTTGTTCGTGCAGGAAGAAGATGGTGAAAGAGCTAATAGAACAGTACAGAGCACTGTTCTATTTATAGGCACGAGCAAACTACTGAAGCATCTAAGCTGACGTCACCATGAAAGTGACATCTAACCTCCTAACAAACTCTAACCTCTGATCTATACAACCTCTGCTATGCTAACTACTGATACTACAATACATTACATAAAGTAAACAAAACTACTGCTGCATCCTTCCACTGCTGTGAACCCAGCAGTACTTGTCATGATCAGCAGTGCTTGACTTAAGGCAGTAGATTGGGCAGCAGGGCTTTAGTTTTTTATCAGTCTTTGACTAGATCAGCAGTTGTAGGTCAGCAGTTTGTATGATCAGTAGATAGGAGGTCAGCAGATGTTGAAATCACTTTCAAGGGGAGAGACTTGTATACATAACATCTGCTTATTCTGGATCCACTGACCTGATCCAGTTTTGGCTTTAATTATCTGTTCCTCTGGTAGGGTTCAATCCCAATAGGGAGAAGGGTAAAAAGGGAAAAGATGGTCTATACATTAAACCAGATCCAATGTCTAAACTGGTTGTAGAAATCCCAAGGCCAGATGGTTCCAAAAAGGTTGATGAGACTGAAAATGCATTTGCTGCATTAAAGGCAAACATGAAAGAGTCAATGGAAATAAAAGGGTCTAAAAGGTTTGAGCAGGAGAAGAAAGTTTTGATGGAAAAGGAAGAGCAGGGTACTTCTGAACCTAAGGAAGAGCAGGGTATTCCTAAACCTAAAAGAAGACAGCCTACCAGAAAAGTAAGCCAACCCAAAACTATACCTTCCAAAACCACCAAACAAACTCCTCAAATCCCCAAAAGTTCCTCTCATCAAACCTCCAAACCAACAGATGTTAAGACACCTGTTATATCAACAGTTGTTGGTACTTCAGTGGCTTCAACAGATGTTATCCCAACCACTGCCATCACCACTTCATCAACCAATACTCAATCCAATGCCATACCAAAAACAACATCACCATCACAAAAACCACCTGCCAAAAAGAAGAAGACAACAGTTGACACATCAACTGTTGTAGTGACAACAGTGGTTGAAACACCAGTTGTTTCAACAGCTGTTAGTCAGATACCCACCATTTCATCAACCACCATTCAACCCACTGCTATACCACAAACTACATCACCATTGCAAACATCACCTGATATAAAGCAGAAGACAACAGTTGGTACATCAACAGTTGTAATGACAACAGTGGTTGAGACACCACTTGTTTCAACGAGTGTTAGTCAAATACCCGTCACTTCAAACATTTCTTCACAAGCCATTGTCCTTTCAGTTCCAAAAACTCAAACAAAAACACCTTCTCCCAAAAAGTTGTATACAAGAAAAAGAACGTTTCAGGTGCATGATGATGACATACCAACACCTGTTCCCATTTCATCTGCACCTTACAATTTCATCAAACCTCAACCATTCATTCCACCAACCTTAGCCAACCCAATCAAAGATCTAATAGATCTTCAAGGATTTGATCCTGCTAATGTTGTACCAGTTGCTGCCAGCTATCCACTAGAACTGCATGAAGTGAAGAATGAAATGAGACAATTCTACAAGTGGATGATCCTTCTAAGAGAAAATTCCCATCTCTTGCAGGTTTTAGAGATCCTAAAAACATGGATGAATATCTAAAACTCAAAGCAAAGCAAGCTGAATTGAGAGCCAAATATGAGTGCAAAGAGCAGGGTAATAATGCCATCTCATGTCGAATGCAGTTCTTGCTCAGCAAGGTTAAAGAATTAGAAGACTATGCAAGAGACCTGAGTAAAGAGATGTCCAACCTGCCTCCAGATGCTGATTTACAAGTAGTTATGAGAAAAGATCTCATAGAATTGATCATGAGTGAAAAATTTTACCCTGCCAAAGCTGAACAATTCCAAGATTGGCCACTTGTTGCTCTCAAAGCTGAACTTAAAAGAATTGAAAGAATAAAAAATGATCCAGGTATGAAAAGATCAGCACCAAATTGGAGCAAATACAAAAAGACAATTGTTGATCTTACCTTGGAGTATAAAAGGAAGAAGCAAGAGTTGGTTGCAGCAAAGGTTGGTACAGCCAAAGCCATAGCAAAATGGACAAGGCAATACACTGATGAAGCTTATGAAAGGCTGAGAAAAAGGAGAGAGACAGATCCTAGCCTTCCAAAGAAGCCTGAATACAAAGACAAGAAAGCTAATGATCCACAGCAGCATGCCCTTTCTTTGAAGAACTTCTTCACATCCTCTGATACTTCTATCATTGCCCTAAATCAAAGAAAGAAACAAAAATAGATGGATGAAAAGGAAATCAAGGCTCAGGAAGGTTTTATTATGAAAGAGGCCCTTCAAAGAATGATTGTAGAAAATCAAGACTCAGCAAAATCACAAGATTCTGTCAAAGGAGTCATAAGCTGGCCTCCTTCACCAAACTCATCTAAAATAAAGACTCTCCCAAGAAACCCACTGAACTCAAAAATACTAAAGTGGAAGTCTGATCGAAAGACCCACGTATTGACTCTGATCAAGTCCAGTGGTGAAGTGAAGCATATTTCAAGGGAAGAAGCACTTGGCCTAAATGTAGAAGACTTACAAGATCTCCTTGAGCTTACACTGTGCAGGGACGAGGATGATGAGGTTTACATGAACTTTGAATTACAATTCAAAGGTCAAGTTAGGGAACTCCTGATGAGGCAATAAAGATCCTTAATAATGGAGTGTTTTGGCATCATCTGTTCCAGGGGGAGATTGTTGGAATTGAACCTTACAAAGGAACATATGATATATAGCCAAAACTTATTCAAAGCAGTGGATCCATAATAAGCAGTTGTTTGTAACATATCTTTCCCCTTGACAGAGGCCCTAACATCTGATGACCCAAAGAACTGCTCATTACAACTGCTGCTGATCTAAAGACTGTTGAAGATAAAGCACTGATGCTCAATCTACTGATATGTCTCAAGTAATGCTGAAGACCAAAGTGCTGCTAGAGCTATAACAGTGGAATGAGAATCAGTAGTTTAGTTGTACATTATATTTGTTATTAGTAGTTTGTATCCGTAGTCGTAATAGTCAGTGGTTGTAGGTTGTTAGGAGGTACAAGAACAAACATTGTTACAAAATCCCAAATCACTCGATCATGTAACTGCATTGAAGTAAAAGTGGAAATGATGTTATTCATGTGGTCCTATTGCGCTTTTGTTTGACGTCTAATATGGGTTCATGATGTAATCTGGTGAATTGTATACATTGTTGTTGAATCCAATTAGATGCTTGATGTAATGAGGTCGTATTAATTACAAATAATAATTAATATAACTAAGTTTCCCGAGCCCGGGAAGCAATCCCGGGTAATAACCTAGCTTATAATAAAAGACTACAAATAATGCCACATGGCATTCTCTCCTTCAACCTCATAAATTTTTATTTATATTTGTTTAATAAATTTCTTATAATATTAATATTAATTAATAACCAATATATAGTGATCACTTACTTTTATCATTATCTTTATCTAAAATTAATAAATAACTTCAATTTTACAATTTAAACCCTTTGTTTTTTTTTAATTTTAACCCAAGTTTTTCATCTTTTGTAATTTAATCCCAACTCTTTTTTATTTTCAATTTTGGTCCACCATACTTTTCATCTTTCCCAAGTTTTTCGTTTCGTTCTAAATTTTGTGAGTTAACGCACCACAACGTGCGCAAATAACTTTCATTTATTATATATAATAGATAATAGATGTTTGAAGAGCGACAAATGTCCAAAGTGCTGCTTCTTTGGAAGCATCTAGGAAGCATTATTTGAGAATACCCTTGAATTTATCGAAGCTGTAGAATGAGATCATCCACTATTGGCTTATCATCTTCCAACCCCATTTTCCCTAAATTTATCGATTTTGTTTTTCAACAGGGATGTAATGCAATGATTCCTCTCAATTGAATAGACGACACTTGCTTCCTCTCAAAGGGTTATGGAGTGGTTATAACAGCTGATCATGCTAAGGACTGTTTATAACTAACCACTGCTCCTTATAAAGACTGATGGACTTAAAGACTGATGATGCCTATCCACCGTTGAAGACAAAGCCCTGTTAAAGACAAGCACTTATGTACCTAAGGCCTGATCAATCAAAGGAAAACCACTGGTCAGTAACAGCAGTGGTTCAGCATTTACAGCGGATTCAACATCAGTATTTATGTATCAGTGTTTCTTATGTAACAGTGTTTAGTGTATCAGTGTTTAGATTTTGTTACAGTTTCGATGATGGTTGTTAGATTTATAAAAATGTCTAACAATTTCGGATTGGGTATATTCATTCATAGTTTTATGATACTTCAGTGTTTATGATGAAAATTATGTTGGTTCCATGATTGACTGCTCCCCATGTTGATTCGCTTAATGGTATGTTATGTATATACAATCTCTCGAGACAAACCCTAGAGTTTATCTCTTGAGACAAACCCTAGACGAACCTAAAGGTGAACCACTGCCCAACAACAATAGTGGTTCAGCATCAACAGCAGATATTCTACCTTTGTTTATGTTAACAGTTTTTATATGTAACAATATTTATTACATCAATGTTTTATACTCTGTTAGGTTGTTAGATGTCATATTACTTCAGTGTTTATATGTAGCAGTATTTATCACATCAGTGTTTATATGTAACAGTATTTATCACAACAGTGTTTATATGTAACAGTATTTATCACATCACCTCAGTGGTTTGATCTGTACTATAAATAGAACAGTGGTTTAAGGTCAAACATTTGTTTAAGGCCGAACATCTGTTTAAGGTAAAATATATGTTTAAGTCCAAACAACGGATATAAAAGGCCAAACATCTGTTTAAGGTCAAACATCTTCAAAATAGTTAAAAATGATAGTTTTCATTAATCCTTAAAAGTTTGTTACAACCACTGTTTTGGTTCAAACATCTGATTGTTAAAAGTTATCCACTGCTGAAAGACAACCTCTGTTTATTCATTCTTCATGTTGACCACTGACTGACCAAACATCAGTGTTTCAATCACTGTTGGCTATCCACTGATAGTTAAAAAACAGCCACTGCTCACATTTTTATTGTTGACATCCACTGATATTGACCATTAGTGGTTTCCCTAAAAAACAGCCACTGCTCATATTTTTATTGTTGATGTGGTTAATTAATGATAGAATGAAATTATCAAATGAAAGCTAGAATTACAATGAAATTACCGTTTTACCTAATCGTTACATTCCAATGAGGTCAGAGTTCCTCGAACATTTTTTCGTGATAAAAATTAAAGTTAAAATAAAAAATAAAAAAAAAACTGTTGATGACAATTTGTTGCATATCAAATCAGTAATTAATGCTAATTTCTTGAGCTTTGGACATTGAAAATATGCAAAATGGGAATTTCAAATTGACGGTTTTTTTCTCTTAATTAAAGTTAAAATAAAAATTAGAAAAGTCATGATGACAGTTGCTTTCAAATCAAATCAGTAATTACTGATAAGATCAATAACTTTTGAAATTCAAAATATGCAAATGGTAATTTAAAATTAACGTTCTCTCTCTTTCTTTTTCCTACAAACGCAAAATAGACTCATAAGCTTAAAATTTATTCATTTATTCATGCATTAAAAGTCCAATAATTACATAACATACTGAACAACTAAACTTTGAAATCTAAGACTAACAGCAAGAATTAAGAAACTTTAGCTTCAAATCCATTGATTGCTGAACCTCTCGATGTATGTCCTTCAGCATCGCCATGAACTCCACGTCTCTATCACCGCACTCTATATTACTGACAACACAAAGCTCACGAACGGAAGTTGAAGGCATCCGCATAAGATCTCTGGAAACCTGCTGTCTCGTGAACAGGCCAAATTGCAATCCATCAAAACATCTCTTCAGCTCTTGAAGAGTAGCCCTATCTTCATACACCTGTTCCTCGATTTTCCTGACAAAACGCTGCTTTAAATCATCTGATTTTACAAAAGTGAATGACGCCATTTCAATAAACTATATTACTTGACTTTCCTGAAAGTATGATATCTTCGTAGGAAACGTGATGAAAAACAGGTGAAGTGGCTATAAGTTTATATACTTAATCAATCAAAACGTGTAGATTTAATATAAACATATTAATGTATATTTCAAAACAGCAGTCTTTAAATGCAAAAACCTTTTCAAACCCCAACTTTTATGGGAAAACTGTAAAATTAAATACCAAGAAACCCAAGGGATAAATTTTCGAAGTTCAAGGAACAAAAACAGATTATCATAATTACAATTAACCTCTTCATTTACCATGTAGACGCGTTTTTAAACTCTATAAAAGAACGATGATTACTTTTGATTCAAAACATCAACAAATTGTCCTACAAATCACTGTCTGTGAAAAATTGTTCCACATCAGAAAATCTAACAAAAATCTACATGGCAAACTTCAGCTTCTACCACTGGTCAGACACCAGTGATGTTAAAACCCAATTCTCGATGTGGTCACTCAAAGAAAAAGAACAAACGAAGAACTAAACAGGAAAGTCGACATAATCAATGACACTAATTACAACAAAACCTAGAACAGCATAGCATTGCTCGATGAAGTCCTCCACTCTCCTCCATCACATTTCTAGAAGAATGCAGAAGAGTTTCTGACACAACTTCTAAAACAGGATCAGAAAATCTGCAACATGCTAACTGACCTGAAAAACAAAAGAGAGCATGAAATCACATGGAGAAAGGCCAGAGTCTACGAAAACCTAGCAAGTATAACTCTAACGTGTAATAGTTTATAAATATTTCATTAAATTTCTATTTTTCTATGTAATAGTTTATTTTAATAATCTCAACATGCATCTTAACATATTCTAAAATTTCCATGTCAATAAAAACTCTCAACATCATTAACAGTTAATCAAAATAAGAAACAAACTTAAAATGCAAAGGTCTCCTCTCAACTGTTGTAGCACATCTAACTTTTCACGATATTTATTCGCAGTTTTATAATACTTCAGTGTTTATTCATTCATACTGTTCAAACTAACATGGGTTTCCATCCAACTGTTGACCAAAAGTCAAACAGATGTTCAAACCACTGATTGTGTTATTCAAATTTCTGTTTAATACTAAATGAGATGTTGACCAAAACTCAAACAGATGTTGATCAAAAGTCAAACTGATGTTCACCAATAGTCAAACAGATGTTGACCTTAAACAGATGTTTTGTTTAAGGCCAAACATCTGTTTATAGGCAAACATCTGTTCAAGGTGAAACATTTGTTTAAGGCCAAACATCTATTTATGGCCAAACATCTGTTTAAGGTCAAACATCTGTTTAAGTGTTAGGATCTAGGGGCTATTATGATTATGTTTGTTTGCATAAAACGTATAAGTGCAGCGGAAATGAGTAGCAAACTTTGTAAACATAATCAAAAGAAAGTATAGATTGATAAACAATTGCTATTTCAATGAGTCAGAAGATTTACAAAAGAAAGCAAATGATTACAGCAAGCTTATAATCTAAACTCCCCCTCAGCCTCATACACCAGAGTTGGTTGCACAAGATGAAAGGATGAATTGAGGAGAAAAACTCACTCAAAACGATCAAGTGTAACAGTACAGAGTACTGTCATACTTATAGGCAAACCAAACTACTGATATGCTTCAGCTGACGTCACCATGATAGTGACATCTAACGACCTAACAAACTATAAATACTGTTCTATACAAACTACTGTTATGTAACATCTGATAATCACTAAAATACAAAACATAAGGAAACTACTGCTTCACGTTCCACTGTTGTAGCCTTAGCACAGATGTTGAGTCTTCAGTGCTTTCTTCAAAGGTGAGCAGTCTTTGAGAGAGCAGTGCTTGAATCTTCAGCAGTACTTAGGAGACGGCAGAAGATAGAGCAACAGAGTTTGTCTTCAGCAGTTGTTAGATAATCATCAGAGTTCGGTTTATCAGTTGTTGTATTTGAGCAGCACTTTAAGATTCATCAGTTGTTGGATAACCACTGTCAAGGGGAAAGATTTGAGTAAACTGCTGCTTATTAAGTGTCCACTGATGGGATCCGGTTTTGGCTTTACGTTATCTGTTCCACTGTTAGGGTTCAATCCCAACAATCTCCCCCTGGAACAGATAATGCCAAAACCCTTCCTTATTCAGGACCTTTATTACTCATCAAGAGTGCCTTAGCTTGTTCTTTGAATTCAGCTTCAAATTCTTTGGCACTCTGGTCATCTTCATCCCTGCACAGTGAGAGCTCAAGGAGATCCTGCAAATCTTGAACACTAAGGCCTAGTGCTTCTTTCCTTGATATATGCTTCACCTCACCATTGGCTCTGACCAAAGTCAATACGTGGGTCTTTTGATCAGACATCCACTTTAGTATTTTAAAGCCTAATGGGTTTCTTGGGAGAGATTTATTTCCAGATGAGTTGAGAGATGATGGCCTTGAAAACACATGCAAACTATCAGACATTCTTTTGAGGGCTTCTTCAATGACATTGTTTGCTGCAGCTATGTCATCTGCAGTTTCTTGTTCAATGAGTTCTTGCCTGTCGATCTCTGAAGTATTTGTTGCAGTGTTTGGTGATGCAGATTTGTTTAATGCCTTTTCAAACAGGCTCTGAAGCTTTGTTGAGTTGCCTTCTTTCAGACCCATTTTCATGATGATGTCTTTGAAGTACTCTGCTTCTTTTTCTTTAACCTCTGCCTCAGTCAGCTGTTGCAGTGTAAGGTTGTCTGCTGTTTTCAACACTGTTTTGAGGTTGTCTATCTGCTGTTCAAGTTTCAACATTTGTTCTCGTTTCAGTGCAGCCCTTGATTCAGCAGTTTTTCTATTCTTCAGCCTTTCATAGGCTTCATCTGTTTGCTGCCTAGACCATTTTGATATGGCTTCAGCAGTGTCTGTCTTGGCATCCACCAACTCCCTTTTCTTTCTTTTATACTCAGCAGTGAGATCAGCAATGAGCCTTTTGTACTTACTCCAGTTTGGAGCAGTTTTCTTCTTTGAAGGATCATTTTTGACTTTTTGGATCTTTTTAGCCTCATGCTTCAAAGCTACTAATGGCCATTCTTTAAACTGGGATTCTTCAGCAGGATAGAACTTTTTCTTTCATGATGAAGGCTAGAAGCTGTTCTCTCAATTTCTTCTTTTGATCTGCCTTCTCTTTTTCTAGCTCTTGTGCAAATTCTTCCATCTGCTTAACCTTTGCAAGGTAGAACTCCAGTCTATTAGCAATGCCTACTTCGCTTAGTCTTTCCTTTTCACTGTCAACCTTAGCTTTAACTTTAGCTTGCCTAGCCTTTAACTTGAGATAATCAGTTATATCTTCTGGAGCTATGTAGCCAATGAGTGAGGAGAATTTTCTTTTTGAAGGATCTGTTTCTGTATAAAACTGCCTCATCTCATTTTTGATGGCTTCAAGCTCTAGTGGATATTTTTCAGCATTTGGATCATGTATCCCTTCATCGGCAGTAATAGGCTTTCTTTTTCTGCTAAAGAGCCTTGGTTGGGATATAGGAAAGGATAGAGCAGTGGTGGATGGTTGGCTAACAACTGTTGAAACAACTGGTGTCTCAACTTCTGCTGTCATTACAACTGCTGATGTGTCAGTAGATGTCTTCTGCTTTTGAGCAGGGAATGAAGGATGTGATGGTGGTGATGGTGGTGGTGACTCATCATCAGGAATAAAAACCCTTCTCCTTTTTAATGGAGGAGAGGCTGATGATGTTTTGGGTGGATCAGTGGTTTGTGATTGTGACTGACTGACAGTAGTTGAAACAACTGGTGTTTCAACCACTGTTGTCATTACAACAGATGTTATAACATCTGCTGTCTTCTGCTTTATGGCAGGAGGCAGTGGTGGTGATGTGATTGTAGATGATGATAGTGGTGGTTTTTGTGTTATAGACACAGATGGTAATGGAGATGGAACAGTAGTTGTGGTGGTGTGTGTTGAAATAGTAGTTGTGTGTGTTGGAGGTGTGTGTGTTGATGAGATGGCAGCTGTTTGGCTACTGACGGCAGTTTTTGTAACTACTGTTGTATCAGATGTTGAAGTTTTTGTGGTTTTGGGTTTTTCTGGTTCAAAGTATATCCCATCTTCTATACCTTTCTTTTTCAGCTTGGTTTTCTCCCCCTTTTTGGCATTATCTGCCAGGGGTGTATCCATGAAGAAAATGGTAAATGGGCCTTTCTCCCTTTGAGCATTCTGTTGTATGCTGGCCTTTATAGCCTTGATGTCTGCTTGAGTGTCTTTGAACCGAGACTCCACCATGTTGGTCAGCATTTGTACTTGATTTGCGTGCTGTTTAGCAGCCAATTGTTGCTGATGTTCAAGCAGTGGTTGGAGAATATTCCATAGCTCATTTGCAACAAATGCTTGTGGAGCAGGTGCTTGAGCAGGAGGAGCAGAAGATTGGGCTATTTGAGCTTCTAACAGCTGCTGCACCATATCTTTTATTTCGGCAACAGAAGATTCTAGATTTTCAACTCTGGCCGTCAATTCATTGTATTTTGAATCATCACCTGAATTAACAGGATCATCTGAATCCCCACCAGCAGTGGTTGTATCAATGTGTGACTTAGGAGTTGTAGCCCAAAAATCATCCATTGATGCCCCTTTTTCTTGGTACTGGGGACTTCTTTCTTCGGCACTCGATAATCCTTTGAAGTTACCAGCAGTTAAAGATAACTCACTGGTGGTTACCGATGTTGCGATGGAAGAAATTGCCTTCAAGGGAGTCTTATTTATGTAACAACTGTCCAACTGAAGATCTGTTGATCCATCAGTTGTAGTTGCTGCTCCACTTGAACTACCACCGAGAGTTACTTGTAACTCAGGGGGTGTAGCCTCCTCAACTGTTGCTTGGATAACAGAGGTATTAACATCAGACCCAGTCACTTGTGGAGGTATGCTCTCAGTAATGGGTGATTGAGAGGAACTGGTTTGTGTCTGTGCAATATCAACTGCATGCAACAGGGGTATTATTGATTTTGGCAATATAATTGGTGAGGGTATGGGTGTAGAAAGAGACATGTCCTTGGGATCAGGACTGTGGAAGATAGATCCGAGTGGACCTAGAGCTTCATATTGTGGTGTCCCTGTGCTTACAACTTGATCCTTTTGTGAGGATGCAAGAGGAGTTTGAGGCTGGGGTTGAGATCTTTCTACCAATTGCTGTGAGGAAGTAGCAGCAGTGGTTTCTGGTGACTTTTGTGTTGTCACTGGCAGTTGCTCTGGGATCTCATCTTCCAGAGTTGCCTTTGTTATGGGTTTGGTGGGTTTTCTGGATGGTTTTCTTTTGGTCTTTTTGGTGGTGGCAGGTGTGGGTTTCAGAGCAGTGGGTGTGCTATTCTGATCACCTGGAGCAGTGGGCTCAACAGTGGTTTCTTGAGGGTCAGTGGCAGTTTCTAAAACCTGCTCACCCTCTTTTGTTTTTAATTTTATTGGTGCCATCATTCTTGAAAAAGTTTCTATTGTTAAACTGTTTATTTTGAATGAGACACCTTGTTTGGGCACTTCTGCCTCTTTCTCGACAATTTTTTGTTCAAAATAGTAACTTAGAAACCTCGGAAAGAGCAGAAATGCCTTGTTATCAACGTTCTTTACCAAATCATCAAATATTTCCTGGGAGTAGTTATAGTTTTCATTGTTCAAAATTGCATACCCCAGGCATTGGATTTTTGTTGGTATCTCATTGAAGGACGTTGTTTTATTTGAAACACACATGAGCAGTGTGTGAAATAAAAATCTGGGTGCAGAAGGGAAGTAACCCTTTTGTAGGGTGTCCCTGTTTGGTTGTTCTGCATAGCCCCTTTTCATGAAATCTTTTACCAACTCGTCTTTTGTAAAAGAGGTTTTTCCATTTAAATCATCGAGTTTAAAGGTTTCAGAGATGGATTTTGGTGAGATGTTTACCTTCTTACCCTGTATCGAGGAGTTGATGGCGACGATGATATCTCCTTGTTTTTCAAGGGTGGCATTTTTCCAGAACTCTCTCTGGGTATCAAGGTAAATAGGAGCGTCTGCTGTTATCAAAGTTTTGTACTTTGATGCAGAAAGGATGTCAAGGATGGAATCGAAGGTGTGGTTATCGGTAGGTTTTGTGAGTATACCTACATAGTTGTGTGGAGCTTTGTAGCGAATCTCTGGTGTTTCAGCAGCCATTTGAGTGGCATCTGCTGGTGTGGAAGATGATGGTTTTGTTTTTGATTTCGATTTTGGTTTCGTCATTTTGGATGAAGAAGATCGAAGAAGTTTTTGGAGTTATGAGAGGGAAACTGCTATGAGAAGAGAACTTTTGGAATTCAATTTGACAGTAAAACCCTGTTTGGATTTAATCAGGGTTTTATTTAGGGAAAAAGTGATTGTTGATGTGGCACTGGTTATTTTGATCTGAAGGCTAAAAACTGACCACGTGTCAAACATCTGATGGAATGGTAAATAATGGAGGACAGTTGTTTTGACAACTACTGATGGAGCAAGTATCAGTAGTTATAACGGTAATAAAATGAAACAGTGGATGTATCAGTGGATGGAACAAAGATTTTAAACATCAGTGTTTTTGAAGAGCAGAGGTTGACACTATAGCAGTGGACAGACTTTAGAGAGCAGATGTTATGGCACAACAACGTTTTAGGAACAACAGTGGATAAAAACCAATGAGGATCATATGTTTAACAACTGTTTATGCGGCAGTGTTTTGACATTTGACAAATTCTTTTAGCACCTGTTTGTTCAGGTGTAGAAAATGATTTGTTCTTGTAAAAGCACAATCTCTTGTCTAACATCTGTTGAGTACCAGAAATGCTATTCTTAACAATACACATTTTTGATGCATAATATCAAGATTAAATTGTCAGCAGTGATTCTCAGAAATTTTGTTCAAGGTTTTGCCATCTGTCTATTTTTCAGACAGTGGTTTAGCATCCCAGATGATGAAGTCATTTCTACATGAGCTGCTCATTTTGTGTCTAATTACTAGAACTAGAACATGAGTATCTCAGTAGTCTAAGTCAATTTGCAATCAATTTATGATCAGTAGAAACCTAACTTGAGCCTAATATGATCTCGATATGTGTGCCATTTCCTTTTGATTAAATTTAAGGATAGTAATTACACACAAAAATAAGGTAATTACATCCAGACTAGAGATGAACTTTTACTAAAAAAATGAGTAAAAAGATCATAATATATTTTAAAATAAATAAAATACATCTGGTTTTTATTATAGAAGAAAACACCTTAACAAAAATCAAAGGAAGTTTTGAAAAAAAAAATCAAAAGGATCCGACAATTTTCAGTAAATTCATGATCATATTATTCTCAAGTTATTTTGACCATTGTTTGGGCCATTTTCTTGTCAATTGATTGTAAATCCATTTTAAGCACAATCACTTGAGATGCCATTGTTATCAGAACAATTTCTGTATTGATAAATGCACATAGTTGCATGATGACCACTGATGACCTAACTTTAACCTCAAAAGTGTTTTCTGCTTATGCTCTTTTCTTTTGATTTCAAAAGTTTTGAGATAGCTACACCTTGAGATTTGTTCATTTTCCCTTTTTACCCTGTTTATTTACATGTTCAGAAATACTCACTAGGAGATTATATTTTGAACATGCTTTGTCCATAATCACTTTTGAAGCAATGTTTTGAGAGATCTGACCATATTTGATCATGTTTCATTACAGATCTCACATCACCTATGATTAGGACTGTTTTGACATCTTATTTTCTCAATGTGTTTTAGACAAAGTTGATTTGGTCCTTTTGAAGGTACTCAACCTGCCTTTGAGCACATGAGAGATTTTGACTAAAGTTTTATTACCTCTTTTCTTTGTCAGCAGTATTCTAGTGTTTTTTAGATGAACACTAGTTTTGCTGAACTGGGGTACATACTTTAGTTGTTTATTGAAAGACATCACAAATATCTGAATAACAACTGAAATCAATTTTGAAAACATCGAATGATCCCATAGATTATCAGATATTTTACAGATCTGAAAATTATGAGTGACATATGCATGAAAGCACTTGTTGTGTGAGATTTGTGTGTCATATGACATCTTGGTTGATATACAGAGTTTCTGAATAACCATTTTGACCATGATTCACTCGTTACTCTGTTTTTCAACTGGATACAACCAACCCTTTAGTATCAATAACTTTTGAGCTGAACTGTTATGTCAAATTGACTGTAAGATCGAATTTGACTGTCCAGGCTCTGATACCAATTGTTAGGATCTAGGGGCCATTATGATTATGTTTGTTTACATAAAACGTATAAGTGCAGCGGAAATGAGTAGCAAACTTTGTAAACATAATCAAAAGAAAGTATAGATTGATAAACAATTGCTATTTCAATGAGTCAAAAGATTTACAAAAGAAAGCAAATGATTACAGCAAGCTTATAATCTAAACTCCCCCTCAGCCTCATACACCAGAGTTGGTTGCACAAGATGAAAGGATGAATTGAGGAGAAAAACTCACTCAAAACGATCAAGTGTAACAGTACAGAGTACTGTCATACTTATAGGCAAACCAAACTACTGATATGCTTCAGCTGACGTCACCATGATAGTGACATCTAACGACCTAACAAACTATAAATACTGTTCTATACAAACTACTGTTATGTAACATTTGATAATCACTAAAATACAAAACATAAGGAAACTACTGCTTCACGTTCCACTGTTGTAGCCTTAGCACAGATGTTGAGTCTTCAGTGCTTTCTTCAAAGGTGATCAGTCTTTGAGAGAGCAGTGCTTGAATCTTCAGCAGTACTTAGGAGATGGCAGAAGATAGAGCAATAGAGTTTGTCTTCAGCAGTTGTTAGATAATCATCAGAGTTCGGTTTATCAGTTGTTGTATTTGAGCAGCACTTTAAGATTCATCAGTTGTTGGATAACCACTGTCAAGGGGAAAGATTAGAGTAAACTGCTGCTTATTAAGTGTCCACTGATGGGATCCGGTTTTGGCGTTACGTTATCTGTTCCTCTGTTAGGGTTCAATCCCAACATTAAGTCCAAACATCAGTGTTTCAATCACTGTTGTTTATCCACTGATAGTTAAAAAAATAGCCACTGCTCACATTTTTATTATTGACATCCACTGATATTGACCATAAGTGGTTTCCCTAAACAACTGTCATCCATTTTCATTAGAGGTTGTGACGTGGAAAGTTCTTAGCCGTCCGATCTTTGTAACCGTTGCCAACTGTTGACCAAAAGTCAAACAGATGTTCAAACCACTGATTGTGTTATTCAAATTTCTGTTGAATACTAAATGAGATGTTGACCAAAACTCAAACAGATGTTGATCAAAAATCAAACTGATGTTCACCAATAGTCAAACAGATGTTGACCTTAAACAGATGTTTGGTTTAAGGCCAGACATCTGTTTATGGGCAAACATCTGTTTAAGGTCAAACATTTGTTTAAGGCTAAACATCTGTTAATGGCCAAACATCTGTTTATGGCCAAACATCTGTTTAAGTCCAAACATCAGTGTTTCAATCACTGTTGTTTATCCACTGATAGTTAAAAAACAGCCACTGCTCACATTTTTATTGTTGACATCCACTAATATTGACCATCAATGGTTTCCCTAAACAACTGTCATCCATTTTCATCAGAGGTTGTGATGTGGACAGTTTTGTCGTCTGATCTTTGTAACCGCTGCCACGTCCGCATTCACTTTTCACTTTTATAAAACCCTGATCAAAACCCCAAACAGGGTTTTAACTGCCATTTCGAATTTCAAAATTCTTTCAAAAGCGGTTTCCATCAAATTCCTTCAAACGCTTCATATTCTTCCTTCTCTCGCAACTACTTTCGAATTCACCGTGGCTCTCGCACTAAAAACCCCTCATAACTACCTGTGTACAATTGAGAAAACAAGTCAAAACACAACTTTTCACTCCGTGATTGATGCACTTTCTTTTTCAAAGTACAAAACTTTGTTGACTTGTAACGCACCGATTTACCTGGATACCCTACGAGATTTCTGGAAACATGCACAAATTGAAGTTCAAGACAAAAAGCCTTTGGCCATCACTTCAACCGTAGGAGGAATTCAGGTTGCTGTCACACCTCAAACCATCTCTGAGGTTTTTGAAATAAATGATCTTACAGGTAAAAGTTCTTTCCCAAAGGAAGAATATCAAACTGATTTGATTGAGAGGGGGTATGAGGAACAAATGAAAAAAGATACTTTGCAAAAAGGGAGTTTTCCACCTCCCATGAGATTTGTATTCCATACTCTCCTCATGTGTGTTTCAAATAAAACAACAGCTTTCAATGAAATAACATTGAAAATCCATTACTTGGGATATGCTATAATGGCTGAAGTTGATTTTAACTACTCCCAGGAGATTTTCAATGATATGGTCAAAAATGTTACTGATATAAAAAAAAGAAAAAACTATTTTTATTGTTTCCAAGATTTTTAAATTTTTATTTACAAAAGAAAATTCCAAAGGATAGTGCAAATGTGCTTATCCAAGGAAATCCTTTTCAAATAAACAGCCTATCTTCTAAAACTTTTACAAGGCTGTCAAAACCTTCCAAAACACAAACAGAGGAACCTGAGCAAAATTTAGCTGAGACAACCTCTGCTCCTCAGGTTTCTGCTGTTGAGCCTACTGCTCTTGGTGACCACAACAGCACCACCACTGCTGTGCAACCCCCACCAAAACCCACCAAAAGACCCAAAAAGAAAAGCCCCCCAAACCCTCCAAAAAGGATCTTCTGGAAGATGAGATCCCAGAAGTAATTCCTGTGACAACACCAAAGTCACCAATAACCACTGCTGCTACTTCCTCACAGCAGATGGTGGAAAGATCTCAACCTGAGCTTGAAACTCCTCCTGCATCCTCACAAAAGGATCAGGTTGTATACACAGGGTCACCACATTATGAAGCTCTGGATCTACTTGAATCCATCTTCCTCAGCCATACTCTCGGGGCAAATTCTCTTTCAACCCCCATCCTCACTTCACAAATTCCACCATCATTCTTACCTCTGTTGAATGCTTTGGACATGGATCAGACACAAATCAGTTCTTCTCAACAACCTATCACTAAGAAAATACTCCAACAAGTGACTAAGTCTGATTCCTCTATCTTTGCTAACCCATCAACAGCTGAGGAGGTTACACTGCAGGAATTACAAGTAATTCATGTCAGTAGTTCAAGTGGAGCAGCTACTACAGGTATTGAATCCACTGATTTATACCTGGGCAGTAGTTTCATCAGTAAGACTCCCTTGAAGGCAACCATTTCTGATGCTATCAAAGTTAGCACTGGTGTGTTTGAATTACCCACTGGTGTGTTAAACAAGATAGTTCAAGGAAAGGGAAGTCCCCAGTACCAAGACAAAGGGGCCTCAGTGGATGAACCAGTGGAAACTTCTTCTGGTCCAACTGCTGATACAACCACTGCTGGTGGGAAATCAGATGATCCCATTCACTTGGGTGATGGTTTAAAATACCAAGAATTGACGGAGAGAGTAGACAAAATTGAAACATCTGTTGCAGATATCAAAAATATGCTGCAGCAGTTGTTACAATCTGAAAAAGCTCCATCCACTGCTTCAACATCTGCTCCATCGCCCACTAAGCTATGGCACTTGTTTCAACCTATGCTTCATCAATAGAGATAGTATGCTGATCAACAACATGAAATTCAGCTTCAAATGTTCAGAAATGTGATGGAAGCTAGGTATAAAGATACTCAAGCTGATATAAAGGCCATCAAAGCTCATTTGCTCCAAACCACTGCACTTCTCCTCCTACTATCATTTATGTTGAAAACCCTCATGATGAAAAAAAGGGGGAGAAAGGAAAGAAAGGAAAAGAAGGCTTATATCTACCAGATCCATTGTCTAAACCTGTGGTAGAAATTCCAAGGCCAGATGGTTCTAAAAAGGTTAATGTGTCTCTCAACCTATTTGCTGAACAAAAAGCAGAGAGAAAAGAGAGAATGGAAATAAAGGGTGCCAAAAGATTTGAAAAGGACAAGAAAGTTTTGATGGCTAAGGAAGAACAGGGTACTTCAAACAGAAGAAAGACTACCAGAATGGTCAGTGTCACACCCCGATATTTCCACATATTACCAGTGGGCCCGGCGGGGAGTATCGTGACGTAGTTGATATCATCATTGTCAATACACACAATATAATAGCACAGCGGAAGGCTTGGTAAATAAACTATTACAAACCATAATGTCCGAGTGTCCGAATGAAAGAATATACAGACTGGATTGTAATAAGATCCACAGGCGGATCATAAATAATACAAAGAAACAAAATAACAGACTTCAGGTATCTTAGGGATTTGCAAGATCCTCTTATACGACACCTAATAGCTCCAGCCTATTAAGAGAGGTACCTGTCAATCAGTCTTTAGAAGATATGACAGTTTACACTGGTAAATACAATTAACTGACTCTTTTGAAAACATTTATGAAAATTGATTTAAGTTCACATGGCACAAATCATTTATAACTTGGGACAATTATTTAAAGATAATCTTGTATACAGATTTACATGTTTGTCATACAATTGGGGTCGGTTGGAAGCCGGTCATGATTAACCGACTCACCACTTATAGAACCCACAAAGGAGTTATCCCCAACATGTGGGTTTATATTTTAGCATTTGCATCTATCAGGTGTATGCCTACACCCCGTGCATAGGTCGTGGCCATTTTCCAATGAAATGAGCCGAGGATATCCAGGACACGGTCGAATTAACCCCCAATGTTTATGTTATCAAACAAGACAGATTAAAACGGGTTATGTAAATTTATTAATCACAATCCGATTAAATGATTTCATACCCGACCAAGTGGTATTATTGTAATACCATATCCCAAGCCCGTATAAGGGAAAATAAGTTAAAAGTATTTACCTGAGCTAATGTGATAGGTAACTCAGCAGTATAATCCTAAAGCTTTATGATGGTACCTTCTACTGGATGCTACTTAATCTGTATAGAAGGTTTAATAACCTATTAGGATGCTAACGGGTCTTTAGTTAAGTCAAAGACTTAGACCGGCTAGCTAGAAAGAAACTTTACGGTTCTAAACGCTAGATTAAGCGGAAACCGGAATAGAATGTGATTTAGACCCGACAAGCTTGGATACTTGGATAATATGGGTAAACTAAACACATTCTGGAATTTGAGAATTTAATGATAAGGTTAAACCCGTTTTGACTATTTTACGTAAACTAGTCACATAAACCGATCCGAACGCATAAACGCGTAACGGGTAACCAAATGAATTATATACAGGTCTTAAATGTTATTATGCTTAAAATATGTTAATACATCAGTAGGATGTTAACATATATGCCCAAAAAGTATTTAAAACCAATTTAAGTCCCGTAAGGGCATTTTGGTAATTTTAATGCTTATAAAAGAGATTTTATAATAACTGAAGTTCTGGTATTTTGTAATCAGTAAAAATATTTAATTTAACTCATTACGTCAGTAAGATATTATATATATGTGAGGTTTACCATTCATGGCCAAACTATGCCCCGAAAGGGCATTTTGGTCATTTCACATAGGCTTTTAAGGACATTTTTGGAAACCTGAGTTCATAACTTATACCTATTGTAATAAATTTTAAATTTGTTTAAAAATTCAGTAGGTAACAAGTCTTAGATGTTAAATATGGGTTTAAACCATACTATGCACCTATTTAGTGTAAAACTTGCTAATTGACGATAATCAAGATGTTTATGTAAATCTGAGATTTTGATCAGTTTTAAATGCTCAAAATAATTTATTTAATGTATGAAATCAGTAGGAAAAAGTTTGGCATTCAAATCATTTGTTAATCTCATTTTATGCCTAAAAAGGGTATTATCGTCATTATCCGAATTATACAAGAACTCTATGTTTTAAACAGATTATAACCTGCCCAAAAATCTTAAAATTCCTTAAAAATAATATCTTAACAGTAGGTAATGATTTTTGGTTCAAAATCCAAGTTTAAAGATGCATTATGCAAGATATCGCAAATTAATTAATAAAAAGCTTCTAATTACGATATCGAGTATAACTCCTATTTGAGACCAAGAACTGATGTAAAATTTTCGGGACAAGTTTAAATATCAATAGCAAAGGTTTTTGTCCTCTCGCATTTCTAAAAATCTCATTTATATGTCAAAAGGGCATTTACGGCATTTATAAGCATATTAACAAACAAGTGCATATAATTCAAACTACTAAGGACCAAGCAATATAACTCCAGAGGGTTATACTACTGAATAATGTGGTCCTAATGGAAGCTTAAAACATGGGAGAATTAAGCTTAAACGGGTCAGAACTGAAAGTCAAAGCAAAAGTCAAGCTTTTGCGACTTTCGGTTATAAACTGACCTTAGACTGATAATTGCGGGTTAGGACTGATTAAACATGTTCTAATATTAATTACCAAGTCATTAAAATGTTAAAATATAATTTAGAACCTCTATTTTATTAATTTAAATCATTTTTAAACTTTTTGTCAAACTAGTTTGACCCGACAATTAACTAGTCAAACGAAATAATTAGGAGGTGCCCTTTTAAGGGTTAATCACCTATCTTAATATGGTTCCATAACCACTTTCGTTTCGGTCAGTGGCTGGACCATTTGTGATTAAACTGAAAGTCAAAGCTTAATTACGATATGTTTGACTTTTCGGTTTTTAAGCTAATTAAAAGGACTAAGCAGGGATTAAGACTCTTACTAATGGTCCTTGCTATCTTTTCTACACTTGAAAGTCTTCTCCTAATGCTTGCAAGTTCCAGAAGTAGGTGTTATTGAAAGTTGTTGCAAATGTGAGCACATGAACTATGAACTAGTGCTCCTTATATAGTAATTTGCCAAGTCCCTAGATGATTGCAGCTGTTATGGAGGTTCCTAGGATCACCCCAGGTGTCCTAGTGGTAATATAAACCCGTCCAACAGCCCCTAGTATCATTTGCAAGAAGTTGAAGTCATTTTAAAGCTGATAACCTGCACCTGTCCTCATTTTTCTGCGCTGGGCGTTTTTAGGCGGCCCGCGTAGGCTCTAAAGGGGGCTTACGCGCCCCGCGTAAACCTGTTCTTCAGGTTAAAAATGTTTCAAAACTGGCAGATTCAGTCCCTAGTCATTTTAAACCTTATTTAACCTCATTTTTGGCATATAGGACCCTTGTAGTTAGTTTGTAGAGGCTCAAGGATGTATAATCAAACTTCGTCAGGCTCGGTCTCGTTAAATATCACTATAAAGGCAAGTTTCATCAAATTGACACTTTTCACCCAAAGTCTTGAAAACCTGCTTAACGATCTCGAAACCACGTGAAATTTATACCACTTATTCTTGAGAGTATATTTGAATATTTTGAAGCCTCGGGTTCGTTAAAAGGTCACTCAGAGGTCAGAATTAACATGTTGACACGTTTAACCCTTGTAGTTTTATAATCTTCCGATTATTTTCACAAACGGCTTCTTATATCCAATTTATCACTCGATTAAGAATATATTCTTCACGTATGGTCATTCAGAGGCTCAAGTTTGGCATGTTGACACTTTTAGTCCCTTTGCATGCATATTTTCACTGTTTGTCAACTTTAGTCCTTTTAAACTCATTTTTCTCAGATTTAGAGTTTAGGACACGTGTCCTTATATAATTGGACATGTTTTTACGTGGTGTTACAGTCAGCTAACCCAAAACCACACCTTCCAAAACCACTAAACCTACTCCTAAAATCTCCAAAAGTTCCACACCTCAAACCTCTAAACCAACAGATGTTGAGATACCTGTTGTATCAACAGTTGTTAATACTTCAGTGGTTTCAACAAATGTTGTTTCAACCACTGCCCTCATCATTTCACCAACCACCACTCAACCCACTGTTACACCACAAACTACATCTGGATTACAAACACCACCTGCCAAAAAGCAGAAGACAACAGTTGATACATCAATAGTTGTAATGACAACAGTGGTTGAGACATCAGTTGTTTCAACAGCTGTTAGTCAGTCACCCATCACTTCAAACACCCCTTCACAAGCCATAATCCTTTCTGTTCCAAAAACTTAAACAAAAACACCTTATCCCAAAAAGGTGTTTACAAGAAAAAGAAAGTTTCAAGTGCATGATGATGACATACCAGCACCTGATCCTATTTCATCTGCACCTTACAATGTAGTCAAACCTCAACCATTCATTCCTCCAACCTTAACCAATCCAATCAAAGATCCAAATGTGCTTGAAGGATATGATCCTGCTGATGTTATACCAATAGCAGCTAGTTATCCACTAGAATTGCATGTAGTAAAGAATGAAATGAAACAATTCTACACAGTGGATGACCCTTCAAAAAGAAAATCCCCTCTCTTGTTGGTTTTAGAGATCTAAACAACATGGATGAGTATTTAAAGCTCAAAGCCAGACAAGCTGAAATGCGAGCTAGAATTGAATGTAAAGGGGAAAGTGACAATGCCATCTCAAATCGAATGTAGTTTTTGCTCACCAAAGTCAAACAATTGGAAGATTATGCAAGAGATTTGAGTAAAGAAATGTCCAACCTACCACCAGAAGCTAACCTGCAAAAGGAGATGAGAAAAGACCTCCTTGAATTGATCATGAGGGAAAAGTTCTATCCAGCCAAGGTTGAGCAGTTCAATGACTGGCCACTCATTGCTCTGAAACATGAAGCAAACAGAATTGAAAGAACTAAAAATGATCCAGGTATGAAAAGATCAGCACCAAACTGGAGCAAATACAAAAAGGCAATTGCTGATCTTACCTTGGAGTACAAAAGAAAGAAGCAAGAGTTGGTTGCAGCAAAGGTTGGTACAGCCAAAGCCATAGCAAAATGGTCAAGGAAATACACTGATATGGCATATAAGAGGCTGGAAAGAAGGAGAGAGACAGATCCTAGCCTTCTAAAGAAGCCAGCATACAGAGATAAAAGGCTGATAATTCACAACAGCAGGACCTTTCTTTGAAAACACTGTTCACATCATCTGACACCTCCATCATTGCCTTAAATCAAAGAAAAAGGCAAAAATAGATGGAAGAAGAAGAGAAGGAACAAGTGGATTATATTATGAAGATTGTCCTTCAAGATATGATTGCCGAAAATCCTGATTCAACAAAACTTCAAAACCTTGATAAAGGTGTCATAAGCAGGCCTCCTTCACCAAACTCATCAGAAATAAAGACTCTCCCAAGAAACTCACTAAACTCAAAAATACTAAAGTGGAAGTCTGATCAAAAGTCCCATGTATTGACTCTGATCAAGTCCAGTGGAGAAGTTAAGCATATATCAAGGGAAAATGCACTAGGCCTGAGTGTAGAAGATTTACAAGATCTCCTTGAGCTTCAACTATGTAGGGATGAGGATGATGAAGATTCCATAAACTTTGAATTACAATTTAAAGGGCAAGTTAGGAAATTCTTAATGAGGCAATAAAGATCCTGAATAATGAAGTGTTTTGGCATCATCTGTTTCAAGGGGAGATTATTGGGATTGAACCCTACAAAGGACAGTTGATAAAGCCAAAACTGGTTCAAGAACAATGGATCCTTCATAAGCAGTGTTTGTACATATCTTTCCCCTTGATAGTGGCCCTAACATCTGATATCTCAAAGTAGTGCTCTTCACAACTGCTGCTGATTTAAAGACTGATGAAGTTAAAGTACTGAAGCTCAATCTACTGATGTGATTCAAGTACTGCTGAAGACCAAAGCACTGCTGAACCTACAACATTTGAATGAAGAATCAGTGTTTTACTTATGCTTTGTTTATGTAATCAGTAGTTTGTAATCAGTGGTTGTATAGGTCAGTGGTTGTAGTTTATTAGCAATTTGTGTTTTATATATAGATGATATCATGCTTCTTTTTGCTAATAGTAACTGCAATTAGTAGAAACTTGGTTTATTAATCGCAAATGTGAAATTCTTCTGCATTTATGGGTTTATGAATTCAGAATAATGGATGGATATATATGATTGTATTTGGCAGATGTTTGGCCTTATATATCAGATGTTTGGACTTAAACAGATATTTGACCTTAAACAAATGTTTGGCCATAAACAGATGTTTGGCCTTAAACAGATGTTTTGGCCAACATCTGTTTGAATTTTGGTCAACATTTCATTTAGTATTCAACAGAAATTTGAATAACTCAACATCTGTTTAAGTCGTTGTTTCGTTTTTTTTTTTTGAATTCTATGTAATTTTGTAAAGAAGTACAAGAACAACCATTTTTACAAAATCCCAAATCACCCGATCATGTAAGTGCATTGAAGTAAAAGTGGAAATAATGTTATTCATGTGGTCGTGTTGCGCTTTTGTTTGACGTCTAATATGGGTTCATGATCTAATCCGGTGAAGTGTAGACGTTGTTGAATCCAATGAGATGCTTAATGTAATGAGGTCGTATTAATAACAAATAATAATTAATATAACTAGGTTTCCCGAGCCCGGGAAGCAATCCCGGGTAATAACCTAGTTCTCCTATATAATAATAGAATGATTTGAATAGTAAAAGATAGAATAATATATATTGTTTTTTAATAGTTTTATTATCTTCTTTACTTTTTAAAGTTAGATAAGCTTTTGTCAACCGGTACTGGTATTTTTAATAATAGAATGATTTGAACAGTTAAAGATATAATAATATATATGTTTTTTTAATAGTTTTATTATCTTCTTTACTTTTTAAGTTAAATAAACTTTTGTCAACCGGTACTGGTATCAAAAATACCAGTACGGTCATCGGTACATAAAGTTAAAAACCGACACTAGCCTGGTACAGAAAACACCAAAAGTTGGTATCGAATTGATTTTCAAAATCTTTTAGTTCTGGAAATTCGGTACTGCTACCCGGTACCATTTGCTTATCTCTGATCACGAGTGTCGTATGAACAACGGTATCGTGCTACATTTTTTTTTCTTCAACTTTTAATGATTTCTTTTTTTAGTTTCAGGGGTAGAGATGAACTCGGTGCCAACCAATACCGAATCGGTACTGGTACCGAAAATACCAATTACGGTATCTGTATATGAAGGTAAAAAACGGTAGCGAACCAGTACCAGGAATGCCAAAAGTCATACCGAATTGGTACTTAAGATCTTTCGGTTCGGAAAATTCGGTACCGGTACCCAGTATCATTTCCTCATTTCTGACCACAGGTTTCATACGAACAACATTATTACCATACAACTTTTTTGGTTGATTTTCTTTTGGTTATCTTTTAGTGTTTTTTTCTATATTTTCTTTTTATTCTTGTCAGCGGTTTCCATGCGCAACGCGCTCGTAATGATTTCAAAACACATGTAAACACAGGCTAAACAACAAAAGACGTTCGCCGCAACGCGGCGCTACTAAAAAAACTAGTTATATTAAAAGACAGTGCAATTTACATATATTAGACGAAAGATCAAAAGTTATTAGTTTAAATAAAAGATATATATAACTTTCGGTGATTTAAAAAGTCAAACGACCTCTGTATATCTATGAACAATTAGTAAAATAATACAAAGTTTTTATGTACTTAGATAATATGTTGTATGACATTTGAATATTTGATACTACACGGTGGTAAATCTAAAAAATCCTTGTAGGGATAACATTTTATATAAAAAGAGGTAATGAAAGCGAAAAATCGTCAACCTTTTCCAAAATTTACACTATCGCCGGAGCGTCAAGAGGTAGCGGGGGCTACCCTAGTAACATGCTAGGTCCGTCTCTGATACTAAATGTCTTGGACTATAGTCTATATGCCGTATATATGAAAAAACTAGGTTATAACCCCGTGTATTACACGGGTCGAATAAATGAATTTTATATACTAAATAATAAAACAATATATCTTTAAAACCCTCTTTTATTGCACTGGTTGAATAAATATAATTTTATATATTAAATAATAAAAAGTTATATCTATAAGAACCATATTGTACGGGTTGAATAAATATAATTATATATACCAAATAAAAAAGTCATATCTTTAAAACCATTTGTTTTACACGAGTTGAATAAATGTAATATTGTTTACCAAATAATAAAATAATAGATTTTTAAGAAATCTCATTTATTTCACGGGTTAAATAAATATAATTTTATATACCAAATAATAAAAAGTTACATCTTTAAAAATATGTGTATTACATGGGTTGAATAAATGTAATTTCCGTTACTAAATAATAAAAAATATATATCCTTAAAAAAACCACATGTATTGTACGAATTGAATAAATCTAATTTTATATATCAAATAATAAAAAGTTATATCTTAAAAAACGTCATCTATTACACGGGTCGAATAAATGTAATTTTGTATAGTAAATAATAAAAAAAGGTATATCTATAAAAAACCACGTGTATTACACGGGTTTAATAAATCTAATTTTATATACCAATAATAAAAAAGTCATATCTTTCAATATACTAATGGATAATACTCGATACTAGGGGTGTTCAGAATTCGTTTCGAATTCGATTCAATTCGACTCAAGTAAATCGAATACGAATTTATAATTTTAAATTCGATTCAATTCGAAATTCGAATAAAAATTATACATTTTTATTTATTATTTTTATATATAATGCATATATAACTTTTATTAGGCTATACTATAAATTATTTTCAATTTTTTTCCAAGTATTAAAATTTGCCATTACCAAACCCACTACATGACCCCATAACTAAAACCTAAGTAACAAATCTATCAATAGATTTATAACCCTAAAAATATTAGCTTGTAATCTGGAGTGGTTATTCCCGACTTCTTGTTTTGAATTTTAGACTTATGGTACTTTATTTGAAACTTTTTAATGGGATATCGTGCTTTTACGTACTTTATTTCTTATTTTATTATCTTATAAGAATTAATAATTACGTATACTATAAATAGAAAAAATATAAAAGTGGTGGACAAACAAAAGATATGTGTGCTTTAAAATTTATGTTTCATTTTCATACTTTTTTAAATGTTTTTAAAGAGTGAATTAAATCGAATTGTGAAGATGGTTCTTAAAAAGAAGATATATTATTCAAGAAGTAAATCAATATCTATTTGAGTGATAAAATGTTGGTACCCATTTCGAAAAATTGATTTATAAATTATGTAATAAAATTGATATAATAATTTTTTTAGTAGTGAAAATAAAAATATTTCATATATTAATACAAAGTTTGGTTTTCGTGATAAATAATTTGTTTTATTTAAAAATATCTTAAATTAACAATTTAAATTTTAGAATCATATTTTATTAGAAATATAGAAGAATGGTATTCAAAATTTAAAGTAGGATGAAATTTAATATTAGTTCATTATTCATTTAATTAATATAAGATAAGTTTGGAAATGAGGTGAGAAAATCATAAAAAAAAGATGTTGGGGTTCAAAAGGGTTAGAAAAAAGACGTTGAGGGCTCAGATGTTAAAAAAATTCCTTTTTGGGCTAAAAGGGTAAAAGTGATATAACCACATGGGCCAAAATCGTAATTTACTCTAATATCAAATTAGATAACTAAGTTTGAATTTGAAGTAAATAGATAAATATAAAAGTAATAATTAAACTAAATAATATTTAGTAGAAGGATTATCTATAATTAATTAGAAGAGATTAAATTAAAATTATAATTATCTATAAGACATGGTATAACATGATGATAAGGGTGAGAGGGGCACTCCCCTAAGAGGGGAGTCCCTTCTCTTACGCATAACCAATCCTCGTGTGCCACGTCAACTCTCCTCTTAAACTTCCCTCACACCCTCAATTTGATGGCGTCATTCCCCTCTTAACTCCCCTTGTTTTTTTATTCAAAAAAAAAAAAAAAAAAGATTTTGATTGGTTGAAAAATAGGCTGGCCCACCACATCTCTCCTTCAATCGGTGACTTCTCCCCGACCCTACTCCCCGATTTGCCTCACCGCCTTGATGGCGCCGGTGTTCCCGAGCGGGGACTTCGGTCACCGAAAGGGGTCACCGAGAGTGCCCCGTACACCGTAAGTGTTCGAAAGTTGATTTCTTTTATTTTTATTATATGTACAGATATTATCGATCTAAAAATGTTAGATTACATGAAAATATATGTTGTCTAAACCCAAGAATGAACTACTGCAAAATCAAAAAGGGGACCACTTGTGAAGGATAAGATACACGTATGCTGTTCTAATTTTTAAAACCAAACTTTACAGGATTGAAAAAACTTGTGTTTGAGAACATATGATATTTTTCAAGTTTAGAGGAGAATAATATAAAATCCCCCTATTTTACGAATCAAAACTCACTTCACATATATGACAAACAAATTCCACATATTCATTTAGGCTGCTAACGTATCATGAGAGAAGTTTTGAAATATAGAAACATGACCCTAGACATTTATGCAGCGGCGGATCTAGAAAATCTTCATAGGGGTAACGTTTTAAAGAAAAGGTGTAACGAAATCGAAAAAACGTCAATTTTTTCCAAAATTTACACTACCCGTTACACCGAAAAAACGTCAATTTTTTCCAAAATTTACACTACCGCCGGAGTACCAAGGGGTAACGGAGGCTACCCCTTATCATAAGGTAGATCCGATCCGCCCCTGCATTTATGATAATATACCGAACTAGATACATGAAATAATTTCATGTATAGTATTATTAGAGTAGACAGAAATGAAGGATATAATAACTTCATGATAAAAGCCAACCCACCAACCCATCCTTTTTAGGAGGATGATTTGTCATGTCTTTTTCTCCAATAATACCAAATGATTACCTTATTTAATCCTACAACAAATCAATCATATTTACTTATATCTTGCCTTTTCTATCAGCTATGGGTCATTATCATAAAGGGTAGCAACTGGTGATGAAAGTAAGATATTTGGTTTTCCATTCACTTGAAATTCAGCCACCACGGAAGCAATGTCGGGTTTGTTGCACAATGGATTCTGCCTCACATTAAAATGCTCGAGTTGTCCTAAACAAAATTTTAAGTTTATATTCCACTTCCATTCTGTTATATAAATATTTTTATAGATATATATTTATAAAAGAAAGATATAAAATTGCTCACCTTTACCAGCCTTCAGAAGCGCGCATATAGCAGGCAGTGATTCAACAGGGATCCAGTTACTGCTTGCGTCGACTGAAATAAGTTTTGGCGCCTGTGAAATCACCTTTGACAAAAATTCTGCACTTCTGACTCCACCAGCATTACCACTATGCAAAATTCAACAATGTGAGTTTTTAATTTTTTTTTTTTTTTTTTTTTT
Source organism: Helianthus annuus (assembly GCF_002127325.2). NCBI lineage: Eukaryota > Viridiplantae > Streptophyta > Magnoliopsida > Asterales > Asteraceae > Helianthus > Helianthus annuus. Next base: position 146,915,563 of record NC_035436.2, read on the forward strand.
TTTTTTTTTTTTGTGTGTGTTTGAAATGATAATAATTAATAACTTTACATAAGAATATTAATGAGGTGAACCTTATGTTGATGCGCACGATGCTCAAGTCTTGACTAATTTCCTTTTGTGCATCTGAAAATCCAGCTAAACCCAACCCGATTCCCTTAACATCAAGGATTTGAATACCTGAACGTAAGAATCTTCCCAGAGATGGCCCGAATTTGCTGTGAGGAAAGTTCTTTAAACAAACAAACTTTTTAAACATAGATTACACTTAAAAGGATCTCATTATAGAGGTGGCACTTTCAACCTAATTATTCCGTGGTTAACGAATATGAGAAGATAAAAACCTGCCCATAGTATTTTCAATGCATAAAACCTACTAAATCATTCTATTATAAAAATTAACTTGGTGTTTTATACGCTTCTCAAAGCTGAATCGTGCATACCCTTGATAAGATATCTACAAGTTATAGGTTATTTTTTTGTAAAGAAAAAAATAGGGGTATTTACTACTTGGACTTACCGTATACTTCCAGAAAACACATACAATTTTCCTGGTTCAGGGGCATTTTTGTCATATATAATATTGCGGCAAGTTTTTGGCTGGAACGGGCATAAACCAAACAAACTTGTCTTTTAGGTGGTCTGAAATGTTGTTATGAAATTTCTTGATACACTAAGTTTAAAATTCTTGAAAAGTGTTTTGGGTCAACCCAAGCGTCAAACCGTACACACGAGTAACCTATTCTTTAAGTGACATGTTAACCACCCGCCCATTTTGCCACCTCTACTTCTCGAGACACCAACCTGGTAAGGTGATTATCTCCAATGAACAGAGATTTCAGCGGGACGTTTAACGCAGCAAGAATTTCCAATAGCTGACTTGCTCCCTGACAAGAAAGCTCACAATTTTCCAAGTGTAACTCAGCCAACGGAGTGTCACATTTAGATTTCTCAACAAAATACGGAAACAAAATCCTACAATTAAAAGGTGACGTGTCAGACCAGACTTTACATAGTATATATGAGTCGTCATCTGTTGAAACGCAAAATGTACTGACCTAATCCCTTCATCCTGAAGAGGGTTTTCACTTAAATTTAACACCTCTAAATTAGGCATATAAACCATGGCATATTTAAGGCAATCCGCATCCTCTTTTTGCAAATTATTGCATCTGCGGACAGCAATTATATATATTCTTATTTAAAGAAGCTGCCGTGTAATTTAATAAAAATAATAATGGCATTCAAAATACCTCAAGTTCAGCACACGTAACGATTTTAGTGATTTGGTAATTTGTCGATCTGTATTAATACAACTTGGCGATCCCCATTTAAAATGTGAAAGCCATCCAGCAATCTGAAACCTCGGAATCATAATATTAGATCCATATACTAAAAAAAAGGCAAATTGGATTTTAGTAATCCCAGTTTTCTCAATTTGGCCGATAATAATCCCAGCTCAGTTATTGGCCGAAAATAATCCGAACTGGTCCACTTTTGGCCGATAATAGACAGCGTTAAATATAGCTTAATGGAGTTAAGTTTTTATCCGAATTACAAACTGATGTTTTAGGGCTTTTGATTAGAACGAGGATATGAGTTGATTGATGTAAAATTTACCTCAAAATACTGCCCCGAACGATGAAAACGGTGCTTCAACTCGGGTGTTTAAGCTTCTAATTAACAAAAATCAAGCCGTTTGAAGCATCGTTTCGAGGTAAGTTTTACATAAATCGACTCGTATCCTCGTTCTGATCAAAATCCATAAAACATCAGTTTGTAATTCGGAAAAAAGCTTAACTCCATTAAGCTATTTTTAACAGCGGACTATTATCGGCCAAAAGTGGACCAGTTTGGAATATTATCGGCCAAATTGAGAAAGCTGGGATTATTTAAATCCAATTTGCCTAAAAAAATCATATAGTTGTATAGCAGCACACACATTGTTTTCTGAGAGATCAAGAACTTGTAAACACGATTCAGCTTCGAGAAGCGTATCAAACACCAATTTTGCAGTTTTCCACCACATGTGATTGTCGGACAGTATCAACGAAGTTAAACCACTGCTACCATAATACAACAATTAAACATGTAACATCAAACATTACAAGCAATCACATACATTATGATTTATGAGATAATTAATGATGGAATTAAAATATTCATACGCATACGCATAACACACCTTGTTGCTATTAATAACGATTCCAAACCAAGAGGTAGAGGAAAATCCGAGCAGTCAAGAAAGCTTGATCTCTTAATGGAGAAACTTCTAATCACATTTGTTTCAAATCCCTTCACGTGCAGTGACTCGCATATTGCAGTCACGAGAGTTGCCGGAAGCTTGCAATGAACAAATTCAAGTGATGCCAAAGTTTCCTTGTTTTGTTCTAGAAGTTTGCATAGACCCTCAACCTGAAAAAAAGTTTAAAAAAAAATGAATAATAAAACAATAATGAATGAACATGGGACAATACTAAATTACTTTTTTTTTAACGGCAAATTTGGATCACTGACGGACCACTGGAGTGTCATCGTGTCACCAACGGAACCACCCGATCATATCCATCTCCACTAGGCATAATGCCTATACACCAATTCAGGAGGAAACCCAATAAATATGGGAAAACCCCCATGTGAGAATCGAACTCAAGACCTATTGGTCTCAAAGCCTTTTCCCACCCCCAAGAAGCCACTAGGCTACAAAGCCATGGGCATACTAAATTACTAATTACCTGCTCCTTAGACTTGAGCCACTGTATCTCCAAATATTCCAATTGAGTATTCCTTAATAAGTGCTGTTAAATAAATACAAACGTTAGTAAATAATACAATGTAATGACTAACGAGCGCGGATAATTATTTCTTTATCTTACACCAATGTCTGCAACACAATGAGCACTTTGGAGTCTGAGACGTCTGCATTTGAATAAGGCCAAAAACAACGCTTAAAAACATTTGAAATCTGCGCATGCTTCTGATGAAAAGGATCATAAGTATTATAGTTTTACCGGGCATATAAACCAAATCGTTCACAATGATAAGCCAAGTTCGAGTAACTTCTTGACCTTCTTATGTGCCCCTCATAACTAATATATTTTAGCAAAGCATCTGCAGAAACAAAAATTGTAAAAAAAAAAAAAAAAACAAATATAACATCTGCTCAAAAGGATTTCACCCCATTATTCACTATGGATGATACAGAAGCCGGTCAAAATTACCTGGAATTTCGACGTCACCAAGAGAACCATCAAACAAAGTGATTGAAATCGTCTCTGCTGTAGCATCAAGGCAGCTGTTAAGATGCCAAATCAAGACGATACAATTAAATATCAAACAAATAAATAGATTTATATTACTCAAAGATTTTGAACTCAAAAAGGTTGCAGAATTCATACTTCTGCAGATGTTTTTCCCAGTAAATCTGCTGCCAATCGGTGTCTGCTGCTGCGTCCTCTTTAACAATTGGCCATCTTGATTTATACCGGGCTCTCCACGTTATATCAAAGTTGTCATATCTGTAAACCCGCATAATACTGTTTTCAGTTCAAACTATACGTTAAAAGTTTCAAACAAGCACCCTTTAAAACTGAACAACATATATACCTTTTCCGTTTTCTTGAAGGTCTTAAGCAATTATCAGTAAACCAGCTATCACTAGAGCTACCAGATGGCCTGAATAGATAGCCAAAAAAAATATATATATAAATCAGAACAAAAACATATAAACATATGAATGAGGTAATGAACAAACATTGCATCTTGTAGATTCTGCAATCCCAGTGGAGGTAAATTGGGTAAAATCTGATCAAACAATTCTGATGGAAGTTGATAAACATAAGGTATATTGCCATTTTCTGCACACACAAATTGATCAATTATTTTTCATAATTACAACAAATAATGCAATTTTTTTGCACCAAAATCAACAGTTAAAACTACAAACAACTAATTGTAAAAATTACCGTCAAGGATTGCATCTCTAATTGCGCCTATGCATAAAGTGATCAACGACGGAACTTCAGGCATTCTTTTATCACCGATGCAAAACTGGTAGGTAAACTTTTGCAATTGAATTGACCACCGGTAGAAGAAAGGTTCCGGTTTGATTAAACCATGCTAGTAACGAAATGCGTCTCAGATTTTGATAGATATGGTTATAGGGATCAGATTTAGAGAAACTAACCTTAGTTTAGATGAATTTGAGTGCAGCAAGCGTATGGAGTTGATCAGGTAGGTGGTTGAAGGACGCTGATTTCAACCCGTTTTATGACCCGACTGAAGCTAGATTCATTTGGCCTAGTTTTTATTTTTTAGCTTATGCTTATATTTATATTTATAGTTTATTTTTCTATCGTTTGTTCTTACACAAACAAATAAGTTTTTTCAAATAACCTAAAAAAAACATCTTCAAAGTTCAAACAAGCCTTTTCAAATTAGCTTATATAAGCTAATAAGCATAAGTTTAAAAAGCTAAACCAAACCTCAAACCTCAACGTTAAGTTTATTTTGTAAAAAAAGTTATAAGCTTTGTCAAAAAGTTAAGGTGGGCGGGAGACCTCATACTGCTAGCTTACTATGGGCTAAAAGGTCCATGAAATGAGCCCAAAACTAACCCAAATGGAATATAAGTCCAAACTGTGTAACCAGATAATCCAAAACACTTTAAGATTAGAGATTGTGCGTTCAATGGAATATAAGTCCAAACCGTGTAACCAAATAATCCAAAACACTTTGGGATTGGAGGTTCTGGGTTTAAGTCCTACAGACAGTAGAAAATAAAAGAAATTAACAGTAAAAAGACTAGAAAAATACCAAAAATATAATGAAAAATGAATTATACCATCATCCAGGTTATATGGATGCTAATGAGAATTAGGGTTCTTAAGGAGGTCATGTTTACCGGCTGTCATTATAGCTGCAAACGAATTGAACGAACACAAACAAGATCTTGTTCGTGTTTGTTTGTTAAGAAATATATATGTGTTCACGAACTGTTAATGAACACTTACCGAACGAGTTTTTATGTTTGTGTTCGTTTGTTAAGGAAAATAACTTGTTCATGTTTGTTTGTTAATTTTAGGCAACGAACGAAGACGAATGCTGATTGACACAAATGAGCACAAACTAATGTTCATGAATATAAATGGAAACAAATGAACACAAACAAGCGTTCATGAACACAATATATAATACACTGACACTTACTAAATATTTTATTCGGTGGAATTTGAATTATCTAAATAAAATATAAAAACTAAAAACACTAATGAACTACCGAACACAAACAAACACGTTACCGAACGTTCTTGAACATAAATGAACGAACACGGCCTCTGTTCATATTCGTTCGTTTAACTAAACGAACGGAATTTTTTGTTCGTGTTTGTTTGTTTAGTAAACGAACGAACACAAATGAACCTTCCGCCGAACGATTTTATGCAATGTGATACTAAAAATCATGTCACGTGTATTATCTCGAATGTTGTATATGTATTTGTGGAATGACACAGACACTATCTATTTAATAAAAAATATTATTTTATTATTTCGATGTATTAAATCGTAGGTTTGCATATTATTTTTACTTTCTTCAATCAATCATGTTTAAATTTATATTTTAACACAAACAATACCCGAATAGTTTATTTTATTAAAAACACATTAAATAAATAAATGGGTCAACCCGTGAACCTGCTGGGTTGACGTAAGCACAGTCCGTTTAGCTAAACGTTGTTCGAGAGTTCGACAAAAAAACTTACTTGAACCTCTTTAAACTAAAGTCAAACTCATAAATTTCATGATATGATCGTGTCTAGTCAAAAGTTCGCTCACCTAACAAGAATAAAGTAAGATATGCGGCCGAAAGTAAATGCGTGATCGTGGATTTGTTTGTCCGTCATAGGCGTTATAAATTTTCGACATAACAAATCCGTGAAAATGCTACTTTCGTGATATTCTCGGTATCTTATTTACATCGGACGAATTAAATATGATATGTGTCACAACTCATGTATGAAATATGCATTTATGATACCATGTTCTTGGATTTCCTCGGGAAATATGGGCCCCAAGCTTTCATTCTACCAACTTTTTCGACTATTCGTTATCTGCTTTAATTTCATGACACCTTGCATCAGTGTACATAATCGAAATTCAAGTTAAAACCATGTGATGTGATGTACTTTTTGCGGCATTTCATCGAACACATGGAGGCTACATTATAACATGACCTACATATAATTATTATACATGATCATATGTTCCTTCATAAATGAATATGTTCCTCATTACTTCATTAGGAAGATTCAATACAATTACTTAACAACCACAATTAGACTTTCCCAACATATTAATTAGGAGTTTAGGGCACATAATTAGATAAATAAAAATTATTAGATATAACTAATTAGGCTTGATGAGTTAAACCATGGAGTCCAAGGCCATGATGGTGCTTAGGTTCATCGGATGCATGTACTTCTCTGAACCCGTGTAAATTGTTTCGACGATGATCTTGTTTGCACGCTCGGTTGGATGAAACGGATCCCAGAACACATAGGCATCTCTATTGGCACAAAGATTCGAAGTCGGGTTACAAATTCCAACCCCATTATATGGTCCTTGTCCGCAACATGCCACTTTTGATGTTACAAAACCTAATTAAAAAACCAAAAAAGTAGTTAAAATCATTAACATTTAAGTTACAACATAGTATTGTGAGGTCTCATCATGTTTGCAACTCACCAAAGGCTCTAGGATTATTGATGAAGTCATTTTGCATATGCATTGCATTGACCGCGATAAAGTGGTCAGACCCGAGCTCTTGGTTGAGACTTTGGATCATTTCCACTAGTTGGGGGTTGAATAAAGCTGCAGCCTGTTGTGGCTCGTATGCACATTGCCCGTTTGCTGCCCTAGCGGCTAGTTGGGATGGAACACAGCCCAACGGCCCGGATCCTGTCACAAGGATCCGTCTAGCTCCTAAGTTAAATAATTCCTATAATAAATTTGCCAAAATTAATTAATTAATATCAAATATTACACGTTAAAAAGTCAAGTGCACATGATATAGAGTGTTATGATACACGTTTACCATAAGGATCTTGCGGTACTCAGAAATAATGTATTCGGTAAACCGAGGAATGGTGTATTGTAGCCTTCTTGCGGTAACCGGTGCCAAGAAGTAGTTGTTAACATAGTCATTGCCGCCTAGTGTGATGAGAACCAAAGCCTGGTTCACGAGCTGTTGGGTCCGGTCCGGTCCAATAAATGCACTTACTCTAGATTGGTACCGTTGAAAATTTCTTAGTTGTTGAGGTATCCTTATAATACTTGCCTACCCAAAAATAGTTAAAATACATGACGTCACATTATTAAGTGAATGCATTAAAAGTTGATAATAGTAAAGGTCAAAATCACCCTTCCCTTTTTATGAAATATTCGTATGCTTTAAATGGAAATTAATAAATATTCATTTATGTTGAGGCCAACTTTCTTTAGTGATGAAAGAAGCATGCAACAGAAACCTCCAGCCTTGTGGTCACGTGCCAAAGGTAGTGAAATGACCAAAAAAGTCAATGGTCAACAGGCATTAGATGTCCTTTTGTCTTTTGATAAAGATCATGTACATGTGTAATTTCATGGTGAAGTTTTATGTAAAAAGTAGAACAAGAAAAGGTACAAATGTACAACTTACAAACTGGAGACCGGTGTCGTTGAGTATTCCGACCCCAGCCGAAGCGAAGTTTGCCCCGACCAATAGTTTGTTTCCGTTCAACTCCGGGCTTAAGTACGGCAAAGTGGGTTCAGCCCCAAGCTTTTGACCTACAAACACCAAAGTTATAGTTACAAACGAACGTACCCAGTAATATCTCATTACTCATAAAGTATGGCGTGAGAAGTGTGAAATAAGCAAACGTTACGCTTTATTCCAGGAGATACAGAGGCTGCTTGCAAATGACACCCGGCTAAAAAAAATCCCTTTTATACGTTATAATAACATAATACAAATTATATATTAGTAGTAGGAAAGAAAAGAAAACATAGGATAGATCTTAAAAAATTCTAGATATTATAGTTTAGGTGACAAGTCAAACTCATAGGCCACCAACTACTAGTCACTAATCACCTCATGCAACCATAATGACTCGTGTTATATATGCCTAGAGCATAATGTGACAAAATATAAAAGTAAACATAAGTAGCTTACTAATAAGGTCAGGAATGTTCAGTCCATTGGAGAACCGGCCCGTGGGTCGATGTGTCGGGTAATCAATGCCATAGGGTGGGGAGTCAGCCCGGGCGCTGGTGAGGAGGTAGTTGTTGTTGCCATTATCAACCAACGAGTCACCAAACACTAAGAAAGCTCGAGCTCCATGAGCACTTGGCACAGCTACAAGTAGTAGAACCGTCAAGACGGCATCTAGCGGTAGAAGGGTGGTTGTGAAGGAGGAGTATTTAGCCATGTTGTAGTGGTGAAGACGAGAGGAGATGGTGGTTAGTGGTGGTGTTTTATACTGGAGTGCATGGATGTAGGTCCTTTAGTTTGTTGAGGTCTAATAAATGTGGGTTGTGACAGGTTAATGTAAGTTTGTTCGGGTAATAATTTTACAATTCACCATTTATGAATTATTGTACTTTTATGTATTTTATAGGGAGGTTTGTATAGAGAACTATTGACATTGTGTTGCTATTATAAAAGTCATATTAATTATGCTGTCTATCATAATTTCTCAATAACGACATAAATGATTAGCATTTCTTTTGTGGCCCGTTTATCAAAATATAGCAACATGTCTAATAAAATTTCAAATTAATCATAGGGCAAATTACATAAGGATAGCAGGTAGACGGACAACAAACTGCGCCGCCATCTCTTTCTGAATAGAAAACCCTAATCTACTAAAAACAAAGCCTCGTCCCTGAGGGGTCGAAAAGTTACTGTGGACCACACGCTGAACTCTAGCCAAGAATCGAACCGCCTCCGACGCCAAGGAGCCGAACGTGTCAAACGCCAGAGGGACAAAGGCATGCTGATTATCCTCACAAGCTTTCGCGTGCTTTTCCACCTTCTTTGACTCTGCTTTCAGTACCGCTTGCCCCGCCACAAACCCATTTTTCCGGAACCCGGCTAAGGGGGATACACCTGTGAGATCGACACAAGCATGTTTCCCGCCCTCCCAACAAAAAACTAGCACGTCAGCCGGGCGTAGGGTGGACCTCCCTTCCGCTGGGTCCGTAAGAAAATTAACGGGTGCCTCTTTCTTTGCCGAGATCCCTGCTCGTCTGAGAATATTCATTAATGCGTCTCGAACAAAGTCATGGCGATACTTAAACCCCGACAACTCTATACAGTGTAACGCATGCTCCCCGTATTTATCCAGACATGCTTTACGGCAGACTGGGTAGGTTTGATCATTCGAGAACATGGGGATCATCAGACGGTACTTAAGGATTGACCGATACTCCACCGCTGACATACGTTGACCCAGACCTTCGATAGGAATAACAGTTAAGAAATCCTGGGCGTGAGGCCTCTGTAGGCATTCAATGACGGCTTTCTGGCGAGGGGACAAATGGAAATCTTTTCCCAAACTTTGTGCAATTCGACAATAAAGGGCATTCGCCAAAGTTTTCTGTGGCGTTTTGGGGGCGGTGTCTTTGTTAGAGAAACCGTCGAGATCAAAGTCCGGGAGAGATTCATGCAAGCGTTCCAAGGCGCTGGCATAATCCGGGTCAGTGTTAGCAACCCCACTGTTACGTAAGATGTGGTCCTGCAACTCCCAAGATTGAGACCTGGAAGCCACAAAGGCATAGGCAGCCACATCCTGGGCCGAAAGAAGGCCTAACCTACCAAGCCGCATCGGCAAGGTCGCGATCCGCCACTGGACTTCACCAAAAAAAGGCCCCCCACATACGAAAATGTCTTCTATTGCCTCTCGAAGACCTTTATCAAAACATGAAATAGCATCATCCACAAAGGGGGGCTGGCAAGTTCGCAAACCAAATAGCAACTTTGCAACCCCCATACAAGATCTAAGCAAGAGGAGTTGCTTTGAGGATCCCGCAATAAAGGAAGGTGTCCCATAATATCAACAGCTCGCGTTGCCCTTTTAGCCGCTAGACCACTAATGAAACTGGCATCACGGCTGACTGCCCCTCCTAGCAGTTTGACACCTCTCTCTGGCCTCCCAATCTCACTGGGGAAAAGCCCTGGCCGTACCTTCACCCCGTTGCATGTCGGCTAAAATAACTCAGTTTTTCTAATATTAAGTCGTAGCCCCAAGGCTGGACCCTCCGAACGAATGATGTCAAGAGCTTTAGCAACCTGAACAGCGTCCCCGATAACCGTCCCATCATCCAAGTACCAAGCATGAAAGGGGAGTTTGCAGTTTTCCTGCACCCGTAGCACTAAGGGGTGTAAGGCTAGGGCAAAAAGCAAAGGTCCTAATGGATCCCCTTGTTAGACCCCCGTGAATGCCCCGATGTGGTCATTCCCCACGTATAGCCTAGCAGGCTAGGCATACAGAAATTTAACCCACGGGAATATAGAGGGGCAATGGCGATGGACCTCGTGAAGCAAAACCGAACGGTTAACTAAGTTGAAAGCGTTAGAGAAATCAACCGTAAGCATGGCTAGCGAGCCATCTGAATGAAAAGAATTAAGGAACCTGTTAGCGCTGTGCAGCACCACCTCCGCCCCATTGGGGACCCCACCCCAAATTGGTAGTCCCCCAAGTACTTAACAACTTCTTTCCCAACTTTCTTCATGACTAATTTGGAGACCAATCTTCTCTAATCTTCTCCAAATTGCCCCATATGTCTAATGCAAAACTACTCTTGCTTTTGTCTAATTACATTTTTATCCTTTACAGATATTATTATTTTTTGCATGACAAGTTACATTGTTCATGTAGGTTGTTTGTTTTAGTTCTTAATGGGTTTTTAATGGTTTAGGTGTCTTACTTGTTCAACATTCAATGGTTCAAACTGTTTGTTTCGCGAGCAGATGTTTGAATGGTTCAAATATTTGTCGCTGAATGATTAAGTATTATACTGAGTCTGAATGGTTAAGAGCTCTTATCTGAATTGGTCAGACATTTGCCTTTGAATGGTTAAACATATTATACTGGCTCTTAATGGTTTAGACATCTTACCCTTTCAACAGTTAATGATTCAAACCTCTTGCTAGTTCAGCACTTACTCATTCAGAAGTTGCCAAACAACCCTTAAGTTTTAATTTTTTTTTTGTCAATAGAAATTGAATTAATCCATGTTGATGATATGCGTCATGAATTAATATAATCGAAAAAAAAGAGTGACTTAAACATGATTAAATGGTATGGTTTGTAGTGTAGGGTTCAAATGAGAAGAATTCTTTTGTAAGAAGAAAAAAGAAGAAGTTTCAACCAATGCTCATCCGTGGATCAGATTTGCATTGAAAAACTTTGGGTATTCGTTCCTGAAATGACTCGTCTCATCATAGAAGTAGCAAGTTCCAGGAGGAAAACGAGCTTGTGCTGGATCTGCTTAAATTGAACAGGGTTCTGAATAGTTTGGTTTAACACAACGACTGAACGACAGTCTCTTGCCATATGACCAACAAGTCCACACTTGAAGCATCTTTGGCATTTGACACTTGCATGGTGATGGAGGTTACACTGATTGCACAAAGGGGTTGTTCATTCGTATGGTGCTCGAGCAGCAGTAGGACCTGCAACAGCTTTGTTTTGGATGATAAAGCAGCACATGTTAACCAAATGTCCCCATCGTCCGCAGTGGGTACATTTGCGACAGGGTATCTGATTCGGATGATGAAGGTTGCATTGATTGCACCAAGGAGCAGTTCCCAAGTACTGCTTCTTGGCTGGTGGTGTTGCCACCTGACCAGGTATTGCTTGATTTGGTGCAACGGCTGGAGGATTCTTTGAGGTTTTACGCTTCTTTGACCTTTTTGGAGGCTTGGCTTCTGCTTCCTTTGATGCTTCTCGGGTGGCTTCATCCTGGATACGGGACATGGCAATAGCTAATTCAGCAGTCTTCAGGATTACTTCGCCTATTCGCTGGGTAACGTTAGTAGCCTGTTCGGACATCTGAGCGTCGTTGCAATGAAGTGACATTCTAGAGGAAATGGAAGACATAGGAAGAAACGAATGAAATGCTATCGGGCAGTCAAAACAGAATGACAACGCGTAAAATTGTGATCATTTGTTTGTTACTTAAGGCAAACAAATGAGACGGTGACTAATCAAAGTAAACGAGTCATATTAATGTATCGCTGAAGACATGCTCGCCAATAAGTGAACACTCACCCCAAGAGTTCCCAGGTAAGAGTGACTGGTCCGATATTGCGGATTTGTACGAACACTCTAGCCTTAGACAGAAAACTCAGGGTACAGGCATTCACCCTTCCAGTTTGCACGTGTTCACATTATAAGACCCAAACTTTGACGAGATTTTGAAAACTCAAAGGGTTCAAAACCTTATAATAAATCATCTTAGAACAGATGATTGGTTTTCAAAGCGGATTCGAAATTTATGTTCTTGTTGTGGTTGTCACCTAAGGATAGGTGACGGTATTGTTTTAAGATCTAAACACAAGATAACTTGTGTTGGGGTCCTAGGAAGGTTATAGACTAGGTCAAAGCATTACTAATAACCTAATTCCCTATAACCATGAGCTCTGATACCAACTTTTCTGTCACACCCCGACCACGATAAAACAACAAATCGTGGCGGAAACATCCGGGAGTGTTGTAACAGAATCATTGTTTCAAAACACACGGAAATTTGAAGTTTCGTTTTATTAAACATTAAACATTTACATCGTCTTGAAATCTAAAAAAACAAGTTAAACATAGTCTATTATTGTTATTAAGTCACTAAGGCCTCGTCCAGTCCTATGTGATAATGCATCCTAACAATCAACATCATTTAACAACACCTGAAACATATGTAAAAACAAAATCAGCAAAGAAATGCTGGCGAGTACATAGGTTTTATGAGAGTGTCGGATTCATGGCTAGTTTACATGTTGCAATACTTAATTAAAAACCTTGTTTTGAAAAATATAGTATTGTGACATAATTAACCAACTCAAATCAAGTTAGTTATAATTCGTAAAATCTCATAGCCATGATTCTTAACCCAAAACATTTATTTAATTAAATCAAATTGTAAAACATCCAGTAAAAACTCGTTAAATAAAACTCGTATGGTTTATATCCTTTCGAAAATATCATTATGTGACATCGTTTTAAAATCGTTTAACCAAGTGAACTAAATAATGCCACGGAATGTAATATGATAAAAACACTTATATATAAGTTGTACCAGCGGCGTATCTACCATGCTTTTATCACATCACACCCGTCCCATTATCTAATCACTACCCAAAAACCAATCGTTTATCCAATTCGTTTAACTCGTCAAATTGTTTCAGTCGTTTAAATCATTCTCGTTTTAATTGTGAAAACTACTTTTGGTCGTCTCGCTAATAACATCCAAACCTTCGTGACTCGACTATCTCGCTTCTCGCATTAATAAACCACCAAAGGGTAAATTAACAATCCCAGATTCGGTCGCTACCCACCTAACCCATACATAACCATGGGTGCAGTCTGATAACGGGATTTGTCAGATCCTATGGTACCATAACCTAATACTGGTCGGTTCGGCCAAAATTAATGAATTTTATTCGTTATGTAATTACAAGCAACAAGTTTGTTCACTTTATCAAAATCGTTATTAATTTAATATAAACCATTTTAATCGTTTTCGAAAACCATCAATAAAAACATCAAAATCATTTAACACATATGAATCACCCCAAAACATTTGAAAACAGTAAAATAGGGGAACTATGTACTCACTTGAGAATGCTTAGAAGTCTTGAACAACAACCAAGCAAAGCTAGAGGGAGCACGGAATCAATCGGCAACCTAATAACTATATAAATAAACCGGACCTAAGTCGGAAGATCGGATAGGATGAGGTCTTGTAAACCAAATGAGTTATTGGAACTCGTATGACATGGTTTAACAAAGCCTACATACTAAGTCGAAACCTAACCTAAGTGCTTTCGACCCGTTACGACCCATTAAGGTAGCTTACGCTACTTTAACGCGTCGTTCGCGCAAACGCGCGTTCGAGACGTCTAACTAGTCCTATGACAAGTATTATATGCCTAAACATGTTACAATATGTTGCATAATCAGTTAAGTGACAAAAGTTTAGGTTACATATGATTAAAATCCAATTATGCATGAAAAGGGCATTTTGGTCATTTTCCTAAGGCATATAAACTACCTATCATACAACTACGTAAACTATGTGACCATAAGGTATAACCTCGGAAGGTTATTCCCTATACAACTATGGTCACTAAACATGCTTGGTCGGATCCTAGTGATCAACCAAACGGATCGTGTTCGTAAGTCTAAGCGGTGTTTAGACCGCTTGACTTACGACTCTAAACAAGCACTAAACTAAAGGTGACGAGCTAAGCATGTTAAAAGATGCTTAACTAAGTTTGAAAACAGGTTTTGATATAAAAAAAAGTGTTTTGATACCTTAGGGTAGTTTTGTTGCAAAACACGCTTAAATACGCATTTTGACCGAAACTACGACTCGTCACTATGCCTAGTCAAGGTGGTAATCAGTAGGTATAGTCACTAAGGACTATAACCATCGTGATTACGCTCACGTTGCGAAGTTCAAACGAACTTCGTGTTGACCAACTCGTAGTCAAAGCAGAAAGTCAAACACTGTTTGACTTTCACGCTCGGAAAGCAATAAAAGAACGAAGTAAGCTTACAAAGGGTCCAAGCTAGGGATAACTTGATCTATCACACTCAGGTATGAAGCAAAGGCTCCAACTTAGAGTGTAATTCAGATCAAGGGTGAATAGAAATGAATGAAGAGCATGCCTATTTATACTATTCGGTTCACCGTTAGGATCATTCTTTGCTAAGGAGGGAAAGATCTTGGCCATCCACTTGTTAGGGAAGGATTGGGGGACTTGTTCATCACACAAACCAGCCCATAGCATGAAAAACCATTAGAATAGGTGGAAAGGACCAGATTCAATGTTTCTGCATTTTTGATGTTTTTGGCACTGCTTATGGACCGTAAGCAAGTCCCCATACGGACCGTAAGGACCTTGCAGACCAGCAACTTTCAAAAATGGCAGATTTAGTCCCTGAAGCCCCAAACTTGGTTTTCGATGCATTTTTGACACGTTTAAGCCCCGTTAACCCCATTTCAAAGCTTAAAAATGAAGTTAAAGTATAAGGAACTTAAAATATGCTCAAAAACATCTCGGATGTCGGTTTGTTTGGTCGTACGGTTGCGTTGTTCGGTTAATTACGACGGAAGTCGTAACGAACGCAAAAACGATCCAAATTGAGCGACGAATGGAATTTTATCATGCCAATCACTAAAATATAATATTTTAATGATTACATAAATTTTTGGATGTCCGGATATATTCAGAATGTAAGATATGCGCGAAAATGCAAACTTATGCACTTTTTGACGCTTTTAGTCCCTGTTGATCAAATAAGTTTATTTTTGCGCACCAAACACCTCAAAGCCTATTTCTAAGCTATGTAAAGGATATTTAGGGCATGTTTAACTTATGATCAAGTTCCGGAATGTTCGTTACAGTATGAATCGGCATACTTTCTGCAGTTTGTCGAAATTAGTCCCTGTAAGCGAATAAACTTGATTTCAACACACCAAACCTTCCAAAACTTATTTATAAGTTATGTAAAGGTTATTTAAGGTATGTTAAGCCTATGTCACTATTCCAGAGTGTTTGTCGCGTTAGACTGATTACGTTTACGCATCAGTTCGCGTATAACTTTCCAGAAAGCGATTTAGAGCTCGAAATCGAACAAGAATTGATATGTGCAAATGATACACATATTTATACAAATCCCAAGTATGAAATACAATATTTCATTGATTTGGTATTTGTTTGATGGCCGTGGGGGCACAAATATCACATAATTCATCTTTTAAAGTCTTAGATAATCAAGACTTGAATTAAATGATACCAGAAGAGCTCAAATCAGTACGTATTTCTTCAAAACCCCACTAATTGTGAAATTTTTATACAACGCGCTATAAAATGTCTGTAACAAAATGCAAGAAACACTTAATATAATATAATATAATATATCAAGATAAACCATAGCAAAATTCAAAAACCCACCATGATCCTTAGTTATCTGCAGCCCACTATATATAATATGCAGGAATCAGTAGAATTTGTATACATTATACCTTCATTGCTCTAACAGTCTCTGCGAAATGACCACTCCCAACGTCTAGAAGATCATTGCGATCCACGCGTGTTAGAACAATACACTACAAGAAAATGAGTCTAATGCAACCCCAATAAAATGTTGCATTAGGCCTTGAAAAAGTTGCATCAGGTCTAGTGCAACCTTTTATCCGGGGCTGCGTTGGAAGCAGTTGCATTAGATCTAATGCAACCTTTTCAATGGCTAATATAACCTTTTTTTGAAAGTGTTGCATTTTATACTCAAATGTAACCTTTTTAAAATGCAACCTTTTTACATTATAATGCAACTTTTACTTTGAAAAGCAACTTTTTTTACTTTGAAAAGCAACTATTTTTATATTCAAATGCAACTCTTATAATGGTTTAGTTCCAAGAATGCAACCTTTATAACACTTAAATGCAACTGTTTTATACATGAATGCAACCTTTATCAGATTTTAGTTACAAGAATGCAACTTTTTTTTTATTGTAAATGCAACATTTCTTACAATTTTGGTTACAACAAACGCAACTTTATAACCTCAATGTTTCAAGCACTTTTTTTGCTTTTAAGATGCATTATTATCTCAATTACACCATAAAAACAATAACATAGATGATGGATTGTAACATATATGTCCAAAACTCAAAATAAGAATGTAGCAATACAAAGTTGTGTATTACAATCATAAAGCACAATGAAAACTTCATGTTCATGTCAAGATACTCTCAACTTTCCAAAGATAATTGTTCCATAAGCTTTCGCACCATAACTTTAGAGTTATCTCCTTAGTTGTCAATAACTTTTTCGCATAGCCCCTAACTCGTCCTTTTTCCTTTCATGGTCTTCTTCAATCTCCTTTCGTATATCAGACAAGTGATTATTCTCAAGTTCAACAGTCGCTTTGGATGATTCCAATAGCCCCCCCCCCCCCAATCATGTATCACCAACAACCACTTTTTTATCAATTTATTGTAACGGCTCAACCATAAAGTCTACGGTATCTACCATGCTCATTGTTCATCACAAAAGGAAAAAAGATCTTCCGAAGCACTTCCACCTTCTAGAAATTTGAAGTTCCTTTTTTCCTTCAATATGATTCAAAATAAATAAAAAAACTATCATACAAAAATGAAACTTATGTTTAAAAGAATAAGGCTTCAATAGATTAAATAACCTGGCATGTTTCTGCAAAGACATGAATAACCCGAAACCTGGAAAAGATAATGCAGCAACACCCATAAAAACCTAGTTTAATGTAAAAAAACATGTTGTGACATTGAAATACAAACTTACAATTTTGTTTGTCGTTTCATCATATGATCAACATATACAAGCCAGTTTTTCCTTTTACGAATACGCTCAAACATTTGGATTATAGTTGGTAATTCCTTGTTCGAGTTATCAGTTTCTGTATATATATATGATAATACAAGCATTAACAAAAAAAAAACATTAGCATGTGGAACAACAAAAAGACACACATGAGCAAAATAAAAACATATTACCACCTCGTCACAGATCCTAGCAAAACTTTATGGATCAGTTACATGCATATGTTTTAGACATGCATTTTCTTAGCCCGCAGACAAAGCTACTGCACATACAATAATATCTACGACTCGGCTGATACGTACATCAAAAGACACGTCTAACTAGTAGATACTAGTAAAACAGACACCGTCTAGAATATTACCATCACAATTGCGAGAAACCATCTTCTAGAATACTCTTAGGTCACTTCCATCTTGTTTTGTTTTCCATAATTTTTAGAAAAATACACCTAGTAGTATCAATATGTTGTTAACTTTAAGTTTTATGTGATTTCTCACAAAAAAAAAAACTATCATATTGCTACCAATGGAGCACATCATTCAACTTAAGAAAAACAGATAAGCTTACTTCAATTAATTCTTAAAAAGTTAAGATATTCTAATAATAATTTAATTTGAGACCAAAATTCAGTTCACGGTTGAAACCTGGTTATTGGTTAGCTGAACTATTAGCGCTCACAGTAAAACAACTTCATGCTAAAACCTATACAAAGAATGATCAAATTTAATATTCATATTATAAGTGTTTATAGCCTTCATTAGTTAATGCATTACAACCCGTACAAAGAACGGCCCATTTTAATACAAACCTGTCTTGGCCAACAATCCAATATGTCCCGACCCGTCCATCTAACGAGTTCTTGGTTTCATTGATAAAGATAACTAACCATATACACATAAATGTGATTATGTGGTGGTCTGCTATTGTATGGCCCACAACAAATTAGTTGAATCCTTAAAGCCTTGATGTTGGGTATTCTATTGACAAATAAAAATTATCTATAATTTAGAAAAGGCATGGAAAAAAGTTAGAAGTCATGACTATAACTTAGTTGCGGGTTTTATCATGATCGTTACATTAATTTGTTAGTGCTTAAATTACATATAGTTTGTCTAAAATAATAATAAAATTGTTTAAATTGCTGACTGTTATATTCTAGAGACAACAACTACTTTAACATATTATATTACATAAAAAGTATAGGTTATTTTCTAATAAAAGTAGTACATTTCATACAAACCCAACCCAAATAACCCAAAAACCAAACTGCCCGACAATCATAACGGTTGGTTATCTGTTATGATATGAAACCCCATTAAAAAAGCCGAAGAACAACACTACAACAACTAATCACATTTCTAGACTTTCAAGATTAGAACACAAAGAGATATTAGCATAATTTGACACATAAAATGTAACCAATAGTACAATAACAACCCTGATTACCGATTAGCAAATCTGGAATATTATTACCCACTTTTTTACCTTGGTTGACCTCTATGTTAATCCAACACGGTAACCATGTTTTGCCATATACTTTAACCCATAATTTTCGGCCAACCGATGATGAGAGACATCGTATTCCGTTAGTGTCACACCCTGACTTTTGCGGAAGCGTGATTATGGTGTGACTTTCTTAATACCATTGCATTCAATCATAACAACAACTATATGATAAAACCATAGATTCGTCATCCATTAAATAAGTTTAAAACATAACAACATTGTTTTGAAACGTAGACTTCAAATTCAAATTTTACAAACCATACAAATTGTTTATGAGTTCATTAAGGACTCTTCAAAAGATATTGAATAGCACCAATGTTTGGAAGACATGTCTCGTCCGGGAATAAGACACACTGACCAAACTCAAAGACCATGGATGACATCTTCATTCCTAACGCAACATAAAAACTTCCAACGCCCGCCAGATCCACTTACTAATTCCCTGAAATACATGTAGTTTGAAAACATCAACAAAAGTTAAGCGACTTCATGTGTTTGTTTGTGTGTATTAGTAAACCTTTGAAATCATTGTAAGTATGTCTGTAAGTTTATAAGTCCCGGTATGAAAGCAACAAGGAAAAGATCACCAATGGTTTGCAAGGCCACTGATATGTGTGAAGTGATGCAGGAAGACTCAAACCTAGCAGACTTTGTCGGTAAGACATAGTCACCACATGGTCCACTCAACGGACTCAGGGGTGGAGCTCGCTACACCCGAATAGATCTATCAGTCATGTCCCTCGGTCCGACGACGAGGATTAATGGCCTCAAGTATCCGCCTACCCGCTCACATGATCTATGGTACTTTCCTAGACTAACCATACCAATTGTATTTGTATGTAATCCTTTTGTAACATGTATTTCACCATCGAAGTAAATAAACAAAACAGTTTAAAGAAAAGGGGGACATGAACTCACAGTTTTGCGTTCCTTGTATCCGATGTAACTCAAAGCTTCCTCTAGAACGCACGACTACCTACATGCGTACTACGGTCCGTTAGACGAGCGGGACGTGCCTTGTCTTAGTATTGATTAGTGCTTTTGAGTTACGTTTCTGATATTATTCCAAGTTATAATTACTTGTTAAATTAATAAATATTTTAACTTTAAATTATATTTAGTTTTTGGAATAATTGTTAAACAATATTTTATAACTATACTTCTCAAGTATTTGTATCCGTATTTCCTTCCTAAGGATGGGTATATTCGTATTTGTATTCGTATATTTTGCCATGTATTGGCATCGTATTCTGGTGCATTATTCCATTAAAAATATGCCAATATGTTTCCAATATATATTTCCAAAACAATATATTTTCAAGTCTTACTTAGAAAATAGATATATGAACTTATTTTGTCCAAAAATAATGTTTTTCAAGAAAATATATATTTTTCTCAAAAATCATATATCTTCTAAATATTCTAGGAAAAATATACTTTTACTTCCAAAAATAATATATTTTTCTCCTTGTCAAAGTATGATATAACTTTGTAATATTTACAAAAATAATATTTACCAAAAGTATACTTATAGCGGTATTTCCCTGAATATTTTTGTAAGTTATGTTCTTGCGTTTGATTTCACAATATTAAGTGTGTAACTTATATATTTATTCCTTGTGATTTCCGGTATAATTTGGATTGTAACTTCTTGGTTTTTGTTAAATTATATTATTTTATCCCTAAAATAATTTAGTTAATACACAAAGTATACAAGTATTCACACACATCATGTCTTTAATGTAAATATATATTCTAAATACATATTTATCCATTTTTATTTATAAAAACCACCCTCCTATACTTGTATTTTTGTAACAAAATCTGTGGAAAAGTTTATATTGAAAACCATAGTTAAAACACACTTGTAAATATTTGTTTAGAAAATATTTATCTAAGTGTTTATATTTTTAGAAAATTTTTCCATAGTTTCCCCTAAAAATGGAGGTGTCCATGCTATCAAAGCATATCATTTTCTTTTGTAAAAATCCTCACAATCAATTAACAATCAACACTAAACAACTTATACTTACCAATTTGTCAAAATTATGTAACTTATATAACAATCATGAACTTGAACTTTCATAAAAACTTGTAGTAACTTGGTGGTGTGTTTAGTAGGTTTAGTTATCCTCCAAAATGTATTTACTTCTGTATAAACTTCATTTTTAAAGAAGTTGGATGTTTACAACTTCCAAACACTTTTTCTAAAAATGCTTCTTTAAGTAATCTTCTTGTTACAGAAGTGTTTCTACACTTGTTTAACCATTAAAAATAGTGTTTGTTTATGTAAGAACCAAGATCCGCTAAAACTCATATTTTAAGCTTGGTTCTTTTGAAAAAACCATTCATAAATCTTAGATTTATATGACCATTAACTCACTTTGATTATCATCTTTCAAGAAAACACTTTATTCTTTCAAGTTCATGTCTTTCATGAGGATGATTTATAAGTCTCTAACATTTTCGTCCTCTCATCTTGCTAGATTATGTTTTAGTCATGATCTAGCAAGATCATATAATGATTTACATTATTTAAACAAACCAGCAATCATCAAGCATCATATCAATACTAAACAACATGATTTCTTTAAGATTTCTTATAGTTTTATGCCTATGTTCATGTTTCATCTTCAAGTTTCTTAGTGTTCTTCATGATAATCATCTTGTAACATCTTTTAACCACTTAAAATAGATGCAAAATGAAGAGTAGAAGATCTTACTACTAGCTCAAGGCTAGGGATGTTCAAGTGAATAAAACAAGTGGATAAAAGCAACCGGTGAAGGTCCTTCAACTTCTAAAAGCTCCAAGCTTCCTGACTTAGCTCCTTACACCACTAGATCACCTTGGAATGTGTAGGATCGAGTTTGTCCTTTGTTTGAGACAATCGGAGCTAGCACCTACCGAATATGTAGCGGAAGTACATATTTGGCATGAATCAAAGCAAAAACCGTAGAAGAAATGAGTAGAAACAGAAGGAATACACTTTAACAACGTTTTCTCATTCAACATTCAGAAAATACAAGGTCAGCAGGTCGGCTACACTTGTGACATCGACGTCCAAAATGAGAAAACACTTGGGGTATTTATAGGTGAAGTAGTTCCGCTTGAATGGTCATGACCATACAAGCGAAACCTTATCAAGTAGTTCCGCTTGTATGGCATGTGTCCATTCAAGCGAAACCTAAACATCAAAATCATACAATTACACCTTTACCCCCTGTACATTACATAATTAACCAAAATAGACCCTATACATTAATCAACTACAACTAAGACGCAGGCTTTAGACATTATGCACCAACAAACTCCCCCTTGGATAAAGCCGCAGTCTTTGTCTAGTCTTCGGGTCTTCAAACAGCTTTATACGTCTCTTCTCTTGGCTTCGGTTTCCTGCTCAGCGCAATCCTTACTCTTTCATACTCTTTCTTCTTCGCCTTTTCTTCTTCAGCTTGAATCTTCAAGAATGTACCTTTCTTTTCTTCAAGCTTTTGACGTTCACGTTTAGCTTTCCTTTTCATCTTCTCGTCAAGCGACCACCAAGATGATTTCCATTTACTCTCAGAATTGATGCCTTTCTGAAAGCAAAGGGAAACTACACGTTGAAACTGCTGCGCTTGTTCTCTATCTGCTGGTTGATAGTGAATCTTGTTGATGAAAAGACACTCTATATCCTTCGCAGAGCAATTTACCAGCCACATTGGATCATAAACATGTATCTCTCGAATCTCCCCTCCTGCTCTGTAAGTAATTACCGCTTCGGTAGAAATACAACTATACACCTAACCAATGAAGCCTTTATAAAAATCTTGTTCCATCTGAGGCATTGGAATTGTCTTCATTGTTCTCGGAGGCTTGACATTAAGGATAGTCTCTGTAACACCGGTATCTGGATCTACCCTTTGTACATGCTTTGGATGATGCGGCTTCCATTTACGAAAATCTTTCAATGACTCATACTTGATGTAACCCCACATAGCCACATCATTCTTTCGAACTGGGTAATCCAAACATCTAACCTTCGGCAACTCATCTACATCCCACCAAGGTAATGACATGATGTCATATAAACGTTCAAAGTATTGTACTCCGCATTCTCGTCTAATCGCATACGCATTCACTTGTGGTAAATAACCCCAACTGATGATATCACCGAGAGACACACTTCTATCACGCTGATAATACTTCAAAGGTCTTTTAAACTTTCTCTAGTGACTTTTTCTGAACCACTTCGATCTATCTTCCTTTTCCATATCTTTCTGAACACTATCAAAGTTCTTTTCTTTCACTGCCTCAGTCACCTTTTGTCTCAATTCTTCTCTATTTTATTTAGCAAAGAACTCCATAAGTGTAGGAAACTTAGAAGTATCTTCAACTACATCCTCATCATCCGTCCAATCTTCAATCTCAACTCGATCATACTTATCAGCCTCTTCAACATACTTATACGTGTATTCAGGCTGTTGATTGATATCAAAAGAGTCCAACTCTTCTTCAAAATCAAACTTGAACTCCGGATCCACAGTATGCATCATTTCTCTGTAAACATCTAATCCCAAGATTAACTTTTCAGTATGTTCAATGATCTGAGTTTTACTAGACTCCCCCTTTCCACTTGCTTCCCCTGATTCTTCATTTACCGAATCATTCATCAGATCATCAACCTTTTTCTCAGTGGAAGCTTCTGTAACTTTCAAACCTGTACCACCTGCAGCGTCGTCATCATCATTATCTTTACCAGCTCCATGACTACTTGCAGAGAATACTTTTTCATCTTCTTCATCTGTCACACCCTCAAAATCCACACGCGGAGTATTACCGCAAGGCGTGTGACGACCAGGATCTTAGCCACTAATTATATTGAACGGATTAGATTATGTTCATAAACATTAGCGTAATTAGTGACCTAACTTAAATTTTTCAAAACATAGTTTTAAGTTCACAGCGGAAAGGGGAAGAAAACGCATCATAATTGAAACCACAAGTTTATTAACATGTTACTTACGAACCACGCACTCCATCCGATTGCAACGTCCGTCCAAAGCTGTATCGAGCAACCTGCAAAGCATGCGGTAGAGTGTCAACATAACGTTGGCGAGTTCACGTGTTTGCAGTTTTCCAGTTTTAATTCCGAAAACTTGTTTTAACCAGTTAATTTACTCGTTTATACATGCCATG
This sequence comes from Helianthus annuus, assembly GCF_002127325.2. Classification (NCBI taxonomy): domain Eukaryota; kingdom Viridiplantae; phylum Streptophyta; class Magnoliopsida; order Asterales; family Asteraceae; genus Helianthus; species Helianthus annuus. Next base: position 146,939,869 of record NC_035436.2, read on the forward strand.
GGGAGCTACCCCATAAGTAAGCGACTAAACTGTTTTTCCAATACCGAATACTTCATGTGACCGTACGTTTCCATAAAGTGCCCCGTTTGTCAATGTTCTATCATCATTGACGGATTTGCCAGAGTCTATTAGTTCACTCCCGATCCCATACACGGGCACGGTGTGAGGCTGGTAAGACCTAAATAGCGCTATCAACTAATAACCCGTTCGCCTGGCCCCGGCGACTAATCGGTATTAAGTAGTAGGGACTTGAGTGATAGAGTTTTGTTTAGTGTTGCTCGTTGCATTCCGTATAAACAGTAATTAACTAAGGGTTCCCAGTAACAAGGGAAGAAAAGTAGGTTTGTATCCCTCACAGGGGATAGTGTTGTTACCCGTATCCCACACAAGGAGATAGAAATACCGTATCCCGCACAAGGAGATAGAAATACTGTATCCCGCACAAGGAGATAGTAAGCAATTCCGAACCAGGAATAGTTGTTTCGTTCCGTTTCCCAACCACCGGGAACGCATGCTTTAAGTAAAAAGTAGTGAACTCACCTTTGCTTTGCTCGGTAGTCTATTTACTTGTGTTACGTTGGTCAACCATACCCTATTATGGTTATTAAATATTTATTAGATTCGTATGCAAGTAGTGTCACGTAGTCACGTATAGTCCTACACGTATCTAACACGTAGCACGTAAATCCACATTTCATATAATACACACACGTGCATAATGTACAGAAATGGTAACGGTAACACGTATCATACCAGCATACATGTTATTGGGCCTATCCTAGCATATAACAGATAATCAGTAACAGTTAAACATTAACAGTAACACACGGTCCAACATCAGTTTGTGCGGCCCACTCACTAAGCAAGGCGGTCCAGTCGAAACCGTGTGGTCTCGACTCGAGAACAAGAAACCCCGAATCGCAACCACGAGGTTCCGAGTCGCAAACGGGAGGTCTCGAGTGGTGCATTTTATGAGTCGCGACCACTGAGATCTCGAGTCAAGCATTGAGTCGAGATCAGAAGATCTCGAGTCGCAACCTGTCTAGTCTTGAGTCCCCTGAAGTGTACATCCTGGTCTCGAGTAGTCACTATGTGGTCTCGAGTCGAAACCACTTGATGCCGAGTCGCAACCACAGAAGGGATCTTCCTAGAACCCTTATCCACTTGTACGAACCAATCATTTTTCCTTAACATGTTTACATATACCGCACCACTATCAATTCAAATTAGAACACAGCAAATTTCAATTATTCATAACATCTTTAAACAGTTCATCATTTAGGGTTTTTATCATTTCATCCAACAGATTCATTCTAAACACTACAACACTATCATTATTTTATTAAATCAAAGCAACATATCAGAATCATATATCTTCATTCCCAGGAATCCCAAATTAATTAACTCTATGAACATTATATGTTTTCCATTCACTACTAACATCGCCCAACCGTAATTATCCATTGTGCATTAATCATAAAACCACAAGATAATTACCAGTAAACATTCACTTATTCATTCACACAAACCCTTCTATAACAGAGCCTAAACTTTAGCATTTACACAACAAATCATCAAATCATTTTTCATATTCACAGCCTACATACCTAGTCCCCAAATTGATCAATCAATAATTCTTGACAAACGTATTTGTAAGCCTAGACCAACAATCATCAACCATGTACCCTTCTTTCTACACAGCTCCCACATAGCTTATAATTAATATTTTCATACAATTCTCATACCCAAATCATCAAGCAGTGACAATCATTTATTATTATACACACACATGAATCAATCAAACAACCAATCCATTTCACCATTCAAAAACACAAAATATAAGCAGTGGCATAAAAACTGACCGAAGGTTTTTGAACGGGTGATTTTTGTGTGACCCGAGACCCGGACTTCCCTCGCACCGAACCAAACCATGGCTGACCGAACCAAACTCGAGCCCGAAGCTGCAGCTAACCTGGCATAGTCACCACCGTCGCTGTCATCCCTCACCATTAATCACAACATCGTCATCATCTTCTGAAGTTCTTCATCATCGTTATCATTTCGTTGCCGGCGAGTCGCCGGAAAGACAACCTGCATCGACCGGACTCATGAGAGGTCAAGAAGGAGGACAAGGGAAAGAGGGGGATGGGTCATGGTTTAGAAAACAGCACCACAACCGATATCAGCCGTCGCTAGCGTACTACCAGTGACCGGCTGTGGTCTTCGTGCCGTGAAATCAAGGGGATAGGTGGGAGGCCGAGCTATGTTCGTGGCCGGTGAAGAAGGAGAAAGGAATCAAGGGTGTGCGATGGAGAGATCGCCGGTGAACGGTGCCGACCGAATAGAATTCCTCCCGTGGAGGTGTGCAATCGAGAGAGGAGAGGGAAGGGTAGGAGTGTATGCGGCTGGTGTGTGTGTATTTAGGGTTTGAGTTTTTAAAACAAAATGAGGGGTGAGGGGTATAATATTGTTTATATAGGCTAGGGTTTAGGGGTTTAGGTAGGTTGGGTTGGGCTTAAGCCCAAGTGTGTGAACCCGCTAAACGATTATGCGTCTCGCTCAACAGACTGATCCGGGTTTATTTAAGTAATTAAGTGAATGAACTTCTGTCGTGGCTTATTATAACTTTATAAAATAATGACGATAATAATCCTAATAACAACAAATATTAGTGGTGAATACGAGCATTAATAAGATGCTCGTCTCTCGACGATCAGGATCAAGGGTTCGAGTTGTCACATCATCTTCCTCTTCATCCTCCTCTTCATCATCTTCATCATCACTGTTACCCATCAACTCTTCAAGATGTGTTTCCTCCTCAAACAAACCAGATATTGCAGTGATAGGTTCAGGATTATCAACCACCATAGAAGGTACTATTGATCTTTCAGTCACAGCTGAACTACCTTCAACTCCCTTACCTTTGTCTTTCATTTGCTCGTGTATTTTGGGTTGACGTTCAGCTCTGAGCTCTTCAACCTGCAGCTCTTCAAACTTTTGATCTAATGATGTTCCAAGCATGCTTTCAACAACTTTGTTTAGCATATAGAACTCGTTATCTCTTAATGCTTCGGCTGCTTCAAATTCTTTGTTCTTCAACTTAAAGTATTCATTCTGTTCATCACGTCTAGCCTTTTCTTCCTTAAGTTCAGCAACTTTAACCTTCAAGATATCAATTTCTGATTGATCAGCATCAATCTTTTTCACCAACTCTTGATTTTCATTCTCTAACTTCTTCACACGCATCTCAAGAAGTCTTTCTCTATCAGACACTTTCTTATTTTCAGCTGCCAGCCTCTTGTTTTCAGCAACAACTTCTTCAACTTTCTTTTCAACATTTCTGACTTGTGAAGTGTTGGCAAAATCAAAATCTCCAACATCTAAAAGATTATCCTGTGGAGTATAAAGACCTCTGCTAGACAAACCAGGTTGCACTTGAGTGAGTGGAGGTATTTGAAATATATCTTGTGAGGTAACAAAAGGTTGTTGTGGTGGTGTTTGATGAATAGATGATGGTTGTCTTGGAGGTGTTGGTTGTTTAGGTGGTGAGGATTGTTGTGGTGGAGTAGGTTATCGTGGTGGTAATTGGATAGGTGGTTGTGGTGGTGTTGGTTCATGTGGTGGCGTAGGTGGGTTCTTGGTTTGTTTCTTCTTTTTGAGCACAGTCTTTGGTACTTTGATCTTTGGAGTAGCTTTGACAATCTTTGGAGAAACTATTTTCTTTCGACCTCCAGCTTTCTTTCTAACTCTTGGAGAAGATTGTGATCCTGAGACATGCTCTGGAGAAGGCACATAAACATCATCGTCGTCCTTTTCCTGTCTCTTTCTCTTCCTTAACAGCTTCTCTTTTTATCTCTTCTTGAATTCTTTTTCTACTTTCAATCTCGTCAATACCATCATCTGAAGAACTTGATGAACTTGTTGTACTTTTATCTACATCGTCACCCTCAACATCATCAACAATCTTTTCTTTCTCTTTCTGTGCTTCAACCTTTACAACTTGTTCAACGTTAGCAACAATTTCTGGCCCTGTTTCCAAAACATCAGTATCAAACAATACATCAGTATTAAATGGATCATCTTCAGTAGCTGCCACTTGTTCTTTCTCTGCAGTTACCACCGGATTATCTTCTTCCGGTTCATCAACCAAAGACATTGTTGCTGCTTTCTTTTGCTTCTTTCTAGGTTTTGATGACGATCCTTCACCTTCTTTAACAATAGGAGTGGCTTTCCTGCGTCGTCTCCCGGTTTCTTTCACATGCCACTCATTCTTTGTGTTTTTGAACTCTGCAAGTACTTTCAACTCCTCAGCATACGCCGCTTCTTTCATCTCATCTTCATTCCTCCAGTTCTGGTGTTCAACTGGATCTGGATCGACATAATTTGCATCTTTAATGGAACCAAGAATACAACATCAATTTTTGGTTCTGGATGGTTCGGATGATATCTCACAAGCTGTTTGATAGAAACTTCATTCATGTGTGATTGCACCAATAAATCATCTTTTATATTTCTGTCGATCTCAAGATACGCATGATCAATCAGCATCTGAACGAACCTCGGATACGTCCAAGACTTGACCTTTGATGTAATGTTCTCGGCCATGTAATGAAATATGATATGTGAAAAGTTATATTTCTTGTTTAACACCAATGCAGTCACCATATTCATTTGGTAGTCTCTCATTGCATCATAACCTCCTTTGGTGTGACTTAACGACATCAGAATACAATGAATCAAAAACTTGTAAGGCTTAGTGAATTTAGACTTCAAATAATTTGCGGCATTCAACGCTCCCTGATATCCCATCCTCAACATACACCCCTTCACCATTCTTTCTGGAAATCTCATTGGAGAATCTGCGTCATCAGGAAAGTTTACAACTTCTCGTATAAGAGCTTCAGTAACAAGAATCTTCTCCGACTTGCCATGTACTTCTACCACTGAAGAAATAACTTTATTCTATTCATCGTAGACGGCATTCTTCCAGAAACGTTCAATATGAGATCTATACAACGGTCTTTGATCAGTCAACGCCTTTCGAATGGGAATACGTCTCATGAACTCCAAAATTCCATTGAAATTAACCAGTTCCGGATATTTTTGAACATCCAAATCACAACAGCTGTTGTGAAGAGGATCAAATACCACATTAGACACCTGCAAATCGCAAACACATTAAATCAGACACTTAGAAAATTTTCAAACATCAAAGTTTTTCAAGTGCCCTACAAGCGAAAACCCTTGATGATCATATAAGCGAAAACATGTAAATGTTCATACAAGCGGAACATGTAATTGACACACAAGCGGAACACCTTGATGAACTATGATAATCATGACACTGTACATACAAGCGGAACACATTGATGAACTATGATGATCATACAAGCGGAACATGACACTGTACATACAAGCGGAACATAATATGACTATGATGATCATTGAAAAGGAACACATATGAATTGAACTATGATGATCATTGAAGCGGAACATGTATGAACACATAAGCGGAACATGCCTCTGTACAGATAAGCGAAACATCTGGAATAAGACCGTTTAAGCGAAACTCTCAACAAACCCATCAAAATTGATCAGAACCTAAAATTGAAGCCCTTAATCTAACAACATGACAAAACCGACACTAGGGGTTGATTCTGATGACATTTTTGACTTATCAATTACCCTAGATCTACAGCTGTAACCTTCGGACATCAATAAACAACATCAGACAACAACTTTGAAGCAATTAACATGTATCATCATGACCTTAACACTAAATCGACTGCACATGATCATTTTCAAACTTCAATTTCTCCTAAACAATCCTAAATCTATGTTCAGTTCTATAACATGTGCCGACATGTCACATAAAGCATGAAATCGAACAAATTGAATGAAGACTTACCTTGCCCATGATCGATATACTAATAATGTAACAGAAAACGATGAAAAACGGGCAGCACGACGCTTGAAAATGGTCGGAATACGGTTTCGCTTCAATCGCCGGTGAGAACTTGACTAATAAGCGAAAGGGTGAAAGTGACCGACAAGCGGAACCTCTGACCTTATATAGTTGATGAGGTTTCGCTTTTGTGACCATTGACACATAAGCGGAACCTCATATGTAGCTATAAGCGAAACACTTGAACCGGCCATACAAGCGAAACCTTTGTTTTGGGTGACAAATAAGCGAAACCTTGTTGCTGTTTTCAAAAATTTAACTTTTTGACATTTTTCAGATTGACCACCATCACACCAGTTGACCAAGTCCAAGTCAATGACCTTCGTCAACTGTTTGACCCACCAAGTCCAAGTTAATGGCTTTGGATGATCAGATTTATGAAGTTTGCTGACGTTTCTTTCTGAAATCAGTTCAACTGAATGAACTTTTGACCAATTTGAAATTCCAAACACATTTTAACTTTCAAATAATATACCAATCACTATATAGCAATCTCCAGCTTACCCATCCCTCATCAAAACACTGACATGTTCTGCACTTAGGCTTTGAACTTCCAATTCCCAACATCGGTTGTCGAAAAATAAGATGAGAAAAGAAAATCTTTTTGGATTTTAACTGGATAAACTGAAACTATGTACACACAATATTTTTCCGAGTGTGTTAGGGGATCATATCAGCTGCCGACCAGACACGAGCACCGTTAAGCTATTTATTTCATACTAAGCGTTTAAACAATTCGCGTAGATTGCTGATATACTGATCCACTTAAATTCTCACAAAATTTTCAATCTGTTCGGGATATGTAATTAGTGTTTTAAGACTTAACGATCTACATGTGTCCCACCTCAGTATATACTCCCGTATCCGGATCCCAGTATTCAGTCTTACAGGTGAGTATACCACAGCTGATATCTGTTAAGGGGTAATGTGCGAGGGCCGTGAGAGCTCAGGTCGATACTTCCGTATACGCAGAGAGATGACGGCTTCGACTTTTAGGTGTGTCCCCTTTAGAGGATCTTTTGTTTTCAACAGCAGCGACTATCAATTTTATTGTTTCATCAGCATGCTGAGGGCGAGCTTATATTTCAAAGCTTTTGCAGAAAGTATTATCCGGGGACTAGGTCAGTATTTCCATACAGCAGAAGTCCCGGGATAATACCCCAGATATCACTGAGCATAAAGACCTAGTATCTCAGAATACGGGACCTTTCAAACAGGATTTCAGGGGTTACCTATATATCCTGGAGGTGTTCCCCACGTAAATGCAAGTGAATTTTATGTTTATTTCCCAAACTGATCTACTAATTTTGCAAAAACCTATCAGCACATCTTTAGTGAGACGGCTTAAATGCATTTTAAACACACAAATCTTTAGCGTACTGTGTCCATCTAGCTGATGTACTATCATTTCCCCTATTCTACACAACTCTTTTTGAATTTTCTAATGTTTTTGGATTTTATGGTTTTCTATTGTTTTTGTATTTATTGATTTTATCATGTTTTTGTATTTTTCTGCAAATATCTCCCCCTAAAACTAAAACATATTTTTTGTTTTTGTTTTTATCGAAAAGCAGAAAATACAACTGTACAAAAGAAATTTGACAACACGACACAGGTTCATGTCAGATCGCCGCCCAACTCGGCTTTACATTCGATTACCCTCCTAGATTGCAGATTCTTCATCCCGTTTAATCTCAAAAGATAATAAAATCTCTTTTTGTCGAATGGTTTAGTGTAAAAATCCGCTTTCTGATCATCGGTATTAACGTGTTCAATCCGAATTAACTTTTTCTCGTGACAATCACGGATAAAGTGATGACGGATTTCAATGTGTTTAGTTTTCGAATGGTGAACCGGATTTTTAGTAACATTAATGGCTGCTTCATTGTCCACGAAAATCGGTGTATCCAAGAATTGCAAACCGAAGTCGCGCATCTGCTGTTGGATCCAAAGGATCTGCGAGCAACAGCTAGAAGCTGAGACATACTCAGCCTCACATGTGGAGAGCGCTACTGCAGTTTGTTTCTTGCACTGCCAGGTGACAAGCCGAGTTCCGAAGAACTGGCACCCAGCAGTGGTGGACTTAGCATTCTGTTTACAGCTACCAAAATCAGAATCAGCGAAACCAGACAAAGTAAAGTCACCCGATCTAGGGTACCATAAGCCGATGCTTGGGCAACCCTTCAAATACCGTAAAATACGTTTCACTATAGTCAGGTGTGACTGCTTCGGATTCGACTGATATCTGGCGCAGAGACACGTCGGGTACATGATATCTGGACGGGAAGCCGTGAGATACATCAACGATCCGATGATTGATCGATATAATGTCTCGTCCATCTTCACACCTTGCTCGTCGGGACAAATTCCATGATTCTACGCGAGGGGGGTGGATGCAGGACTGCAATCTGTCATGTCGAACTAGTCGAGCACGTCCTGTACATACTTTGATTGGTGTATGAAGATTCCATCGGGCAATTGTTCGACCTGCAGCCCGAGGAAGAACTTCATCTCCCCCATCGAACTCATCTCGAACTTCTTCTTCATTACCTTCTCAAACTCTTTGCAAAGATCGTCGTTGGTGGATCCAAAAATGATATCGTCCACATAAATCTGCACGATCAACAAGTGGCCTGCTTCTTCTTTGGTGAACAACGTGCTGTCTACTGTGCCTCTTGTGAACCCGTTGTCCAGCAAGTATGTCGAAAGCGTCTCGTACCAGGCTCTCGGGGCCTGGTGCAGTCCGTATAGCGCTTTGTCCAGTAGATACACCTTGTTTCTGTGTAGTGGGTCTGTGAACCCCGGCGGTTGCCCCACATACACTTCTTCTCTGATTGTGCCATACAGGAAAGCAGATTTGACGTCAAGTTGATAGACTTTAAAATCTTTCCAAGACGCAAAGGCTAGAAAAATACGAATTGCTTCAAGCCTTGCAACCGGTACGTAAACTTCATCGTAATCTATTCCTTCCTGTTGGCTGAAGCCTTGAACCACAAGTCGTGCCTTGTTTCTCACCACGACACCTCTGTCATCATGCTTACACTTAAAAACCCATTTTGTCTTGATTAACTTCTTATTCTTTGGCAGATCGACAAGTCTCCAGACGCCCAGTTTTTCAAACTATTGCAGCTCCTCCTGCATTGCATTCACCCAACTATCTTCGGTCAATGCCTCTTTGTAGGTTCTGGGCTCTATCTGCGAAATGAAACATTTAAGTGAGACTTCTTTCTGCATATCAGCAATAGAAGAGTAAAAACAAGTAAAAGCTTGGTCTATTTGATGTCGGGTCTTGACACCACTTTGTAGGTCACCAATGATCTGTTCTGAAGGGTGGTAAGACAATGTCCGTGGCATAACCGTGTCAGGCACAACTACTTCCGATTCCAAATTCGAAATGTCGAGATCAACGGCTTGATACACAGCATCCTCTGAAGTATCATTTGGCTACTCGTCAAATGTAGGAGCGGGTTCCTCCTCTGAGTCGTCAGAAACGTCAAATGACGGAGCTGGTTCCTCTGGTGGTTCATGAGTAGTTCCACTTGGTCCTGCTTCATTCTCGTGAGTACCCACGGTGGGTTGAGCAACTTCTAGCAGACTAGACACAGGCTCTTGTGAAGTATATTGCTGATACTGGTACAGAAAAGCTAGTTCCTCATCACTCGGCTCGACAGGCAGTTGAAATGACTCCCAGAGTTTGTCGTAATCGAATAGGAATCTTTGTCCGGGAAGTTGTGGCGATGGAGTGTGCTTCTGACAATCCACGTGTTGGACTTGAATCACCTTCCCCAGACATGGTATGAACACCCTCTTCAGCGGGCTTGCATAACCTACAAAGAAACCCTCATTAGCTTTTGCTCCAAATTTACCAGTTTCATCTATAAATGTGCAAGGTGAACCAAACGGTTCTAAAAACTCAAGATTTGGCTTGTAACGGTGCAACAGCTCAAAGCAAGTCTTCTTGTATTTCTTGACAGTGAGAACCCTATTCAAATGGTAACAGGCTGCTGAAACTGCTTCACTCCAGAAATAGATCGGAAGCTTGGAATCGGCTAACATCGTACGGGCTGTCTCGATCAGGGTCCGATTTTTTCGTTCAGCTGCGCCGTTTTGCTGTGGTGTGTATGGCGCACTGAATTCATGAAGAATTCCCTTCTCGTTGCAGAACTCGTACATCTTGTTGTTCTTGAATTTCGTTCTGTTGTCGCTCCGAATCCTCCAGATTGGCAGTTTGTACACCGTTTCCATCTTCTTAAAAAGCATCATTAATGACTCGAATGTTTGATCTTTTCGTTCTAAGCACACAACCCACGAGAACCTCGTAAAATCGTCTGTCACCACCAAACAATATAAATCCCCGCTAATGCTTTTGACATTGATAGGCCCGAAGAGATCCATGTGCAATCTCTCAAGAGGTAACCTGATAGAGTTGAGCATCTTCGGTGGATGTGACTTCCGAGTCTGCTTTCCCTTTTTACATGCAATACAATCATCAAGTAAGTGAAAGTTTTTCACATTAACACCTTCAACCAAATCGTTATGTACTAAAAAATTCATTTTTCGCACGTGAATGTGACCCATTTTCCGGTGCCACATTATGGACTCCTGATGGAATGCGTGAAACCCGGATGTTAAAGTATGTTATATTACATGTTTATGGCCGTTTAGTTGATTATACGTCGTGAATATGATAACTACGGGTTTTTATGATTTTTCAGGTTAAATGCGTAATACGGCAAAGTTAAAGAGCTTCGTGATGAAACGGAACAAGCGTGGATGGACATCAAGACACTTCACAATATTTGGTAGATGTTTCGGGGCCAAGGGATAGCGTTGAAGCTCAAAGAACGCAAACTCACATTTTGATTACTAGTTGTAAGGAAATTGAGGGGCCTGATAGTCAATTGTTCAAAGTTGAGATACATCAACACCAAGATTCCAGCATCATCAAAGCGTAACTTACGTTCGGTATGTTTAGCTTACAGTTGTGCAAAGACAAAAGAAACAGAAGCATCGGACCATAACCTACGGCAATACACCGTAGGCTATGGTTGAAAGAATTGAGCAGCCAATATACGCACATGTGGGCTTGGCTCTCTCATATTTAATTGAATCCATTCAATTTGAAAAGTGATCTAAAATACATGTGTGGAGGGCCCACTTTAATGATGATTCACGTGAACAAAGAGGAAAGGTTTTGGATGGCACAAAACAAAAGGTCAATATCGTTTGTTTTGAAGGAACAGTAACACGCATACATGTTGGGCTTGTAGGCACAAAAAGTCAAGACCTCAACAATTAAACAAGTCACGTGAACATGAGGAGGTGATTTATGATTTTTTTAAAATATTGCATCACATCATCCATCATTCATGAGAGGCAGCCATATTTATTCATGAGAATATTATGGTGGAGAAGTTTGTTGGAAACAAATAATCATCATCCCATGTTGAAAAAAAAGAAAGCATATACACGTGACCTTGGAAGGAATAGGTGGGCTGGATTCTTTTTGGCGACAGTTTTATGGGCGGCACATAAAGTCAACGAAATTAATTCTGTTGGGCCGCCATATTCACAAATTGGGCCGACTCAGGGAAGGAAAAATCCATGCGCAGCCGATATACATCTTTTTGATCACACAAAACAGGGGGGATCATGGATCATCACTAATCCGCACAAGACCGAATCGATCATGAGTTCAACTTTCTACCAAGCTTTGGAAGATCGTATGCGCGTCATGAGCGGCTAAATCTCTCGTGGACACTTCGGGTGAATGATTCTTGTTAGACACTTTTAATTCTAATTTTTGTTTTTATTGAGATTTGGATTTGTAGTCGGGTGACAGCCCGACTATTTACATGATTATATTATTTGTGTGACAGACAAATCCTGAGTGACAATCAGAGTTATAATTATGTTTTGAATCCATTATGCTTTTGTTGATTGAATGATTCCTATGAATGTTTGTTTTAATATTTCTCTGATCAATTAATATTAAGATTCTGAACTGCATAGGTAATTGGTAGATGTGACAGGTTTACTATTCAATCAATAGCATCCAATAAAATCAGAACTAGGTTATTAGTAATTACAGAATCTGAATCCCGGAGTGGTCACGTTCCTATCTTTGTTTTCTCATTTTCACAATACTTATTCATAGAAATTACAAAAATAGATAAACTAGCAAATTTCATAAAGTAAGTTTAGATTAGTTAAACGGTATTACACTGACCACATGCTCCTCTGGATTCGATACCTGACTTACCCTGTCTATAGGTAATTTTAGGTTTTTGCATAGACCCGACGACAGTCTATCAAAATGGCGCCGTTTCTGGGGAGTGAGTGCGCTTAGTGTTATATCTTTTATTTGATTTTTTTTATTTATTTTTTTCAGTACTACTTTTAATTTGTTACTTGTGCAGCAACTATGGAATGGGATTATGATGTTGAAGCATGCTCATGTTGCGGGAGTCACAATCACTGGGCTCAAGATTGTCCACGTTCTTACCACCCGGATCATGGCTCCAGAGGATATCAAAATTACAATCAATCCGATAAAGGCGGTAACGAGCAGAATCGAAACGCAATTGAGGAAGATAAGATTTTAGAGTTATTCAAAACCCTCCTCAAGCATGTAGAGGAACTCACCCAGTCTCTCAAGGAACAGCAAAATATTAATGAATCACTTAACCAGCGAATTGAACAACTAACTAATCAGTTTGACAATTTTGCAGAACGAAAAGCTACAGTTAGCCTGGTTGAGGATGCTGGATCAGAGACAGATAGAGATCCAGGGGAACCGCTCATCCCAATTCAACTTGGGGATCTCAAGACAGATAACGCTTCATTGAATTTTGGAGTTAGTATGAGTGTTCTTCCCGGGTATATTTATGACAGGTATGATTTGGGCCCATTACAACAGGTTAATGATCCTATGGTTTTAGCTGAATACTCACGAGGAAGGCCCCGAGGGATTTTGAAGGGATTGACTGTAAAGGTAGGTGACTTTTATTATCCTGAAGATTTTGTTGTCTTAGATCCATATACAGAGAAGGAACAACTGAGGGTGATACTTGGCAGACCATTCTTGGCCACTGCAGATGCTCAGATCTGTTGCTGGAAAGGTACAGTTGATATGACATACGGGAGCCGTAAGCTTTCTATTGACTTCCTTTCACATTCTTTTGATTATTCATTTATAAATACTTGTTCATGGGATTTTGTTACTAACACGAGTTATTCTCGAGTGTGTGACGATGGCCCGAAAGAGAGTGTTGCTATGATTGACAGGTCTAAAGATGACAAGATCGTGAAGGATAAAGAGGCCAAGTCACCTTGGTGGCTCAAATTGAGAATTAAAAAGCAATTAGCCAAGCGAAAAAGATGCTACCAAAGGAAGCAACCAAATCCAAGAAGAATCCCATTGAGACACGTACGGGCGAGTTATTATATTCTTTCGATGATACAGATCCAGATAACCCGGATCATTGGGATGCCATAAGAGATGATGGATGGATGTGGGATGATAACCATGTGTTTCATACACAGGGGATACTATATGAACCACCATGAGCTTAACCAGATACGGTCTGGCTGAAGACCTTTAAACTTAGCGCTCTCGGGAGGCAGCCCGAGGATGTAGAGTTTGTACTTTGTTTTGGTTTCGTTTGGTGTGTTGTTTTTTGATAGGTTTATACAATTCTATCTTCACGGATGCAATGAATCAAGTGTGGGGATGTTTGGCAACATCCCCGGTGAGATCTCAAAGAATCTATGAGGGGCGTATGTTCCGGTTAGATCGCAGCAGCTACACACTACAAACACTCACTTGTTTTCTGATCAGGTGCATGTGTTTATCTATCCCGTGTTTTATTTGTTTTGGTGCATTTGGTGGTGTGAGTCTTTTTGTCGGGAGTGGTTTCTTTGTGTTGAGTCGTCTAGTTATTAGCCGTTCATGGTTTGCGGGTGGTATCTCTCGAGTTTAGAGTATAAAGTGCACCATACATTGGGGACAATGTATCCCAAGTGTGGGAATGCGGTAACTCGAGAGAGGGTTGGAAAATTGTTGATCTCAAAAGCTTGAAGTGGTTGAAATTGTGCTAAAAATTGAAAATTTTAAAAATTTTTGTCTCAAGTATGCTTGAACTACATGAAAACCAACATTTTAAATCGCTAAAGGGTTCCTACGGATATTAAACTAACTTAGATCCCTAGTCATGGTTGTCCCTTTAAGTTTCATGAGAGTATTTCTGACAAGTTTTAGAGAATTAAAAAGAGATGCCTAACTAGGGGTAACATGCTTTAGGAATTACACATGCTATGTGTCGGTAACCCAATTTCCTTTTGTTCGGTGAGATATTTGAGCCTACTAGATTGTTAGTTGAATTACAATAACTGTTCATTTGCTGAGAGTAGGCCATATGTTGCTTTGTGTTAGAACTTGTGTGGTTTGATACGTGCCGAGACTGTGCTTTAGCGTATACACATAGATGATAAAGGCATTAGGATCCCTTCATTATTTCATATGCTGATTGTTTATCCACCCATCTTAGTTAACCATGTTGAGCCTTATACCTTTCGTTTGTTACACCTTTGTTGACCTGTTTGATTACCAACCATGAATGACAATTATGTGTTAGATATTTGTTGAAAAAAAAAAGAAAAAAAAAGAAAAAAAAATGAAATGAAAAAAAAAGAAAGAAAGAAAAAGAAAAAAAAATCATTGTTATGTTCGTGTTAAATAAATAGGTCGAAAATAACCCATGTGTTAGTGTTATTGTGAATAAGTTATCATGGTTTGGCATTTTCATTTGTGTTCGCCATAAACATAAAAATCCAAAAATACATCCTTACCTTTACCCTTAACCCAAAACCCAAAAGTCCTTTTGATATGTGCTACGTTATTTGATACAGTGGAGGTGTGATTGCTATACAAGCTTATGATTGCAAAGTAGCGTATTTGGTTTTGAGCGAATTATATACTAGCACATTACACGCTAGTCTTGATAAAACCGAGAGGAGTGTTTATTGTGAGGGGCGTGTGGCATGTGTGTAGTAATATAAGCATGTTAGTTTTAGTTAGACGAGTCTTAAGTTGTTTTAAATGTGCATCACATACTTGTCAGATTGTCAACCTCGATTGTGTCAGTCTATGGGATGGGTATGACTAGGGACCTTAAATTGCTAATTCGGTAAGGGATTAATTGGTGTTTGTTAATAAGGTGAGTATTGTTTGTAATGGTTGCTTGAGGACAATCAAGGTTAAGTGTGGGATGTGATGGAATGTGTGAAACCCGGATGTTAAAGTATGTTATATTACATGTTTATGGCCGTTTAGTTGATTATACGTCGTGAATATGATAACTACGGGTTTTTATGATTTTTCAGGTTAAATGCGTAATACGGCAAAGTTAAAGAGCTTCGTGATGAAACGGAACAAGCGTGGATGGACATCAAGACACTTCACAATATTTGGTAGATGTTTCGGGGCCAAGGGATAGCGTTGAAGCTCAAAGAACGCAAACTCACATTTTGATTACTAGTTGTAAGGAAATTGAGGGGCCTGATAGTCAATTGTTCAAAGTTGAGATACATCAACACCAAGATTCCAGCATCATCAAAGCGTAACTTACGTTCGGTATGTTTAGCTTACGGTTGTGCAAAGACAAAAGAAACAGAAGCATCGGACCATAACCTACGGCAATACACCGTAGGCTACGGTTGAAAGAATTGAGCAGCCAATATACGCACATGTGGGCTTGGCTCTCTCATATTTAATTGAATCCATTCAATTTGAAAAGTGATCTAAAATACATGTGTGGAGGGCCCACTTTAATGATGATTCACGTGAACAAAGAGGAAAGGTTTTGGATGGCACAAAACAAAAGGTCAATATCGTTTGTTTTGAAGGAACAGTAACACGCATACATGTTGGGCTTGTAGGCACAAAAAGTCAAGACCTCAACAATTAAACAAGTCACGTGAACATGAGGAGGTGATTTATGATTTTTTTTTAAAATATTGCATCACATCATCCATCATTCATGAGAGGCAGCCATATTTATTCATGAGAATATTATGGTGGAGAAGTTTGTTGGAAACAAATAATCATCATCCCATGTTGAAAAAAAAGAAAGCATATACACGTAACCTTGGAAGGAATAGGTGGGCTGGATTCTTTTTGGCGACAGTTTTATGGGCGGCACATAAAGTCAACGAAATTAATTTTGTTGGGCCGCCATATTCACAAATTGGGCCGACTCAGGGAAGGAAAAATCCATGCGCAGCCGATATACATCTTTTTGATCACACAAAACAGGGGGGATCATGGATCATCACTAATCCGCACAAGACCGAATCGATCATGAGTTCAACTTTCTACCAACCTTTGGAAGATCGTATGCGCGTCATGAGCGGCTAAATCTCTCGTGGACACTTCGGGTGAATGATTCTTGTTAGACACTTTTAATTCTAATTTTTGTTTTTATTGAGATTTGGATTTGTAGTCGGGTGACAGCCCGACTATTTACATGATTATATTATTTGTGTGACAGACAAATCCTGAGTGACAGTCAGAGTTATAATTATGTTTTGAATCCATTATGCTTTTGTTGATTGAATGATTCCTATGAATGTTTGTTTTAATATTTCTCTGATCAATTAATATTAAGATTCTGAACTGCATCGGTAATTGGTAGATGTGACAGGTTTACTATTCAATCAATAGCATCCAATAAAATCAGAACTAGGTTATTAGTAATTACAGAATCTGAATCCCGGAGTGGTCACGTTCCTATCTTTGTTTTCTCATTTTCACAATACTTATTCATAAAAATTACAAAAATAGATAAACTAGCAAATTTCATAAAGTAAGTTTAGATTAGTTAAACGATATTACACTGACCACATGCTCCTCTGGATTCGATACCTGACTTACCCTGTCTATAGGTAATTTTAGGTTTTTGCATAGACCCGACGACAGTCTATCAACTCCTTTTCAGTAGCTTTAGACTTGGTGACAAAACACTGTTTTTGATGAGTTGTTGGCGTTGCGACACTCATGTCCAAAATATAAAGATCATTTACCCGTGGAGCGCACAACACCACCAACTCATCAAGGATTTTAAACCCTGGTTTCAACACTAAACATTCAGATTTAGTAAAATGTACACTAAACTCTTTATCACAAATCTGTGATATACTCAGTAAGTTGTTTTGCAGCTCGACGATATAGTTCACTTTGTCAAATGAGATCACTCCGTTTGTAAGCGTTCCTTGACCGACTATTCTTCCTCCTTGATTCCCTGCGAACCCAACATAGCTTCCATTGATTGACTTAACATCATAAAGAAGAGCTAAAGTCCCAGTCATATGACGTGAAGCTCCACTATCCATGATCCATCTTGATAGAAGTGACTTGGGCAGCCCCTGCAACCAACAAAAACAATTTATTCAAACAATGAGGCCCATGATTTCTTTACTTCCGACACACTCCCGAACACAACATTACACTTTTCATTTGTTTTTGGAAAATCAAATGTAACATTTGAAACCTCTTCTCTCACAATTGTTTTAACGTTGTTAGTTATTGGAGGAAATTCATCAAGAAATTTATCTACTTCATTTTCAAAATCAACCACATCATCTTTATAAAGATTTGAATCATTTTTCAAAGCGTTCTCCATCTTCTTGATCTCAACCGACGGTTTCGATTTCATGATCCACGACTGATTTTCAAAAATTTTCGTCTTGGGGTAAAACTTTGAAGTCTTGCTAGTCTTAGAGGATTCGCCAATCTCGAAATTCGATTTCGGCTTATCCTCCGACTTCAACGATTCATCTCTTTTCAGAATACGGATCGGAGAAACCATTTCCTTTTTACTTTTTGAAACAACTGGTGATTTAGGTCGAGATTTTTGAACCATTTGTTTTTGAACATTTGGTTTTCAACCTTTGGTTTCTCAACCATTTGTTTTTGAACTGGTTTTTCAACAACATGTTTTTAAACACTTTTTGACACTGCTTTGCCATGTGTCCAATCTCATTGCAGCGATAGCACACTCTTTTATCATACTCGACAAAAGTAGTATTGACCGTTTCTTCTTTAAGCTTCTGTGCTGCATTGAATCGTCCATAGCTTTTTGACTAAAAATATACTCCTTTTCAACATCAGTACTAGGACCAGCAACAAAAACATCATTTATCTTTTCTTTTGGCTTAAACACTTGTTTAGCCGATTTCTTTTCAAACCCAATTCCTTTGTTTTTAAGATGATTTTTCTTGTTTTGACCGTTACCAACCCCATCTTTCTTTTCCGAAATTGTGGGACGTGAAGTACCAAAAGATTTTTTCAGTTTCGAAAAGAAATCATTGTTATTGATTTCGTTAACGTTCAATTTAACCAGTTTAAACACTTTCTCGACATTTGCATCTTGACATTCTGAAGCGGGTACTCGACGTCGGAATAAAGTTTGTCAGTTCCAACCATAGTGTATACCACCATGATCGGATCATCATTCGTACTCTTTTCCGATTTCGGTACATTTCGATCTAAGAAATTTCCTTCGTCTTCAGAATCACTGACAGCCTTCTCAGAATGAGCCTTTTCAGATTTCTCACTTTCATCATCCAACACCTGATCGATAACATTTTTGATAACCTGAGATTCATTATCAGTGTCAGATGCAGTGAAAGTGATATCAATGCTGTCAGGTAAATCACTCTCAATCGTTTTCAGCTTAAGATTTAAAGCAGCTTCCACCCCATCTGGATTTTTCTGAGTGTAGTGATTCCACATTGGGGGTGGAACGCTTTTGAAAACAGGTGTAGCATGTGGCTGTTGAGGGACGATTTGTTCCAAAACATAAGACGAAGCCACATAGCTCATTAACTTTTTATCAATCCTATCATTCTCTATCTTGGCCAATTCAAGTTCTTTTCTTAGTGACGCAATTGTATCAAGATGATAATTGACTTCTCTTTGTTTATCAAACAGTGTAGCTTGTGCCAATTTAGTAGCTTTATCATTTTCGATGCTTTCTTTTTGAATCATCTTAATTGATCCGGCTAAGGTATCATAAGCTTCTTTTAATTGTTCAAGATCAAACTTAATCATATCTGTATGATGTTTCAATTCCCGATACTTAGTGTCCTTTTCAAGACACTCCACGCACGGTTGTAAACAACGTTGGCATGGCGTTTCGGAGATTGGAACAACTTTTTCATCAATCTTTTCATCACAATCAGTTTTACCGACATGCTTTGACTCAGACACAGACTGTTTGACAGATTCGACCTCCTGAACTCCAGTTTCCTCTCTGTTAACCGACGCCTTATCGACAGACTGTGACTCCTTGGGTTCTGAATCTACCTCTTTAATCTTTCCCATTAGAGCTTTATCCGCAATGTCTTTCAGAACTTCTCCGGTCATCTCTTTAGACACGTCAATCACTTCTTCGACGGCTTCTTTCTTCTCCTCAAATCTAGGACAAGATCCGGTTCTTGGTTCCAAGAAATAACCTGCAAAAGAATCAAACACATTAGGAGGCATAACTGATTTCATAGTGTAAACTAACTCCTCCTGTTGTGATTGATAGTAGTATACTTCAGTTGCTATCTCCTCAACATCTATAACATTTTCCGTAGGAATCTCCTCAACAACTTCAGACACAACTTCATCAACAATCTCCGGTTCAGACACTACCTCAGAAATCTCAACAACCTCTGCCATCATTGCCTGATCATCTCTACCAGGGATATATTTATCCCAGCTAAAACCTGAAGCTACCTGTTCATCATCTTGGTTCACAATCAATGCCTTTTCAGGTTTGTTTTATATCTGTGGCCTTTGAACAGTTTGCTGTTGGTTCGGTCGATGGTAGATTGCCTGTTGATAGTAATCATTGGTGAACGGGTTTTGGTGATTGTTGACTTCACGGTTTGGACACTCGCGTTTAAAGTGACCGCGTTCTTTACACTTGAAACACGTTACTTTCGACTTATCAAATCCCAACTTCTGATCCGGACCTGATAAACTGTTTCTTCCCGTGATTTCCATGAACCTTTGAGCACGACGAACTAGGCTTGCCATACCCCATTTAATGTCAATCAGTTCAAGCTCCTCGGGGTCTATTTGGTCATAGTCCTCCTTTTTCATGTCCGGATTTCCAATTTTCCCCGCAACTAGACCTTCATATGCCTCGAGAACGGAAGCGAGTAGTGCAATATGTTGCTTCGCAGCAGTTTCCGTTATCTCGTTTCCATTTTTGATGTTCACTGCGATATTACAATGTACTCCAGAAACATACGCCTGATGATTAGATCCGGTAGAGCTTTGAGGCGAAGACTGTTCCTGAACTTTGACATTCGGCTCAAAATTCGCGAAAGGTGTAGAACTGCTTGATTGATGAGAACTTGATGTAGCATTTGACGTGTTATCAGCACTGAATCCTGTTTGTATCTTTGGACTTTGAAGATTCCCAACTGAAGGACTGCCTTTGTAGTATAAAGATACGTCTTGTTGCATGCTAGCAGAATTCATTTTCTTTATCTTCAACAACTCAAGCTCGTGGGCTTCGATCTTTTCAATAAATGAACTCAGATTGAGATTCACAAAATCAGAACTGTTTTTCAGCATCATAAGATACGTTCCCCACTCATCATATGGAAGTGCATCACAAAGTTTATCAATCCATTCTTCATCTGTTTTTTCAATTTCTAATCTTTTCATTTCAACTACAAGATGGCAATATCTTTCGATTAATTGTTTTGTTGACTCTCCTTTGATCCCAGTAAAAATATCGAATTCTTTCTTGATAAGCGCCTTTTTGCTCTTGATCATAGAAACACTTCCTTTAAACTTCAGTTGTAGCGCTTGCCAGATTGACTGAGAACTTTCGTCATGTTGTAGCAATACGAGGATGTCTTCTTTAATGGCCTGCTGCAAGATGCTCACCATTTTCTATTCAGCTTTAAAATCTGTCTGTTCAGTATCTGTAAGACTTCCAATATGTTTAACCATCCTGAGCCCATCAACAGGAGGTACGTATTTCTTTTCGATCTTCATCCAACACTCGAAATGGTTGGCCTGAACCCAGTTTTTAAACCTTCCGGACCATCCAGAATATTCATCTAAGCTCATCAGTTTGGGTGGCTTTTGCATTGTTCCCAATTCATTCTCCATATTGACGTTCTGTACGATACTAGCTGGACTTTGAATAGCTGCACCACTTCCCGCAAACATGTTATAGAAATCTTGACTATCCATTTTTAGTGACAAAACTCAAACACAGATTTTTCACTAACACAGGTCAAATAAGCGAAACCAAACACCAAGTGTACGTACAAGCGAAACCACTCAGTAATACCCAATAAGCGAAACCAGAAGATGTACAACCAAGAGAAACTACACAATGATCTCAGAAGCGGAATTATTTCAAGACTGATAAGCGAACCCTTCAAGCAAAACCTTAGCATAGACGTTTGAAGCGGAACCTATAAGTGAAACCTACACGACTAATAAGCGAAACCCTTCATGCGAAACCTCAGCAAAGACATTTGAAGCGGAACCTATGAGCGAAACCTTCTAAAATGTCACAATAAGCGGAACTCCACAAGCGAAACCTCTGAAAATAGCACTTGAAGCGAAACCTTTTGAGCGAAACCTTGAATTTCCAGGTTCAAATAAGCGAAACCTCTAGGGTGACACACAAGCGGAACCTATTCTCGAGCCATTTTAGGTTATTTTTGAGCTGATTTAAGGTCTGAGCTTTTCAAGGGTTTGTTATTAGGTACTTTTACACAGTATGTCCAATTCTTAGTCCATTTTATCCGGCCAAATTGTCAGAAACTCACAAAGTGCTTGAAAACTACCTTGATTCGGGTCAACTACCTCACAACTGGCTCTGATACCAATTGTAGGATCGAGTTTGTCCTTTGTTTGAGACAATCGGAGCTAGCACCTACCGAATATGTAGCGGAAATACATATTTGGCATGAATCAAAGCAAAAACCGTAGAAGAAATGAGTAGAAACAGAAGGAATACACTTTAACAACGTTTTCTCATTCAACAATCAGAAAATACAAGGTCAGCAGGTCGGCTACACTTGTGACATCGACGTCCAAAATGAGAAAACACTTGGGGTATTTATAGGTGAAGTAGTTCCTCTTGAATGGTCATGACCATACAAGCGAAACCTTATCAAGTAGTTCCGCTTGTATGGCATGTGTCCATTCAAGCGAAACCTAAACATCAAAATCATACAATTACACCTTTAACCCCTGTACATTACATAATTAACCAAAATAGACCCTATACATTAATCAACTACAACTAAGACGCATGCTTTAGACATTATGCACCAACAGAATGGATGGGGAAAGCTTGACAATGGTGGTTGTGTTCTGGTGATTCTTGGCCGAGAATGGGAGAGGAGAGGGAGGAGAGTTGGGTGTGTTTGATGTGTGGAAGATGAGAAGTTAGTGATCTTATGGGTTTCCTTATAATCTTCCAACAAAAGCTTGTCCATTGAGTAATATGTCTTGTTAGTACATAACAAATCTACTAAGAAATCTTATAAGATCAAGCAAGATCATGTAAGATCTTCCAAATAGGCCATATGGCCGTGAGATAGGTGGGGGGGGGGTAGTAGGCTTAGGTTGTAACAACTTAGTTTGTAGTTAGAAATAAAGTATAAATTAAGTACTTGGTTACTAGATATTTTTTTTGTAGGTGTTATGATGTTCAGGGATCATAACTAGCTCTGAAATATTAAAATAATGCTTCTTCTATAATTTTGGTATTTCGGGTAGTGCCCGATTGTTCGGTTAGATACCGGTTCCTTAAAGTGTCAAACTATTCCGTTTAGTGTTCTTCATGTACCCCTTTGTGACACTTTTAATTCCCGACACTTAGGAAAGTATTCTGGACCAGTTAATCATGTTTCTGCATAATATTATTGTATTTAAATGCTGATTTGCTGAATTTGCTATAGAATTCTGCACTTTAGGTTAGTTTTAGGCACTTTCAGGCACTTAAACTATCACCTAGTGAAGCAGTTTTGTGATCCTTACTTCCCTACACACTATACTAGTGTAGTACCTTGTCTCTAGCCCATACGGGGTCTCAAACACTGTCCGTCTATGTAGTGAACTCCGTCAGCATTTTTCTATCTTATCCGTTAACTGTGCTAACCGTGCTTTGTGCATCATGTGTGACAATAAAGTTTGCATGTAATAATGATGTGTCATTATGCAATATGTGATGCACATGTAAGTATGATGCAGTAATCAGAAAGCAGTTAAGTATAATTCTACACAGTCATTTAAGCACTAATCAAGATTAATTAATTGTATGGATGCATGCAAATTTTGCAGTTGTCACATTCTCCCCCTGTTAAGAAAATTTCGTCCTCGAAATTTGTACTACCTTAACTTCTTAGGGTTACATTATGCGTGTATGTGTATGGATAATACAGAGGCAGGTAATCACAAAACCGAATCAAATCTTATTCACATCAGGTGAATCCAAGAATATATTACCACAACAAGAACCCAATGGTTAAAAGGTATGAGTCCTAGCTTTTGATGTCAAAGGACACGAGATGTATAGGTGTATAATCTAGTGTAACTCAGTTAACAGGGGTGTAACAAAGGAGTTCTGACCAATGGATTCTCAAACAATCGGTCACAATATGCCAACGAGTTTTCACAAACCATAGCCTCCGCTATATGAACTCAAAATCAACAACTCGAATGCGATAGTAACGTGAAAATGATCTGTTAACTTTTGAACAAATACAAGGATAAAATAGTGTGTTGATATTCTTGAATTGCGAAAATACACCGAATGGAACACAAGCGAATCTGGTGTATTATTGTCTTAGTTCGTAGTTGCATTCAGAATGTTTAAATGACAAGTCAAACAAAAGTATGTGTAGTTTCGTGTGAGACGGTTGACCATGATTAGCACAAGCTACAAGTTTGTAATGACACCACAAAATGTCGTAATGGCATAATTCAGTAATAGTGGTGACTGAACAAGTTCACCATGTTTGAAATCAATTGAAAGTATATTGAAACAATCTGAAGATTTGATTTACACAATGTCATAGAGTTTTTGGTTGAATACGGAACATCAAAGAGCCACTGTTTTTGATCGAAGATGAAAAAGTGTTAAGTGCCGCAAGGCATTCGATCGACAATGAAAGAATCATTAGGAGGTACATTGGGTTATGAAATGAATCTATGTACCACTGCCTTAACGCACAACTGCGTTGAGACCGCTTTAATCATGATAAACAAGACGGATTTAGAGCAAGCTAATGAATGAACAATTAAATCCGTGTATGAAGTGAGTAACCAAATTAGCGCAAGCTTCAATTTTGTGAAAGTATCACCATAAGGTATCGAAACCAACAAACGATTTAGTGGAGTCGTAGACCAATCAAGTCTACTATGGCTCGAAACAAAAGAACCTTTGCAAAAATGTTTGAATATGATTCTCTCAATACATCATATGGTGTCTTAAATTGAATATGTGAAATGGATAGGTTCAAGCAATTGAACTTGTTTTTGGCGTAACCTGACAATAAACGTATGTATCTACAAGGGAATCTCGACATGGTTAGGAAGACAAACCATGAATGCAACTTGAAATAAAAGGAGTTTCAAGAAAGTGTGTTGACTTGGTAGCAAAAGAGCCAACAATTACAATAATGTAAATTATTCGAGTCATAATCTAATAGTTAGTTTTAGCAAAATAACATTTAAGCCTTGATGAAGTGCTTATTCGAAACGGAACCATATGCATAACCAATGGTTCATGCATAACATATGTATTTTCCAATAAATGAAATAATGAGTATTTGCTAAAGTGAAGAAATGACTAAGTATTGAAGCAAATGTGTGTTCGCTCTCAGCGAAGAAAATTAACGCGATGCAGCTACCATTAAGGGGAGTAGAGAGGCAAACATCTACTCGCTAGAAGCAAAAGTGAAGGTTTTAACAAAAGAAATTTGAGGACTTTCCGTTTGGTTAACTGAAATAACATATATGTCAGGATAATGGGGTTTGCTTGAGTTAACAAGTGTGGTTCCTAAGCAACAACCTTTACGAGTTTTTGACCTGGGTTCCCAAAGGTCCTAAGTACTTGTTTTCTAGTTTTCTTAAGTTTCGAATTCTGTGTAAAATTGTTTTGTGTATCGTGTGGGAAACACCATTTTTGTGTACGTTTAAAACAAGTTATTGTCCCACAATTTCCCGGTATACCCTCTTCCTGAATTCACAGCTAATGATACTCGATGATCGATCAGTCGTGAAGTAGTAGTTGGATCCTCACAGTTAGTTAAATAAGTAATTCGTTAATCCTTAGCAAGAGTCACCGACTCTTGTTGGTTAGCTCGTTCGGCTCCTGGAAATTTGATGTTCGTACGAAAGCTATCGTCCTTTCCCTTGACGAGCGGAACTGGGGTTACCCAAAACGGAAAACTTGGTCTGTTATCTTCCTTCTCTATCCACTATTGAAACTATTATGACAATCCTTGCATCTCTGAAGGTGTAAGTTGCTAAGGTGCATTGACTACAGGCGCGGCGTCTGGAATTAAATTGATGCGCAGTTCGTTTTGTCGTTGAGGAGATAATTCTGGCAAGTCTTCGGAGAAGACTTCAGGGTATTTCCTTATCGCAGGGATATCTTCGAGTTTTGGTTCTTCGGCTCCCTAGTCCACGACATGAGCCAAGAAGACAACACATCCTTTACGTATAAATTTCGTGCCTTCAAACAATTAGTAATCTGTAGAGGCGTATCCTGCTTCATGAGTCACGATTGTTTCTTCGTTCGCCATCGGGATATAGGTATCAATCTCCGCTCGATCTCTCGTCAACCAATCCATCCAGGTTACCTCGTCGAAGCTTTCCAACGCAACTGGCAGTAGATCAAGCGTAAACTTCACGCTTTCCGGGTTCTATTTTGCTGATTCCCATTACTTCGTTGACTTTCACTAGCTTCCCATTAGCTAGTTCTATCGAGTACGGGTTATCTAACTTACTTGCTACTAAACAAAGTATACTCTCAGACTCTAGAGATGCGAAGCTAAAATTTGCAACAGTATCTAGCAGCACAGATGCATAATGTTGACTAATATGGGACGTATCGATATCCATGCTTGGATTCCTGGTGTGCTCCCCTAGCTCTGCTACTGAGCTTTTATCCTTGTTCCTGATTGTTCTTAGGGCAATATTTTCTGAAATGCTTTTTGCTTCCACAGTTAAAACAACCTCGAGCCCGTTTTTGTTTGTCACTCGTCCTGCCTTGATAATTGTCATTGTCGTTGTTTCCTCCATGATTCTCACCACCATCTTGGCCTCCATTTCTACGTTCAGTATCTTGCCTACAAGTTTCCTTAGGATGCCCCCTCTTGCCACAGTTATCACATTTTCCATATTTACATCGCCCGGCATGATAACGTAGACAATTGTCACACTTAGGTAGGATACCCATGTAGTCTTTTCCCTTTTTGGCCTTCTTCTTGTTACTCGCCCGAGTAACCTTCTTGAAATTTGTGAGCTTTCTCTTGTTATCTCCAGATGACTCTACAGGAGTTTCCTTTTTCTCTTCCGAAGTGGAAAATTTTCCTAGTCTAACCGCTTCTTTCATGAGCGCCACGCTTATGCCGATAGCCTCGGTGATTGTTGGAGGTTTAGATGTTGTCACCAGGCTTAGAATCTGAGGTGCCAAACCCCCGATGAAGCGTTCGATCTTCCTAGATTCTGGTTCCACCAAACGTGAAGCAACTTGTGATAAATCGTGAAATCTCTGCACATACTCAGTTATCTTTGGACCTTCCATTTCAAGTTCCATAGTTCAGTCTCCAACTTCTGGACTTCTGCCCTAGAGCAATATCTTTTACGTATCAGTTCTTTCAGTTCGTCCCACGTCATAGCATATGCAGCAGTCTCACCCATTTTCTGAACCTGAAGGTTCCACCATGACAGAGCCCCATCTGCAAATAGTCCAGCTATGTACGTGACCTGATATTCTGGGGCGCATTTACTTAGTCACAAAACATATTCCGTCTTCTCAACCCAACGCACAAAAGCTATGGCACCCCAGTGCCGTCAAATTCTAGAGGTTTGTGGTTTAGGAACTGCTCGTAGGTGCAGCCGTTGGGTGGGTTATTTCCTGGGGTACCTCCGCCGCGTTCGGAGCGAAGGGCCTCGTGCTGTGCAATGGCCTGTGAGATGCGCTCTTGTAGTTCTGCCGCTGTCGTCGGCATAGGGTTGTTGGTATCGACGTTCCCTTGTATTGACATCTTCTAAGAAGAAGATCGGTTAGGTCAGGTCTTATTTGTTCAGGGAGTGCATATAATTGTTTTAGAGGTCATACGTACATACACATAATAGATTATCAGATCACCCAATCAAGCAATAGCATAATCATAGCATAACCAAGTAATTCGGGAGTTATTTTTATTGAGAGCATAGCCAGCAAGCACGTAGCATTATAGTTATAGCACACACATTCAGATTAACTACGTGCTTAGTGAGGGCATGGCGACTGAGTTTTCATTAGTCATTGACCACAAAGTATTGTCGTATGTTAAATGATGATTGGGTTTTCATTATTCTCCGACTACAATTATATTGTCTTACAAAATGTATTACATCGAAAGAGACACGGGGTCACCCTACCCTTGTCCAATAAGTATATCAGTGTATTCAAAGTCACGTAGTTAGAAGTGGTCTTCAAAAAGTCTCCATAGTCTCGGCTCTTTAGTAGTATCTTTGCTCAAAAGTAATGCTATCCGCATAAAAGCCAAACGCCAACTATACTGTTAACTGAGATGGAGAGGGAAGAAAAGCAAACTGTTAACATGCGCGAACTCCTCCTCGAGCTTGAATATACGTCGACGTAGTTAACTGATCTGCTGCTCGACAGTAAAGAAACGAGCATCAAAACCTGGAAAAGGTGTAATAGCAGGTGAGAGTGGAAAAGGAATCTTTGATAAATGTGGAGGATTAAAGTATACTGGCAATAGACAGGGTGGAGGAAGTGGTGTCAGCTCAAGCTCCAAAATTATGCGACTCATAACCTCGAACTGTAGCTGATGTGACAGGAGCAACTCATTCTGTGTATAGTCTCCATAATGTGAGGGGTTGTAGGGGTCTGAAATCAGCGTAGTGTATGGTAGTGACCATCAGAATGGTTCGTCCAGCAGTGAAGTAATGAACAGTGCAGCCTAAAGGATCTGTGGAAAGCGGTTGATACAAAAGGATCGTCGCACGGGTGCTGATCAGAAGTATCTTCCCGGGATGCGGGTATGTCCTGAAAGTAAGCGTTAGGCATGTCGGTGCAATGGACGTCGGTCTCCATAGGAGCAACATCAGCGGGTGGAAGTGCAGGAACAAACGTCTCAACCAATAAGGAGATCATCAGGTGCAGGTACTGGGTCAGGTATAAGGGGTGCAATGTCTGGTAGATCAAAAGAAATAGGGTCATGATCAGGATTCGGCTCAAGATCCATAGGCGCATCATTAGGCTGACCCAAAAGAAACAAAAGCTAGCTCAAGAGCAGGCTCTGGGTCGTGTGAAGGTGTGGGATCTCGAGCAGACGTTAGTGCGGCAGTCATAGCGGCGTCGTCATCTGAATCAGTAGCAAAAAGCGGTGACCTGACCGTCTGTAAAGCTGAAAATGTCGCAGACTCAAAGGAGTTTGAAATCGAGTGTATCCTAGAATCAGTGGATACTTCAATGGCAGGAATCTCAGGAGGACCATCAATAAACATGTCAACGTCATCATCAACTATTCGTCGAGTAGCCAACCTTCGGAAGGAATGTCCACGGGAGGCGCATTGTCGAGGATCGGAGCCATGGTGTGCTTATCGTCGGGATGACCAACGATGAAGTGGTTATGGACTGAAACAAGGATGACAAAAAGATCCTTGTCGAGGAAGCCATCAGCAAGGGTAAATCATTACCAGAGTCTAGTAGCGCGGACGGTTAGAAATCGTCCTCGTCCTTGGTCAGCATATTAGGATCACTCTCAGTGTCTGACGTAAATACCTCCGGCGTGGATGCAATCTCATTAGCTGTGGTGATGGCCATAGTGTCACACCCCCAAAATCCACCTGCGGATAACACCCGCTTCGAGGGCGTGACTGACCAGGATCCAGCCACCAATTATACCGAATACTTAAGTTGATAACAAAAGTAATACTTACTATTCATAAGCTTAGCAAATATTAAGTTCAGAGTTTAAAGTTTTAAGTTCAAAATAGTAACAAGTAGCGGAAGCATAAGTAAGGGAGTTTAAAACAAAGTTCATGATTCAAAATAAGGTAACACCCAATACAAGGGTGAACAGACACTACACGCCCCCAAGCTGCAAGCTCCTTCGTCACTGGTTTCCTGCAAAGCATGCAGTAAGGGGTCAACAATAATGCTGAGTGAGTTCACTAGTTGTCCAGTTTTAATTTCCAAAAAACTTTGTTTCACCGGTTAATTTATCCGTTTATACATGCCCTGGGGAGCTACCCCAAAAGTTAGCGACTAAACTGTTTTTCCAATACCGAACACTAGGTAACCGTTGCGTATCCGCAGGATGCCCCGATGTCAATGTTCTATCATCATTGACGGATTTCTGAGTACATTAGTTCACGACCGATCCCAAACCAGGGCACGGTGTGAGGCTGGTAAACACCTAAATAGCGCTATCAACTAATAACCCGCTCGCCTAACCCGGCGACTAATCGGTATTTGTAGTAGGGACTTGAGTGATAGAGTTTCGTTTAGTGCCGTTAGTTGCAATCCGTATAAACAGTAATTAACCAAAAGGTTTCCCAATACCCGGGAAGGAAAAGTAAGTTTTGTTCCCAATAACTAGGGAAGGTATGTAAATAGTATCCCCTTTTACCAGGGGATAGGGTTGTTTCAGTCTCGTGTCCCAAACCACCGGGACGCATGCTTTTAAGTTGTGAACTCACCTTGGGTTGCTCGGTAGGTTTAGGTTACTTGTCAATCACGTTGGTCACCACGTCCTAACATGGTTACCGGTATAGGTCAGGTTCGGTGTACAAGTAATCACGTAAGAACATATACAGGCACATAACATGCATACAAGTAAATAGTCATGGGGTTATTGGGCCGGCCCTAACAGTAACACAGTCAAACAGAACACAGCAACACATAGTCCATTTAACAGATAGTCCAACACAGAATGGCCCAATAACTAAAATGAACAGCCCACTCGCAACCAGCTGGTCTCGAGTCGCAACCAGGTGGTTTCGGCTTGTCACGCTGTGGTTGCGAGTCGCAATCGTGGTCTCGAGTCATCACGTTTTGGTTGCGAGTCGCAACGGCGTGGTCTCGAGTCGCAATCTCGAGGTTTCGACTTGTCATGCTTTGGTTGCGAGTCGCAACCGTGTGGTTTCGAGTCGTAATGCCGTCGTTGCGAGTCGTAATCTGTCACTTTCATACACACGTGATGATGCAGAAAAGACAGTCCAATTTGTACATATGAAATCAGACCCAGATTAGGAAACTACCAATAAGATTTCTACAAACACTTTTCCTAATCTGCCTTTAATAAAATATGGATCAAACTTTGCCATTTTAAATCTTCAAACCAACATTCAAACAAGTTCTTCTTATGTTCATAGTTTTCTAGGGTTTTCACCATAACAAATCATACCTTTTATGAACCAAAAATCACATTTTTATGACAAGATTATCATGGCAAGAACAAAGAACATACAATATATAGCCGAAATCTTATGTTTAGCATCATCATCTTTGCAAGAAATAAAGAAGCATAGTATGGTTAGCCATAATCATTCTTGATCTACCATTTGTTAGCCATTTTAAACATGTCATCAAGCATACAACCATAGTGGTTTACTCATAATGCCAAACTCACAAAAATATCCTAAAAATCATGCATAGAAATTTTAACTAACCATTTTCTAGTTTATAAACATTTCATTTAACAAACATTCAAAGCATCCTTCACACAAACATAGGACACTAACCGGTTAGGAGAAGAAAGAGCCAAAGACAAGGGAAGAAAATGAGAGAAGATGAAGTGTCCGAGTGATCCGAGCTTGACCGAGTCCTTGTCCGAGATCCCTTGCTTGAATCCGAAAGTTGGAGAAGGTTGAGATGTTGTTTTGGGGTGTTCTAGTTGAGAGAGAAATAAGGAGTGTATGTGTTGGTGTGTTGTGTAAAGTGAAGGAATGAAGGAAAGTGGGGATTATATACCAAGTGTCAATCAAGACTAAGGGGGTTTCGGGTTGGGCTTGGGGGTTTCGGCCCAAACCGGTTTCGGCTCAACGGCCCACTCGAGACCGAGTGGCCCACTCGCAACCGCCCGGTTGCGAGTCGTGGTCTCGGGTCGTGGTTTCGGCTCTCACATATATATACATATAATACATACATACATCACATGTCATGCAAAAATCACATTTCCATTTAATAATATTTATATACACATAGATATTACAAAGTGTTCGTATGGAAAAACCTCGAGTGTCACATTATCCCCAAGTTTTAAGAACTTTCGTCCCGAAAGTTGAAGCAGCCACTGCCAAGCTAGCGTGTTTTAACGGGGTGTCACATCATCCCCCCGTTAGTTTGGAATTTCGTCCCGAAATTCGGATGTAGCTTCAGTGCTGGGGTTTTCGTTTGGGAATAACTGGGGATACTTGGACTTCATCTGGTCCTCCCGCTCCCAGGTAAACTCTGGGCCGCGCCGTGAGTTCCAACGAACTCGTACAAGGGGTATCTGGCTACGTTTGAGGGTTTTGATTTCTCGATCCGTGATCTCAATCGGTTCCTCAGTAAAGTGTAGCTGCTCATCAATCGTCAGTTCCTTAAAAGGAATCACAAGTGTTTCATCCGACAAACACTTCTTCAGGTTAGATACGTGAAAAACGTTGTGCACTGCACTCAGCTCTGCAGGCAGGTTCAATCTATAAGCTACCTTACCGATTTTCTCGGTAATTTCGAATGGTCCAACATACCGTGGATTCAGCTTGCCCCGTTTACCGAAACGGACCACACCCTTCCAGGGTGAGACTTTAAGTAGAACCCGGTCCCCGACCTGGAATTCTAACGGTTTCCTACGCTTATCGGCGTAGCTTTTCTGACGGTCGCGAGCTGCCGCCATGCGTTGCCTGATCTGGGAAATCTTTTCCGTTGTGTCTACCACTAGTTCTGGGCCTGTGAGCTGACTGTCACCTATTTCCGCCCAGCAAAGAGGTGATCGGCATTTACGACCGTACAATGCCTCAAAAGGTGCCGCCTGAATGCTAGTGTGGTAGCTGTTGTTGTAGGAGAATTCCACCAGCGGCAGATGCTTCTCCCAGTTCTTGCCAAAATCGATCACACAGGCTCTAAGCATGTCTTCCAGGGTTTGGATGGTGCGTTCAGACTGCCCATCCGTTTGCGGGTGATAAGCGGTGCTCATGTCCAAACGTGAGCCAAAGGATTTGTGCATAGCTTGCCACAACTCGGAAGTAAAACGAGCGTCTCGGTCGGAAATAATAGAAGTTGGCACCTCGTGCCTGGAGACTACTTCCTTTAAATAGATTTCTGCCAAGGTAGAAAACTTGTCTGTTTCCTTAATGGCCAGAAAGTGTGCAGACTTAGTCAATCGATCTACTATCACCCAAATAGTGTCATTCCCGCGTTGAGATCTAGGTAGCCCTGTAACAAAATCCATGGAAATCTGCTCCCATTTCCACTTCGGGATTTCCGGTTGCTGGAGTAAGCCTGCTGGTTTCTGATACTCGATCTTGACTCTTGCGCAGGTCAAACATTTGCCAACGTAGGCTGCTATGTGGGCTTTCATGCCAGGCCACCAGTATGTGGTTTTCAAGTCGTGGTACATCTTATCTGCACCAGGATGTACTGAATAACGGGACTTATGGGCTTCGTCCATCACAAGCTCTCGTAGATCTCCGTAAAGTGGGACCCAAATGCGCCCTGCCACATAGTAGGCGCCGTCCTCTTTCTGTTCTAGTTGCTGTCTCGATCCTCGCAGGGACTCAGCCCTGATGTTTTCCGGTTTCAGTGCTTCAATCTGAGCATTTCGAATCTGGGTAGGGAGACTAGACTGGATGGTAAGTTGTAATGCTCGCACGCGCCGTGGTATAGTGTCCTTTCGGCTGAGGGCGTCTGCCACGACATTGGCCTTGCCCAGATGATACTTGATGGCGCATTCATAATCATTCAGAAGTTCAACCCATCGACGTTGTCGCATGTTTAATTCTTTCTGCTTAAAGATATGCTCGAGACTCCTGTGATCGGTGTAAATGGTGCACTTGGTACCGTACAGGTAATGTCTCCATATCTTAAGCGCAAATATCACTGCTCCCAGTTCTAAGTCGTGCGTAGTGTAATTCCTTTCGTGTGTCTTGAGTTGTCGGGATGCATAGGCAATAACTTTCTCGCGTTGCATTAACACGCAACCGAGCCCATGAATAGATGCATCGCAATAAACCACGAAGTCGTCAGTGCCTTCAGGCAACGAGAGAATAGGAGCACTACAGAGGTTATCCTTAAGCCTCTGAAAAGCAGATTCCTGTGCTTCATTCCACTTGTAGGTGACGCCTTTCTGAGTGAGCGTAGTGAGGGGTTGTGCAATCTTTGAGAATCCCTGAATGAATCTGCGGTAGTAACCTGCCAATCCCAAAAATTGGCGAACTTCAGTCGGAGTCTTAGGGGTAGGCCAATTCTTTATAGAGTCGATCTTAGCCGGGTCGACGTGGATTCCATCCTTGTTAACCACGTGTCCAAGGAAATGGACTTCTCGAAGCCAGAAGTCGCATTTCGAGAACTTGGCATACAGTTGCTCATTGCGAAGGAGTTCGAGGATAAGGCGTAGGTGCTGTTCATGCTCTTCCTGACTTTTCGAGTAGATCAGGATGTCGTCTATAAACACAATCACGAACTTGTCGAGGTAGGGTTTGCATACCCGGTTCATGAGGTCCATGAACACTGCAGGGGCGTTGGTCATTCCAAAGGGCATAACGAGGAATTCATAATGACCATAACGAGTTCTGAATGCAGTTTTGGGAATGTCTTCGCTACGGACCCTTAACTGATGGTAGCCTGATCGCAGGTCAATCTTAGAATAGTAGCTTGATCCTTGCAATTGATCAAACAAATCGTCGATTCGCGGGAGAGGGTAACGATTCTTGATGGTAACCTTGTTCAACTCACGGTAGTCAATACACATTCGGAACGTGCCATCCTTCTTCTTAACAAAGAGTACCGGTGCTCCCCAGGGTGATGAACTAGGGCGGATAAACCCTTTATCCAAAAGTTCCTGTAGTTGAGTAGAGAGTTCCTTCAATTCTGCGGGGGCTAGTCGATAAGGTGCACGAGCTATTGGCGCTGCTCCGGGAGCTAGCTCGATTTGGAATTCGACCTGACGATGGGGAGGGAGTCCAGGTAGTTCCTCAGGAAATACCTCGGGGTAGTCACGCACTACTGGAAAGTCTTCAATCCTCTTTTCCTTTTCCTGCGTGTTGGTAACAAGTGCTAAGATAGCGGTGTGCCCTTTTCGTAAACACTTCTGGGCCTTCAAGAACGAGATAATGCCGGAGACTTCTCCGCTTTTGCCACCTTGTACAATGAGGGGTCTGCCAGAACGGCGAGGTATACGAACTGCTTTCTCTTGACAGAGGATCTCAGCGCGATGCTTGGATAACCAATCCATACCAATAACGACGTCGAAGCTTCCAAGAGTGACAGGGAAAAGGTCGATACTAAATGTCTGACCGGACAACTCTAGTTTGCAGCCTTTGACAACATGTGAGGCCTCGATGTTTCTACCATTGGCTAACTCGACGATATGAGGAGAACTTAGTAACGAAAGCGGACGCTTAAGCTTCTTACTAATACGTAGGGATACATAACTAGCATCGGCACCGGAATCAAACAACACAGAAACATAACGATCATCGAGTAGGAACTTACCCGTCACGACATTAGGGTCATTCCTTGCTTCACCAGCTCCGATCACGAAAGCTCTTCCTCTAGCACCATTCCCAGCATTGTTGTTCTGATTGTTGTTCCCAGCTCCCTGATTATTGTTGCGGTTCTGGTTCAGCTCAGGGCAATCCTTCTTAAAGTGCCCCTCAGCTCCACACTTAAAACATGCCCGGTTGTTTCCCTGCTGCTGTTGCTGTTGGGGTTGTTGCTGATTCTGTCTTGCCGGGAACTGGCTTCGACAATCCTTGGCGTCGTGCCCCATCTTGTGGCATCGCTGACACTGGCCCTTGTTACATGCCCCATTGTGGTGCTTGTTACACTTGTTGCACTTAGGGTAGCTTCCCCGGTAGCCACCCTGTTGCTGAGTGCCCTTGTTGTTTTCAGTTTTCCTTTGCTGCGCTGGGGCCTGAGTGGGATTAGCATCCTTGCTTTGACTTCCTTCCCACTTACGCTTGCTGTCACTAGAAGTTCCGACGGTAGCATTGATCCTTTTGGGCAACCGGCCCTCTTCTACGGCCTGATCAGTAAGTTTGTGAGCAAGTCGAACAATCGGCTGAATGGTAGTGTGGTTGGCTGTAGTGACATGGCTTCGAATCTCTGGAGCCAAACCTTTGATATACAGTTCGATCCTTCGGTACATTGGTCGTGACATGTTTGGGCAAAGAGCAGCATAGTCGTTAGACAGCTTGGTGTAAGTTTCAATTTCCGACCCAACCATCTTGAGCTCGTAGTACTCATTCTCAAGCTTGTGGATGTCATCCCGGTGACAGTATTCATCCTTAATCATATCCTTGAAATCCTCCCACGCAGTGGCATTAGCAGTTTCCAAACCAAACATCTGAATCTGCGCCTTCCACCAAGAAAGCGCGCTTCCTTCAAGCGTAGCAGTAGCAAACTTCACCCAATTTGCAGGGGGACATTCACAGACAGCAAAAACAGCCTCAATTTTCTCAATCCAATGCAGCAGACCTATGGCACCCTCAGTGCCGTTGAAAGGGAGAGGCTTGCAATCCATGAAAGTTTTGAAAGTACACACTGGTGGTTGCGCAGGTGCATGCTGACCTGTTTGTGAGAAGCGAAGTGTATAGGTTTAGAGGCGAAAAGTCGATGTGGCGGTAGGATCTAAACATCCTAAAACAACGAGCTTACCTATAGGGTGAGCTGCAAAAGCCGCAGCCACTGTGTTGAGCAGGTTAGTGAACTGAGCCTGCGTCATGTTAATGTTTCCTCTTCCGCGTCCACTCATTGTCTTCATAACCAGAAAACACAGTATGAGTGTGATGTCGCAGTGCAGCGAGAATGAGATAGAAGAGAGAGGTGTATCTATCTAGTTTAGGCACACTAGTATGTATAGCATATCAGGAAACAGAAAGTAAGCAATA
Organism: Helianthus annuus; assembly: GCF_002127325.2. Classification (NCBI taxonomy): domain Eukaryota; kingdom Viridiplantae; phylum Streptophyta; class Magnoliopsida; order Asterales; family Asteraceae; genus Helianthus; species Helianthus annuus. The sequence continues at coordinate 146,976,204 of NC_035436.2, forward strand.
AGTAAACACTGGTCCGAGCTATGAGGTCAAAAGTGTTGAGCCTTGCACTTGGAGTGTAGTGTCGTCGCGAGTCACGGGTTATAGTCTGGTTTTCTCCAAAAAGATTTTTCCCTTTCTAAAACCAAGTTCACTATAACCAATGGCTCTGATACCAATCTGTCACACCCCCAAAATCCACCTGCGGATAACACCCGCTTCGAGGGCGTGACTGACCAGGATCCAGCCACCAATTATACCGAATACTTAAGTTGATAACAAAAGTAATACTTACTATTCATAAGCTTAGCAAATATTAAGTTCAGAGTTTAAAGTTTTAAGTTCAAAATAGTAACAAGTAGCGGAAGCATAAGTAAGGGAGTTTAAAACAAAGTTCATGATTCAAAATAAGGTAACACCCAATACAAGGGTGAACAGACACTACACGCCCCCAAGCTGCAAGCTCCTTCGTCACTGGTTTCCTGCAAAGCATGCAGTAAGGGGTCAACAATAATGCTGAGTGAGTTCACTAGTTGTCCAGTTTTAATTTCCAAAAAACTTTGTTTCACCGGTTAATTTATCCGTTTATACATGCCCTGGGGAGCTACCCCAAAAGTTAGCGACTAAACTGTTTTTCCAATACCGAACACTAGGTAACCGTTGCGTATCCGCAGGATGCCCCGATGTCAATGTTCTATCATCATTGACGGATTTCTGAGTACATTAGTTCACGACCGATCCCAAACCAGGGCACGGTGTGAGGCTGGTAAACACCTAAATAGCGCTATCAACTAATAACCCGCTCGCCTAACCCGGCGACTAATCGGTATTTGTAGTAGGGACTTGAGTGATAGAGTTTCGTTTAGTGCCGTTAGTTGCAATCCGTATAAACAGTAATTAACCAAAAGGTTTCCCAATACCCGGGAAGGAAAAGTAAGTTTTGTTCCCAATAACTAGGGAAGGTATGTAAATAGTATCCCCTTTTACCAGGGGATAGGGTTGTTTCAGTCTCGTGTCCCAAACCACCGGGACGCATGCTTTTAAGTTGTGAACTCACCTTGGGTTGCTCGGTAGGTTTAGGTTACTTGTCAATCACGTTGGTCACCACGTCCTAACATGGTTACCGGTATAGGTCAGGTTCGGTGTACAAGTAATCACGTAAGAACATATACAGGCACATAACATGCATACAAGTAAATAGTCATGGGGTTATTGGGCCGGCCCTAACAGTAACACAGTCAAACAGAACACAGCAACACATAGTCCATTTAACAGATAGTCCAACACAGAATGGCCCAATAACTAAAATGAACAGCCCACTCGCAACCAGCTGGTCTCGAGTCGCAACCAGGTGGTTTCGGCTTGTCACGCTGTGGTTGCGAGTCGCAATCGTGGTCTCGAGTCATCACGTTTTGGTTGCGAGTCGCAACGGCGTGGTCTCGAGTCGCAATCTCGAGGTTTCGACTTGTCATGCTTTGGTTGCGAGTCGCAACCGTGTGGTTTCGAGTCGTAATGCCGTCGTTGCGAGTCGTAATCTGTCACTTTCATACACACGTGATGATGCAGAAAAGACAGTCCAATTTGTACATATGAAATCAGACCCAGATTAGGAAACTACCAATAAGATTTCTACAAACACTTTTCCTAATCTGCCTTTAATAAAATATGGATCAAACTTTGCCATTTTAAATCTTCAAACCAACATTCAAACAAGTTCTTCTTATGTTCATAGTTTTCTAGGGTTTTCACCATAACAAATCATACCTTTTATGAACCAAAAATCACATTTTTATGACAAGATTATCATGGCAAGAACAAAGAACATACAATATATAGCCGAAATCTTATGTTTAGCATCATCATCTTTGCAAGAAATAAAGAAGCATAGTATGGTTAGCCATAATCATTCTTGATCTACCATTTGTTAGCCATTTTAAACATGTCATCAAGCATACAACCATAGTGGTTTACTCATAATGCCAAACTCACAAAAATATCCTAAAAATCATGCATAGAAATTTTAACTAACCATTTTCTAGTTTATAAACATTTCATTTAACAAACATTCAAAGCATCCTTCACACAAACATAGGACACTAACCGGTTAGGAGAAGAAAGAGCCAAAGACAAGGGAAGAAAATGAGAGAAGATGAAGTGTCCGAGTGATCCGAGCTTGACCGAGTCCTTGTCCGAGATCCCTTGCTTGAATCCGAAAGTTGGAGAAGGTTGAGATGTTGTTTTGGGGTGTTCTAGTTGAGAGAGAAATAAGGAGTGTATGTGTTGGTGTGTTGTGTAAAGTGAAGGAATGAAGGAAAGTGGGGATTATATACCAAGTGTCAATCAAGACTAAGGGGGTTTCGGGTTGGGCTTGGGGGTTTCGGCCCAAACCGGTTTCGGCTCAACGGCCCACTCGAGACCGAGTGGCCCACTCGCAACCGCCCGGTTGCGAGTCGTGGTCTCGGGTCGTGGTTTCGGCTCTCACATATATATACATATAATACATACATACATCACATGTCATGCAAAAATCACATTTCCATTTAATAATATTTATATACACATAGATATTACAAAGTGTTCGTATGGAAAAACCTCGAGTGTCACACATAGGGTCGTCAACGTTTGACAACTCACTTTCTGAGGAAGGTGTCATGTGTGCCGGTACATATTAATCACAACATGTATATTCATAGTAATCACTAGCACTTAGTATATCCAAACAAAGGTAATTTATCATGTAATCATGTATTCACATTATGAAACTTTCTATCCTTCCTAGTCTCTCAGACCAAGCCACCTAATTTCCCAGACTAAGCTTCCCAGCTTCCCAAACTGAACTTCCCAGTCTCTCAGACAATTTTTCCACAGTCTCTAATACTAAACCTCCCCAGTTTCTAAGACTGAATTATGAACATAAGTTTTGAAATGTGTTTCGTGTCTTTTGTTTGTAAAAATGTTTGTCTCCTGGATCTGGGCGTTTGGTGTATGCAATGAAAACATGTTTGAAAACATTTTCGTAAGAGCCCTAATGATCGTAGTCTAGACTCGAGAAAGAATTCTAGTTCGCTATGATCGAAGCTCTGATACCAAGCTGTCACACCCTGACTTTTACGGAAGCGTGATTATGGTGTGACTTTCTTAATACCATTGCTTCAATCATAACAACAACTGTATGATAAAACCATAGATTCTTCATCCATTAAATAAGTTTAAAACATAACAACATTGTTTTGAAACGTAGACTTCAAATTCAAATTTTACAAACCATACAAATTGTTAATGAGTTCATTAAGGACTCTTCAAAAGATATTGAATAGCACCAATGTTTGGAAGACGTGTCTCGTCCAGGAATAAGACACACTGACCAAACTCAAAGACCATGGATGACATCTTTATTCCTAATGCAGCATAAAAACTTCCAACACCCGCAAGATCCACTTACTAATTCCCTGAAATACATGTAGTTTGAAAACATCAAAACAAGTTGAGCGAGTTCATGTGTTTGTTTGTGTGTATGAGTAAACCTTTGAAATCATTGTAAGTATGTCTGTAAGTTTATAAGTCCCGGTATGAAAGCAACAAGGAAAAGATCACCAATGGTTTGCAAGGCCACTGATACGTGTGAAGTGATGCAGGAAGACTCAAACCTACCAGACTTTGTCGGTAAGACATAGTCACCACATGGTCCACTCAACGGACTCAGGGGTGGGGCTCGCTACACCCGAATAGATCTATCACTCATGTCCCTCGGTCCTACGACGAGTATTAATGGCCTCAAGTATCTGCCTACCCGCTCACATGAGCTATGGTTCTTTCCTAGGCTAACCATACCAATTGTATTTGTATATAATCCTTTTGTAACATGTATTTCACCCCCGAAGTAAATAAACAAAAGAGTTTAAAGAAAATGGGGACATGAACTCACAGTTTTGCGTTCCTTGTATCCGATGTAGCTCAAAGCTTCCTCTAGAACGCACGACTACCTACATGCGTACTACGGTCCGTTAGACGAGCGGGACGTGCCTTGTCTTAGTATTGATTAGTGCTTTTGAGTTACGTTTGAAATTATTCCAAGTTATAATTACTTGTTAAATTAATAAATATTTTAACTTTAAATTATATTAGTTTTTGGAATAATTGTTAAACAATATTTTGTAACTATACTTCTCAAGTATTTGTATCCGTATTTCCTTCCCAAAGATGGGTATATTCGTATTTGTATTTGTATATTTTGCCATGTATTGGCATCGTATTCCGGTGCATTATTCCATTAAAAATATGCCAATATGTTTCCAATATATATTTCCAAAACAATATATTTTCAAGTCTTACTTAGAAAATATATATTTGAACTTATTTTGTCCAAAAATAATGTTTTCAAGAAAATATATATTTTTCTCAAAAATCATATATCTTCTAAATATTCTAGGAAAAATATATTTTTACTTCCCAAACATAATATATTTTTCTCCTTGTCAAAGTATGATATAACTTTGTAATATTTACAAAAATAATATTTACCAAAAATATACTTATAGCAGTATTTCCCGGAATATTTTTGTAAGTTACGTTCTTGCGTTCGATTTCACAATATTAAGTGTGTCACTTATATATTTATTCCTTGTGATTTCCGGTAATATTTTGGATTGTAACTTCTTGGTTTTTGTTAAGTTATATTATTTTATCCCTAAAATAATTTAGTTAATACACAAAGTATACAAGTATTCACACACATCATGTCTTTAATGTAAATATATATTCTAAATACATATTTATCCATTTTTATTTATAAAAACCACCCTCCAATACTTGTATTTTTGTAACAAAATCTATGGCAAAGTTTATATTGAAAACCATAGTTAAAACACACTTGTAAATATTTGTTTAGAAAATATTTTTCTAAGTGTTTATATTTTTAGAAAATTTTACCATAGATTCCCCTAAAAATGGAGGTGTCCATGCTATCAAAGCATATCATTTTCTTTTGTAAAAATCCTCACAATCAATTAACAATCAACACTAAACAACTTATACTTACCAATTTGTCAAAATTATGTAACTTATATAACAATCATGAACTTGAACTTTCATAAAAACTTGTAGTAACTTGGTGGTGTGTTTAGTAGGTTTAGTTATCCTCCAAAATGTATTTACTTCTTTATAAACTTCATTTTTAAAGAAGTTGGATGTTTACAACTTCCAAACACTTTTTCTAAAAATGCTTCTTTAAGTAATCTTCTTGTTACACAAGTGTTTCTACACTTGTTTAACCATTAAAAATAGTGTTTGTTTATGTAAGAACCAAGATCCACTAAAACTCATATTTTAATCTTGGTTCTCTTGAAAAAACCATTCATAAATCTTAGATTTATATGACCATTATCTCACTTTGATTATCATCTTTCAAGAAAACACTTTATTCTTTCAAGTTCATGTCTTTCATGAGGATGATTTATAAGTCTCTAACATTTTCATCCTCTCATCTTGCTAGATTATGTTTTTAGGCATGATCTAGCAAGATCATATAATGATTTACATTATTTAAACAAACCAACAATCATCAAGCATTATATCAACACTAAACAACATGATTTCTTTAAGATTTCTTATAGTTTTATGCCTATGTTCATGTTTCATCTTCAAGTTTCTTAGTGTTCTTCATGATAATCATCTTGTAACATCTGTTAACCACTTAAAATAGATGCAAAATGAAGAGTAGAAGATCTTACTACTAGCTCAAGGCTAGGGATGTTCAAGTGAATAAAACAAGTTGATAAAAGCAACCGGTGAAGGCCCTTCAACTTCCGAAAGCTCCAAGCTTCCTAACTTAGCTCCTTACACCACTAGATCACCTTGGAATGGATGGGGAAAGCTTGACAATGGTGATGGTGTTCTGGTGATTCTTGGCCGAGAATGGGAGAGGAGAGGGAGGAGAGTTGGGTGTGTTTGATGTGTGGAAGATGAGAAGTTAGTGATCTTGTGGGTTTCCTTATAATCTTCCAACAAAAGCTTGTCCAATGGGTAATATGTCTTGTTAGTACATAACAAATCTACTAAGCAATCTTATAAGATCAAGCAAGATCATGTAAGATATTCCAAATAGGCCATGTGGTCGTGAGATAGGTGGGGGGGGGGGTAGTGGGCTTAGGTTGTAACAACTTAGTTAGTTTGTAGTTAGAAATACAGTATAAATTAAGTACTTGGTTACTGGATATTTTTTTGTAGGTGTTATGATGTTCGGGGATCATAACTAGCTCAGAAATATTAAAATAATGCTTCTAGTATAATTTTGGTATTTCGGATAGTGCCCAGTTGTTCGGTTAGATACCGGTTCGTTAAAGTGTCAAACTATTCTGTTTACTGTTCTTTATGTACCCCTTTGTGACACTTTTAATTCCCGACACTTAGGAAAGTATTCTGGACCAGTTAGTCATGTTTCTGCATAATATTAATATATTTTAATGCTGATTTGCTGAATTTTCTGCAGAATTCTGCACTTTAGGTAAGTTTTAGGCACTTTCCGGCACTTAAACTATCACCTAGTGAAGCAGTTTTGTGATCCTTACTTCCCTACACACTATACTAGTGTAGTACCTTGCCTCTGGCCCATACGGGGTCTCAAACACTGTCCGTCTATGTACTGAACTCCGTCAACATTTTTCTGTCTTATCCGTTAACTGTGCTAACCGTGCTTTGTGCATCATGTATGACAATAAAGTTTGCATGTAATAATGATGTGTCATTATGCAATATGTGATGCACATGTAAGTATGATGCAGTAATCAGAAAGCAGTTAAGTATATTTCAGCACAGTCATTTAAGCACTAATCAAGATTAATTAATTGTACGGATGCATGCAAATTTGGCAGTTGTCACAGTTAGGCTACTCGGTATGGGAGGGTAGTCCTCAGAGGACGCTCCGCCTCGTAGGATGGGTGTGAGGATGGGACAAAAACGATAGACCTAAGGAAATGGAGGATGACACTAATATGTGTGTGTGTGTGAGAGAGAGAGAGAGAGAGAGAGAGAGAGAGAGAAGGAGGGCCGGCTTGGGCGTCTTCTGTGCGACGCTGAGGACGACTACGGAGGGCTGGAAATGGTGTTGAGGGGCGTCGCCGGGCCTGGACGACCCCCCACACCGGGTAGCCTTATGCTTGTTCGCAAATAGAGCCAAATCAACGACTTGCCAACTCATAAGTTTGTGAAAAGAAAAAAAAAAGAAGATATGGTATACATCTGTGACTGAAAAAAAGTTTATTGTTACCTGACCAAATGCCTCAGGCGATGCTCAAAATCGAGTTAGAGCGCCTGAAGGTCGTGACTTATTTTCTAAGATAAGCCCTTCTGCAAGATTTTCTTTGCCTAGTTAACTACTTGAAGCAATTAGCTATATGTTCTGTGTGTGTATGTATGAAACTCGTTCATATAACATGTATGAGCAACTAAAACCAATCTGAGTCAAAAATATGCCCTTAATCAACCTCTCTCGCCTTTTCTCTTTCCAAAACATGACCGATGGGTTCTTCCATAATTCATCCAGTTAACCATATGTAACAATAAAAACAATTTTCCCAAATTTAATCAGAACAGATCTAGAATTTGATGCATTAACACATAGCAGAGGCGCATACTAAATATTTTTCCAAAACAATATCTAATTTAAATGATGAGTGATATACCTGAAGTTGTATTAGAAGTGTTTCCTCTGTTCGAACCAATTAAAATCCTCGCAATATGATATACCCCCTAAAGTAAACATCAGCACCAAAGTTACAACCAATTTCAACATTTTAATCCAAACCCTAAATGTGGTGCAATGGTGGTTCGTCGGTTATTGAGCCATGATTCATTAATTGATCGGAGTCGACCATCAGATTGGGGAATGGGGCATCGTAATTGAGCATATGATGCGATCGATTGTGGTTGAAAGAGAGAATTAGTGAATACCTATTGGGTGGGTAATAGAGAGATGGAATTGTAAAATTGAGATGAAAGGGAAATTCAACTTTTTGGGGGAACATCTGATGCATCTGATGCGGGAAACTAAATTAAAAGTAAAACGTAATCATAGAATTAGATGTTTTACTTGTAAATAAAAAATATTTTAATAAGTAATTTTTTATTTAGCTATACTAATAATAATAATAATAATAAAATTTATAAATAATGAACTTATTATACTTTATCTTCTCATAAATTTAATTTGTGTTGTGATTCGCATACTTAACCAACCCAATAATGACTGACGAGACTATGATTAACGTTCATAGTAACTTTTAGTGGGCTTGCATCCCTTATTGGGTCACATTAGATCTTAAAGTGTAAGAATGTATTGTCGTGGGTTATAATTGACCGTAATAGACACATGTATTGTCGTGGTACTTTTTTTTAATCAGCAACTCATCCTTTATTTTGCAGTTTCTATTATACCTACATTATTCCTTCCATGTAATTTATCATAAAACAATATTATTTATACATCACCGAAACACTATATTTTTTGTTTTCCTTGAGTTATGCAACCTAGCTTTCAAAACTAGAGTTGCATCTAAGCTTTAACAATGCAACCTTTCTAACAAAAGTTGCAATTTCAATAAAACTTGCAACCTTTTAGGAAAAAAATTTGCAACTTTAAGTAAAATTCGCAACTTTTAAATAAAAAAGTTGCAATTATATTAAAATTTTGCAACTTGTTATGAAAAAGGTTGCATTAGATCCTCTAATGCAACCTTTTTGGTGAACGAAGTTGCATTAGAGTCAAATGCAACATAATTTAAAAATGTTGCATCTAAAAAGTTGATTTAGCCTCATTTTCTAGTAGTGATATAATCCACACTGCATTAACCATGATCCAACATACATTTAATAAGAATGATGATGGCCAACCACATGAAGTTATATCTGTATATAAATAAAAGTTTACCATGATTAAAGGACTTAGTTTTCCTGAGTTACACAGGTGGCTAAACAGGTTGTATCATTCCGGAGTACCGGTGTCACAACCTGACTTTTGCAGAAGCGTGATTATGTGTGACTTGCTTGATATCATTGCATTCAACCATAACAAACATCTATATGATAAAACCATGATGTTCATCCATATATTAAGTTTCAAAACATTACAATCGTCATTGTGTATCCACAAACCAAGACTTCAAATTCAAGTACATAACAACCCAAGTTTTAAGTTCCAATCTGGACTTAACAGAAGACACTACCAAAAGCTAAGCTTTAAACTATGTATCTTATCCAAGATAAGATGCACAATCTAAACCCTTCGGCACTGGATGACATCTTTTATTCAAAGACACAACTTGACATCTTGAACGCCCGCTAGATCCATAATCAATTTCCTAAAATACATGTAGTTTGAAAACATCAACAAAAGTTGAGCGAGTTCATGTGTTTTGTATGTGTGCACGAACATCCTTGTAAACATTTGTAAGTATGTATGTATTTGTAAACCGGTATGAAAGCAACAAGGAAACAAATCAATTAATGTGTAGCTAATACATTAATATGTGTGCAATGGTGTAGGAATGGCTCAATCCTCTATGCGTATTTCGTACCGGGCCTCCGACTGGAAGACATAGTCACCTCATGGTCCAACCCACGGGCTCATGGGCGGGGCTCGCAACACCCAATAGATCTATCACTCATGCCCCTTGGTCCTTAAACAAGGATTAATGGTCTTTAGTTACTCGCCTACCCATTCACATGATCTAACAGTACATTCCTTAACTAACCATACCACATGTAAACGTTTGTAAACAATTTGTAACATGTACTTCACCCCCGAAGTTATAAAACCAAAAACAGTTAAAAGAAAAGGGGGACATGAACTCACAGTCTTGCGTTCTTCAATCCAATGTAACTCAAAGCTTCCTCTAGATTGCACGGCTACCTACATATGTACTACGGTTTATTAGGCGGGTGGGTCGTGCCTTGACCTTGTCTTAGTTAGTGTCTTTGAGTTACGTTTCGTTTCGTTGTGTATTTAATATTATTCCAAGTTATATAATTATTTGTTAAAATAATAAATATTTTAACTTAAATTATATTTATTAAATATTTGGAATATTAGTTAAAATAATATATTTTAACTTGTCACATTTATGTATTTGTACATGTATAACTTCCCCAAGGATGGGTGTATTCATACTCGTATTCTTAACCTTGTGTATTTTTGCCAAGTATCGGTGGCGTATTCCGGTGTAATTATACGTACGAGAATACGTATTTTCTTGTAGTTATCAAGTATTCTTATACTTAATTTTTGTACTAATTTTTCCGGAATAATATTTCTAATAAAAATTTCACCAATATATATTCCCAAAATATATACTTTTAAGAAATCATTTGTAGAATTTTATCTATACATCTTCTTGGCAAAAATATTTATATTTTCATATAAGTCTCAAAAATAATATATTTTCAAGTTTAACTTAGAAAATATTTGTAAATCCATTTTTCATCCAAAATAATGTATTCTAAATTTGTTTGAGAAAATATATATTATTTTTTTTCTCCCAAAGAACAATATATCTTCTAATAATTTCAAGAAAATATATATATATATATATATATATATATATATATATATATATATATATATATATATTCTTTCTCACTTAAAATAATATATTTTCTTCTTGTCAAAAATATGATATATATTTTTGTAACACTTGCAAAAATCATATTTTTGCCCTCTTGATTTCCAAAATACTGTTTATCAAAATATACTTATAAATTTAATTTCGGAATATTTTGTGTAAGTTATATTCCTTGTTCGGTTTCTCCAATATTTTGGGTATAATTTATATATTTATTCTCTTGGAATTTTGGTAATATTTTGGTATGGTAATTTCTTGGTATGTTGGTGAGTTATATTATTTCAAGTCCTAAAATAATATAACTAATACACATAATATACAAATAATCATGCACATGGTGACATCTAAATATATATTCTCCTAAATACATATTTCGTCACTTTTATTATCAAAAACCAACCTCCAATATTTATAATTTTTGTAACAAAAATTATGGCAAATTTTATATGAAAATTCATGGTTTAAAAATATAGTTGTAAATATTTGCTTAAAAATACTTTTCTAAGTGTTTATTTTCTGGAAAAATTTTGCCATAGTTTTCCCTTAAAATGGAGGTTTCCATGCCACCACAATCAACAACAAATCAAATAACACTTACCAATTTGCCAAAATCATGCCATAATCACTACTTCATGAACTTGAAAATTTACAAAAATTTGTAGTAACTTACTAGTGTGTTTAGTAGGCTTAGCTACCCTTTAAAGTGTGATTGTTTATTCAAAAACATCATTATTGAAGAAGTTAGATGTTTACAACTTGTAAATAGATTTTCTAAAAATATTTCTTCTTGAGTTTTTCTTGTTAAATATATATTTCTACACTTGATTAACCACTAAAAATGTGATTAATTTCTTTAAGAACCAAGTTTATGTAAATCTTGTAATTTTAACTTGGTTTCTTGAAAAATCATTCTTGAAAACATATGTTTACAAGACTTTATATTCACTTTGATCATCATACTTCAAGAAAACAATTTATACTTCAAGTTCATGCTTTACATAAGGATGATCATAATATAATCATCCTCTCATCTTGCTAGATTATGTCTTTAATCACTATCTAGCAAGATCATATGATGTTTAACATATTAACACAAACAATCAACAATCAACAAGCAAAACAACACTTAAACAACATGATTTCTTATGATTTTTAGCTTATGTTCATGATTTAAGTTCTTGATTCATAGTGTTCTTCAAGATTATCAACTTATACCATCTTTTAACCAACTTAATAAGATGTAAAAAAATGGATGTAGATGATCTTACTACTAGCTCAAGGCTAGGGATGATCACAAGATGAAGAAGAGGTGTTTAAAAGCTTGTATGATAGGTCCTTCAACTTCCAAGAGTTCCTAGCTTCCTTGTATAGCTTCTTACACCTTTGTATATGTAGAGATTGGATGATGATTGAAAGATGAAGGTGGTGGTGTGGTGTGTGGTTCTCGGCCGTAAGTGGGAGAGGGGAAGAGAGAGTTTCAAGTGTTAAGGGTGTTAGAGAATGAGGGCTTATGACACTTATGGTTATATATATTATCCTCCAACATGTTAAAATCTATTGGGTTATATGTTATAAAAGATGAGACAGGATCAAATAAAATAACAAAATAAAATCTTGAGGTGGGCCATGCTTGTCTAGCCATGAATAGGTGTGGGGGTGGGGGGGTATAGATTAGGGCTTAATGTCTAGTTAGGTCATATAGTTAAAATCCAAGTAATCTAGTTAGGTGTTTAGTTATTAGTATGTTATATAGTGTGGTACGATGTCCGGGGACCATAACTAGCTCGGAAATGTCAAAACAATGCTTCTAGTAAAAATTTGGTGTTTCGGGTAGTGTCCGGTTGTTCGGTTGGTTACCGGTTCGTTAAGGTGCTAAACTATGCAGTTTAGTGTGCTTTATGTTATCATTTGTGACAGTTTTGATTCCTGGAAGTTAGGAAAGTATTCTGGACCATTTAACCATATTTCTGCATGATATTAAGTTGTTTAAATGCTGAATTCTACAGAATTCTATTTTTGTGAGTTTTAGGCACTTTCCGGCACTTAAACTATCACTAGGAAGGCAGTTTTGTGATCCTTACTTTCCTACACACTATACTAATGTAACTCTTGGCTTCTGGTTCATTCTGTGTCTCAATACCATGTCTGTCTATGTACTAAACTCCATCAGAAACTTTCTGATTTGTCTGATAACTGTGCCATCTTTGTTTCGTGCATCATTTGAGTCAATAGAGTATTGTGGGCAATAATGGTATGACATTATGCAAAATGTGATGCACATGTATGTATATGATAATAACCAGAAAGCATTCATATCATTAATTTAAATCGGCATAGTTATTAAGGCACTAATTACTGTTTAATCATTGTACGGATATATGCAAATTTTGACAATTGTCACATTCTCCCCCTGTTAAGAAAATTCCGTCCTCGAAATTTAGTCTACGTTAACTCCTTAGTGTTACGTTATGCGTAGATGGATATGTATAATACCAAAGTGAATAACCACGAAACCAAATCAAGACTTATTCGTATCAGGTGACTCCAAGGATATATTTCAACACTAAGAACCCAATGGTTAAAAGGTATGTGTTTTCAGAATTTGATGTCAAAGTACAGACGTGTTAACTAGTGTGACTTAGTTACCAGGGGTTCAACATAAGAGGAGTTTCGACCAATAGAACTCCGAACGATCGTTCACAATATGCAAATGAGTTCTAGAAACAATAGCTTCCGTTAGATGAACTCGGAATTAGCAAGCTCAAATGTAATAGTGTCATGAAAATGATCCGTCAACCTACGAACAAACAAATGGATAAAATTAGTGTGTTGACATTACTGTATTGCAAGAATATACCGAAATGAAATACAACCAGCCCTGGTATATCATCGTCTTAATTCGTAGTTGCATTACGAGTGTCTAAATGATGAGTCAGGCGACAAGTATATGTAGTTTCGTATGAAACGGTTGACCATGTTTAGGGCAAGCTACAAGTTTATACCGACGCCACAAGGTGTCGTAGCGAATGAAATAATTCAATAATTGCGGTGACCGAACAAGTTCACCGTGTTTGGAATCAAACGAATGCGCACTGAAGCAAGTCTGAAAATTTGATTCAAACGACATCCTAGGATTTTGAATTGAATATAGAACATCAAGGAACTACCGTTTTCGATCGAAGATGAAAAAGCAATAAGTATTGTAAGGCATTCGATCGATAATGAAAGAAACGTTAATGGGTACACCGGATTATAAAAATGAATTTGTGTACCATCGTCTTGACTCACGATTGTGTTAAGACTTCTTTAATATGATGAATCAAAGCGGATTTAAAACAAATCAGTAAACAAATAATTAAATCCGTGCATGAGATGCGCAAACGAGATTAGCGCAAGCTTCAAATTAGTGAGACACCCCCACAAAGTGTTGAGATCAACAATAGACTTAATGGGGTCGTAGACCAAACAAGTCTACTACGACTCAGAACAAAAGAAACACTTGTTAATACGGATTTGAATATGACGTTCTCAATACATCACATGGTGTCTTGAATTGAATACGTGTAATGGACAAGTTCAAACAACCGAACTTGGTTTCAGCGCAATCCAACAATAAAATATATATGTATCGACAAGGAAATTTCGGCATGGTTACAAAGATGAACCATGCATGTAACTCGAAGGAAAAGAAATTTCAAGAAGGTTTTGTTGACTCGATATCAAGGAGTCAATACTTACCATAACACAGATTATCTGAGTCACAAGTCAATAACTGGATATAGCGAAATGATATTTGTAACTTTGATGAAAACGATCATTCGAAGGGAAGCCACATGCGTAACAAACGATGCATGTGTAGCATATGAAATGATCAAGTACCGAAGCAAATGAGTGTTTGCTCTAATGAAGAAAGTTGTCGTGATCCAACTACCATTAAGAGGAGTAGAGATGTAAAAATCTACTTGCTAGGTGCAAAAGTGGGAATTTCAATAAAAGAATTTCGAGTACTTCACCTGTTCGGTTAACTAAAATAGCATGCACGACAAAATAACGGTGTTTGCCCAAGTTAATAGACGTGGTTTCTAAGTGATAACCTTTAATGAATTTTGACATAAGTTCCCAAAGGTCCTAAATGCATGTTTCCTAAACCCTCAAAGTGTTGTATTCGGTGTGTAATTGTTTTGTGTATCGTGTATAAACACAACATTAGCGTATGTCTCAAAACAAATTTTTGACTCGGTGTTCTTCGGTATGCTTTCTTCCTGAATCCGCAGCTGGTGAAAACCTGATCAAAGATCAATCTTGGAATAGTAACTTGATCCTTGAAGTTGATCAAATAAATCATCAATCCTCGGCAAGGGATACCGATTCTTGATGGTTAACTTGTTCAACTCTCGGTAGTCGATACACATTCGAAAACTACCGCCCTTTTTCTTGACAAAAAACACTGGAGCTCCCCAAGGCGAGAAGCTTGGTCTTATAAATCCCTTATCTAGCAACTCCTGAAGCTGCGCTGACAACTCTTGCATCTCTGAGGGCGCAAGTCGGTGAGGTGCCTTGGCTACAGGCACGACGCCTGGAACCAAGTCAATGTGGGATTCGACTTGTTGTTGAGGAGATAATCCTGGCAAGTCTTCGGGGAAGACTTTAGGATATTTCTTTACCATAGGGATATCTTCGAACTTCGGCTCTTCGGCCTCTTTGTCGACGACATGAGTTAAGAAAGCAACACATCCTTTACGCAAAAACTTTCGTGCCTTCAAACAAGGGGCGTATCCTGCTTCTCCCCATGAATCACGATCGTCTCTTCATTCGCCATTGGGATGCGGATAACCTTCTCATGGCATACAATCTCTGCACGATTACTCGACAATCAATCCATCCCAACTACGACGTCGAAGCTTCCCAATTCAACTGGCAGAAGATCTATCGAAAACTCATGCTCTCCAAGCTCTATAACACAACCTCTAATCACTTCTTTGGCTTCTACTAGCTTCCCATTAGCTAGTTCTATCGAATACGGGATATCTAACTTACTTGCTACTAAACCAAGTATATTCTTAAACTCTAGAGATATGAAACAGCACAGATGCATAACGTTGACTAATAGGGGACGTACAGATAACCACGTTTGGATCCTGGCGTGCTTCCCTAGATCCGATGTTGAACACTCTTCTACGTGCCTGTTTGTTGTTAGGGCAATACTTCCTGAAATGCCCCACATCACTGCAGTTAAAACACCCTTGACCTTGTTCTCGATCATTACTGTTTCCCCCTGATAGCCGTTGTTGTTTCCTCCGTGATTTCCGCTACCATCTTGACCTTCATTTCCATGTCCAGCACCGTGCCAACACGTCTCCTTGGCATGCCCCACTTTGCCACAATTATCACATTTTCCATATCTGCATAGCCCAGCATGATGAAGTAGACAGTTGTCGCACTTAGGCAGGGTACCCATATACCCTCTTCCCTTTTTAGCATTGTTGTTGTTATTCGCCCGAGTACCCTTCTGGAAATTAGTGAGCTTCCTTTTGTTCTCCCCAGATGACTCCGCATGAATCTCCTTCTTCTTTTCAGGGGTTGAAAATTTTCCCAATCTAATCGCTTCCTTATTGAGCGCCACACTTAAGTCAATCGCATCGGTAATTGTTGGAGGATTTGATGCTGTCATCAAGCTCTAAATCTGAGGCGCCAGTCCCCAGATGAATCGTTCTATCCTCTTAAACTCTGGTTCCACCAGATATAGAACAACTCGCGACAAATCATGAAGTCTCTGCATATATTCCGCCACCTTTGGACCTTCCATCTTCAGGTTCCAGAATTCAGTTTCCAACTTCTGGATTTTCGCCCGAGAACAATACTTCCTACGCATCAATTCTTTCAGCTCATTCCATGTCAAAGCATACGCAGCAGCCTCGCCCAACGTCTGAACCTGAAGGTTCCACCATGACAGAGCCCCATCAAGAAACAGTCCAGATATGTACGTGACTTGATGCTCTGGGGCGCATTTACTCATCCGCAACACAGGATCTGTCTTCTCAACCCAACGCACAAAAGCTACGGCACCCCCAGTGCCGTCGAAATCAGGGCCTTGCAGCCCAAGAACTGCTTGTAGGTGCAGCCAGCGACATAAGCAACATCATTCACATAAGGCATTAGCAAAGCACACTTGGAAATGTCCAAACGTTTTGTAATGTGTCTTAAGTGACTAAACATTACCGTTGGGTGGGTTATTTCCTGAGGTACCTCCACTGTGTTTGGAGTGAAGGGCCTCGTTCTATGCGATAGCCTGTGAGATACGCTCTTGTAATTCCGCCTCTGTCGTCGGCAGAGGGTTGTTGGTATCGGTGTTCCTTTGCGGCGGCATCTTCTAAGAAGAAGATCGGATAGGTCAAGTCTTATTTGTCAAGTAGGTAAATAGTCGTCTAAAGGTCGTATGTATGCGTATATATAAACAATCATCATATCAAACAATCATGCAGCAACACAATCATAGCATAAATTTGTAACCTAACAATGTGTTTAGTGAGAACATGACGATTGAGCTTTCATTAATTACCAACCACAATTACATTGTTTACAAGGTGTATCACATCAAAGGGACATAGGGTTACACTACCCTTGTCCAATAAGTCTGTCAATATACCAAAAATCACATGGTCAAAAGTGGCCTTCAGAAGTCTTTACAATCTCGGCTCAATAGTAGTACTCTCACCAAAAGTAATTCATCTGCATAAGACCAAAAACCTACTGTACTGATGGCAGGGGAAGAGAAGGGAGGAAGAGCAAACTGAGAACATGTGCGAGCTCCTCCTCGATCTTGCACACATGACGAAGCAAGTAACTGATCTGCTGCTCGACAGTAAGGAAACGAGCATCAAAACCCTGAATGGGTGTGGGAGCAGCAGATGGATGTGCAAAAGGGGATGACGATCAATGTGGAGGAACAAAAGTAGACTGACAGGGACAAGGTAGGGGACGCGAAGTCAGCTCAAGCTCCAAAACTCTGCGACTCATAATCTCAAACTGAAGCTGAAGTGATAAAAGCAACTCGTCCCGTGTGTAACCGACAAAATGGGAGGGATGATAGGGGTCTGAGATCGGCATAGAGTACGGTTGGAACCATCAGAATGGCTCATCAAGTGATGAAGAAGTAAAAGGAGCAAATGGTGCAGCCTGTGAGGTTGGAGGAAATGCTGCCGAAGCAAAAGGATCGTCACGCGAGTGCTGGCCTGAAGTACCTTCCCCTGGACGGGGTGCAGGGATGTCCTGTAAGAAAACGATCGGTAAATCAGTGCGATGGACATCAGACTCTACAGGAGGGAGAGGAGCAACATCAGTGGGTGCGGGTGGAGGAATAAATGGCTCAACAAAAGGTGGATCAACAGGTGCAGGAACTGGGTCAGGAATAAGGGGTGCAATGTCTGGTAATCCAAAAGGAACAGGGTCAGGGTCAGGTATCGGCTCAGGATCAGCATGTGCAACATCAGGCTGATCAACAGGAACAAGATCTAGCTCGAGACCAGGCTCGGGTCGTGTGGAGCAGATGGTGCAGCTGACATAGCAGTGTCATCATCAGAATCAGTAGCATAACGCTGTAATCCGACTGCCTGTAAAGCTAAAGATGCCACAGACTCAAAGGAGTTTGAAACGGAGTGCAAACTAGAATCAGAGGATAACTTAATGACAGGAATCTTAGGAGGTGGGATAGCAACAACATTCTCGTCTATCTCTCCATCACCCTGGGCATCAACAGGAGGACCATCAACAAACAAATCAACGTCGTCATCAAACAAATCATCGAAAGTCCAATCCTTGGGAGTAATGACCATGAGAGGAACAGGATCGAGGATCGGAGCCACGATGTGCTCACCATCGGGATAATCAATGATGAGATGATCACGGATTGGAACGGGAATGACAAAAGGATCCTTGTCAGGGATACCATCAGCAAGGGGTAAATCATCACCAAAGTCGGGCAACGCGAACGGCTGGAAGTCGTCCTCATCATCCGATAGCATGTCAGGGTCACTCTCCGTGTCTAACGTAAGTATCTCCAGCTCAGGTGCAATCTCATCATCTGAGGCGACATCCATAGGGTCATCAACATCTGATAATATGCTCTCTGAAGAAGACATGGTGCCTATAACATAACAATCATAACATATGCACATATATCAACCATTAACACTTAGAATGCAATCAAGACAGTTATCACTCAATCATGTATCTACATTATCCTTCCGAGTCTACCCCAGACTATTCCACCAATGTGACCTTGCAATCATGTTTCTTGTCTTTCCTTTGTAAAACGTTTGTTCCAGGGATCTGGGCATTTCGTATATGCAATGAAAACATGTTGTAAAAATATTTTCGTGAGAGCCCTAATAATTGTAGTCTAGACTCGAGAAAGAATCCTAGTTCGCTACAATCGAAGCTCTGATACCAAACTGTCACACCCTGACTTTTGCGGAAGCGTGATTATGTGTGACTTGCTTAATATCATTGCATTCAACCATAACAAACATCTATATGATAAAACCATGGTGTTCATCCATATATTAAGTTTCAAAACATTACAATCGTCATTGTGTATCCACAAACCAAGACTTCAAATTCAAGTACATAACAACCCAAGTTTTAAGTTCCAATCTGGACTTAACAAAAGACACTACCAAAAGCTAGGCTTTGAACTATGTATCTTATCCAAGATAAGATGCACAATCCTAACCCTTTGACACTGAATGGCATCTTTTATTCAAAGACACAACTTGACATCTTGAACGCCCGCCAGATCCATAATCAATTTCCTGAAATACATGCATTTTGAAAAATCAACAAAAGTTGAGCGACTTCATGTGTTTTGTATGTGTGCACGAACATCCTTGTAAACATTTGTAAGTATGTAAGTATTTGTAAACCGATATGAAAGCAACAAGGAAACAGATCAATTAATGTGTAGCTAATACATTAATATGTGTGCAATGGTGTAGGAATGGCTCAATCCTCTATGCGTATTCCATACCGGGCCTTCGGCTGGAAGACATAGTCACCTCATGGTCCAAACCGCGGGCTCATGAGCGGGGCTCGCAACACCCAATAGATCTATCACTCATGCCCCTCGGTCCTTAAGCAAGGATTAATGGTATTTAGTTACTCGCCTACCCATTCACATGATCTAACAGTACATTCCTTAGCTAACCATACCACATGTAAACTTTTGTAAACAATTTGTAACATATACTTCACCCCCGAAGTTATAAAACCAAAAACAGTTAAAAGAAAAGGAGGACATGAAATCACAGTCTTGCGTTCTTCAATCCTGTGACAACTCGAGTTTCCAAGGTTTCCATCTTCGCATTAATTACACCTTAATTGTTTAAGTTGTTTGTTTTCACGACTTGTTTGTTTCATGACGATACACGTTTGTAATATATTACATCGTATTGTGATTGACATGATTTATATTGGTGTGCATCATAGTGTGTTGTTATATATGTTGATGTATAAATAACATGCTTGTATTGATGATGTGTTTGTGTAACTAAGAATAACAAAAATGGAGCCATGACCGAAATCACCCCAACCCAAATGCCCCACCCGAAAACACCCCATGGCCGAAAACACCTCATGTGTTTTCGTCCACCATGAGACCAACGAAAAACAAATGGGCTTCGGCCCAGTAGTGATCGATTTTGATATTTAGTTATGAACCTTCACGCAAAAATTATCTAGCAAAACCCTAATCACCTCTCATACTCTCTCTCTCTCGCTTTTCTTTGAAACCCGACGGCGGCCCTCCCCTCGTTCGAAGTCAGACCCTCCGAGTTGGGTCGTTCTTTGTTCGGTTAGTGTTTTCACATTAAATTAACTTCAGTTTTATATGGATGTTCATAGTGTTCCGATTCCACTATGCATGATAAGATCAATTGTATAATTGTATGTGAAGCCTGATGATGATGTAGAGTTTTAGGATTGATGTGATTGAACGATTAATATTGAAACCTATGAATGTGATCTACTGAATATTATTAAAATAACCAACATGTGATCTACTGACAAGTTGTAGAAATATGTGAAAAGTATAAATGGACATCATAAATATTAACTGTTGGTGGTAATGATTATGAGCATATGTTTGGAATTGACTTGTATGATTAGAATCCCTCATAATTGTCGGCCATAGTTCTCATATTTGCATGTGTTTGTCAGAAGCCATGTGTTTGCTATTTGTGTTTTTAAATTGGATATTATATGCTAAGTGCTATCCTTGGTCCAATAGCCTTTGGAGGTGATTAAAGTTGTCAGCCATGATTGATCATGGGGGATGATGATTGTATGACTAGAACGGAGGACTTTAGGCCACTATTCAGGGTAGTTGATGTTTGAGGGTTACGTTATTGGAGTATTGTATGATTATGTGCTACTATTTTGTAAATACGTTGATGATTTGATTCAATGATTTCGTGATATTGATCATGTAACTGTAAACGATGAATAGGGTTGTCTTAGGGTGTAACTGTTTGATGAGGATACCTTATCTCGATGAAATCAAACCAGACGAAAACACAAGCTGGACGAAAACTCATACTCCAAACCGACGAAAACCAAAAGGGTTTTCAGCCCAAAAGGGGTTTTCGCCCAGAAATGATTTTCGCCAAACCTTTGTTTTCGCCACTAAGTGATTTCGTCCAACAAGTGTTTTCGGCCCATATGCTAGTGTACACCAACTCTGTTAGTTTGTAGCTCTGTTAGTTGGAAAACCTGTTATGTGATTAACTCAGTTAAGTATGTTAAATTGTTAACTACGTTAAGTGTGTTGAGTAGACTAACTCGGTCAAGCATGTTGATTCTGATTAACTCAGTTAAACTTATTATGCCTGTAAGTTGATAATTCATGTTAAATTAGACTGAGAATTCAACTACGTGAAGCATGAGTTGTGTGAAATTGAATAACTATCTACGTGTTACTTGATGTTAACTACCTAGTACATTAGTGACTTGGATTGTATGTTAAGCTTTGCGAACATAAACTGACTGAGTATTCATGCAAACGCCAGGCTTTGATTGATTTCTTGCGAGCATATAGTTTAGCATACCGAGCAAACCAAGGTGAGTTCACACTCTTACTAAGGCATGGGATTCCCAGGGCTTGGGAATGGGATTGAAGGAATAAGGTTGAATAGATTCATACTGACACTAATACTAGACTACCATACCATTGTCCTCGGTTGTGCAGGACACCTACTTATGCTACTCACTGTCCTCGGTTGTGTAAGACACATACTTATGCTACTCACTGTCCTCGGTTGTGCAGGACACATACTTACAATATATGTATACTTATACTTACTACTATCCTCGGTTGTGAAGGATACTTACGTAATACCTACGTAAAACTTGTATGTACTACTGTTCTCGGTTGGGAAGAACACTTATGGTTACGAATAGTCTAGTGGATATACAACATGGGAAGCCCCCACCAATAGAACGTACTATCGGCCCAGTAGAGCCACATGTTACAAACAAATATACTATTACGCATTTACTTTCTGTGAACTCAATCAACTAGTTGTTGATCCTCTGTTACATGCCTTGCACGTCGTTAGATACATGGAGCTTGCATAGGGAGGAGCTGGTCGTTGTGGGCTTGGATCGTGATTGTCTTGTTAGACACTTATGACATTTGATACTTTATTATGATGAGTTTTATTTATACGCTTCCGCTAAACAGTGATAACTTACTTATGTTTTGGAACCCCTTTCATATGGATTTGGTTTGGTTTAATGGCAATTACTTTTACTATACATATTGTTCTATATGATTGGTGGCTTGATCCTGGTCAGTCACGCTCCCAAGCGGTGATACTCCGCAGGTGGATTTTGAGGGTGTGACAGATTGGTATCAGAGCCATTGGTTATAGAGAACTTGGTTTTAATATGGGAAAACGTTTTTTTTTTATTAAAACCAGACTATAACCAGAACAGTGCTCTCAACGATCCACAATGACGCTTCGCTCCACGTGCAAGACTCGACATACTAGGTAATAAGGTTTATGTTTATTGCCTACATGCTAGAATTACATAGAACTTTGCTCGTGGTATGCTTAGATTACATTGCTCACTACTTGTTATTGCTTGAGAACACCTACGTGCTTACACTCTTCTGTCATCGCATTATTCGCGAACCTCTCTCACTTACTTTACATTTGCTATGAAGATCATGGCCGGACATACCAACATGACACAAGCCCAGTTGACGGCTCTCATTAACGAACGAATTGTTGCGGCACTTGCAGCCATACAAGCAGGAGGTCAACACGCTCAGTCACCTGTTTACACCTTCAAAAATCTCAAGGATTGCCAACCTAGTACCTTCAGTGGAACTGAGGGAGTTGAAGGCCTCCTCCACTGGTTCGAGAGGCTCGAAACTGACTTTGAGGTGCATGATTGCCCTGAGTCTCGTAGAGTAAAGTTTGCTACTGGAACACTTGAAGGTGCTGCATTAACCTGGTGGGAAGCACAGGTTCAGATGTTAGGGCTGGCAGCTGCTAATGCCACCTCCTGGAACGAGTTCAAGGACCTAATTAAGGAAGAGTTTTGCAGTCGTGAAGACATCCACAAACTAGAGGTAGAGTTCCTCAACCTACAGATGGTGGGGTCGGAAATTGAAGCTTATACAAAGAGATCGAATGAATTAGCCACATTTTGTCCCACAATGGTATACCCTCCCACCAAACGCATCGAACTGTATCTCAAGGGTCTGGTGCCCGAAATTCAGAGTCATGTAACCGCAGCTAATCTTGGCACTATCCAGCAAGTCACTCGACTTGCTCATCGTCTCACAGACCAGGCTGAAGAACAAAACAAACTACCGAAACGTGTTAAAACTGATACTGCATGTGCTCCTTGTGATAACAAACGCAAGTGGGATGAAAACCTGAGCAAGGGATTAATTTTGGTCCAGCCTCTGACACAGCAGCAAGAGATAGATGACTACCAGAGCCCCAGACAGCAGTTTTCTAGTAGTCATGGGCAGAAAAGATATCGAGGAATTCACCCATGGTGCAACAATTGTAACAGGCACCACGGTGGCCAGTGCAACAAGGGTCGTTGCCAGCGGTGTCTCAAGATTGGTCATGAAGCTAAGGATTGTCGAAACTCACGTCCTGTAACTCAAGAACAACAACGACCGCCTCAATCTTCACAGAATCAGCAGCAACAACAAAGTTTTAAAGGATGTTTTCAGTGTGATGCTAAAGATCACTACAAGAGACATTGTCCGCATATAAACCAGGACCAGACTCAGAACCACGACCATGGAAACAGGGATGACAATGGGGATAGCTTTGGGGGAAACAATGGAAACAATGACGCCGAGGCCGCATGTACGTGATTAATCAGGGTGACGCAAGGAACGATCCAAACGTAATAATGGGTAAGTTTCTTCTCGACAACTTTTATGTTACTGTCTTGTTTGTTTTGAGTGTGGATACCAGTTATATGTTCTTGAAAGATAGTCAAATGTTACAACGTACACCAACTTCCTTGAACACCAAACCTGTCGTAGTGTTAGCTTATGATACAAGTCTAGAGGCCATTCATAGTTCTGGATTGTAATCTTATCCTCGCTGGTCAGACGTTTCCTATCGACCTCATTCCTACAGTTCTGGACAGCACCTATAGCTCACGCACCGTATCGCTTAGCTCTATCAGAATTGGAAGAACTATCGACGCAGCTACAAGAACTCTTGGATGAGGGATTCATCCGGCCCATCTTTTCGCCTTGGGGAGCTCCAGTATTATTCGTGAAAAAGAAGGATGGCACTTCGAGGATGTGTATAGACTACCGCGAACTGAACAAGGTCAGAGTGAAGAACCGCTATCCTCTTCCTCGTATCGACGACTTATTCGACCAGTTGCAAGGGTCGAGTTACTATTCCAAGATTGATCTAAGGTCAGGGTATCATCAGCTGAGAGTCCCGAATGAGGACGTCTCAAGGACAGCATTCAGAACTCGCTGCGGTCATTACGAGTTCCTAGTCATGCCATTTAGGCTTACGAACGCGCCTGCAGTTTTCATGGATCTTATGAACAGGGTGTGCAAAGCCTATCTTGACAAGTTCGTCATTGTCTTCATCGACGACATCCTGATCTACTCCAAGAGTCAGGAGGAACACGAACAGCACTTGCGTCTTATCTTGGAACTTCTTCGAAAGGAACAACTGTACGCCAAGTTTTCAAATGCGACTTCTGGCTTCCTGAAGTCCACTTCTTAGGCCATGTGGTGAACAGGGATGGGATTCATGTCGATCCATCCAAGGTAGATTCGATCAGGAACTGGCCTGCACCGCGTACACCAACGGAAATACGCCAATTCTTGGGTCTGGCGGGTTACTACAGGCGATTTATTAAAGACTTTTCGAAGATCGCACAGCCACTTACTATGCTGACACAGAAAGGTGTCACCTACCGTTGGGGCAACACGCAGGAAACTGCTTTTCAGTACTTAAAGGATAGGCTTTGCAGCGCACCTATTCTCTCATTGCCAGAGGGCACAGACGATTTTGTGGTCTATTGTGACGCATCGATACAGGGGCTTGGTTGTGTATTGATGCAGCGGGATAAAGTTATTGCCTACACTTCACGACAACTCAAAGTTCATGAGCGGAATTATACGACGCACAATTTAGAGCTGGGAGTTGTTGTTTTCGCGCTCAAGATATGGCGACACTACCTGTACGGTACCAAGTGCACTATCTACACCGATCACAGGAGTCTCGAGCATATCTTCAAGCAGAAGGAATTGAACATGCGTCAACGACGATGGGTCGAGTTACTTAATGATTACGGATGCGCCATCAAGTACCATCCGGGCAAAGCCAATGTTGTGGCTGACGCACTCAGTTGAAAGGACACTCTACCTAAGCGTGTACGAGCTTTGCAGCTCACCATTCAGTCTGATCTTCCTGCACAGATACGAAATGCTCAAGTTGAAGCATTGAAACCAGAAAACGTCAGGGCTGAAGCCTTACGCGGATCAAGGCAACGATTAGAACAGAAGGAAGACGACGCCTACTATGTAACAGGACGTGTTTGGGTCCCACTTTATGGCGGTCTACGCGAACTTGTGATGGATGAAGCGCACAAGTCTCGCTACTCGGTACATCCAGGTTTGGATAAAATGTATCACGACATCAGAACTACATATTGGTGGCCTAGCATGAAGGCCCACATTGCAACTTACGTCGGCAAGTGCTTGACCTGTGCGAGAGTCAAGACAGAGTACCAGAAGCCCTCAGGCCTACTGCAACAACCCAAGATACCACAGTGGAAATGGGAAGAAATTTCCATGGATTTTGTTACTGGCCTGCCTAGATCACAGCGTGGGAATGATACTATATGGGTGATCGTGGATCGACTCACCAAGCCTGCACACTTCTTGGCTATTAAGGAAACGGATAAGTTCTCCACTCTCGCAGACGTTTATCTTAAAGAAGTTGTTTCGAGGCACGGGGTGTCCACCTCCATCATTTCGGATCGAGATGCACGATTCACCTCAGAACTATGGCAAGCGATGCACAAAGCTTTTGGCTCTCGCTTAGACATGAGCACAGCTTATCACCCTCAGACGGATGTGCAGTCTGAGCGCACAATTCAAACCCTAGAAGACATGCTTCGGGCATGTGTTATCGATTTCGGCAATGGCTGGGAAAAACACCTCCCGTTGGTGGGGTTTTCGTATAACAACAGTTACCACACCAGCATTCAAGCCACTCCATTTGAGGCATTGTACGAGCGTAAATGCCGATCACCTCTTTGTTGGGCAGAGGTGGGTGATAGTCAGATCACAGGTCCAGAACTTGTAATAGACGCAACCGAAAGGATTGCACAGATAAGACAACGCATGGCGGCAGCTCGCGACCGTCAGAAAGCCTACGCAAACAAGCGCCGGAATCCCCTAGAATTCCAGGTCGGGGACCGAGTTCTACTCAAAGTCTCACCCTGGAAGGGTGTGGTTCGTTTTGGCAAACGGGGCAAACTCAATCCACGATATGTCGGACCATTCGAAATCATTGAGAAAATAGGCAGGGTGGCCTACAAACTGAACTTACCAGCGGAACCCAGCGCAGTTCACAATGTTTTTCACGCGTCAAATCTGAAGAAGTGTCTGTCAGATGAGACCCTCATAGTTCCTTTGAAGGAGCTCACTATCGACGATCGGTTGTGATTCGTCGAGGAACCTGTAGAAATCACGGACCGAGACGTTAAGGTCCTCAATCACACCGGAATTCCTCTTATTCAAGTTCGTTGGAACTCCCGTCGTGGCCCAGAGTTTACCTGGGAACGAGAAGATCAAATGAAACTCAAGTATCCCCAGTTATTCGGAAACAGTGCAACCACTACTGAGGCTAAAGCTACTACAGAATTTCGGGACGAAATTCCAAATCAACGGGGGGATGATGTGACACCCCAGGAAAACCAGTAAATCACGCAACTTAACTAGCTTCCTCAGTAACCGCATGCTAAATTTCGGGACGAAATTTCTTTTAAGTTGGGAATAATGTGACAACTCGAGTTTCCAAGGTTTCCATCTTCGCATTAATTACACCTTAATTGTTTAAGTTGTTTGTTTTCACGACTTGTTTGTTTCACGACGATACACGTTTGTAATATATTACATCGTATTGTGATTGACATGATTTATATTGGTGTGCATCATAGTGTGTTGTTATATATGTTGATGTATAAATAACATGCTTGTATTGATTATGTGTTTGTGTAACTAAGAATAACAAAAATAGAGCCATGACCGAAATCACCCCAACCCAAATGCCCCACCCGAAAACACCCCATGGCCGAAAACACCCCATGGCCGAAAACACCTCATGTGTTTTCGTCCACCATGAGACCAACGAAAAACAAATGGGCTTCGGCCCAGTAGTGATCGATTTTGATATTTAGTTATTAACCTTCACGCAAAAATTATCTAGCAAAACCCTAATCACCTCTCATACTCTCTCTCGCTTTTCTTTGAAACCCGACGGCGGCCCTCCCCTCGTTCGAAGTCAGACCCTCCGAGTTGGGTCGTTCTTTGTTCGGTTAGTGTTTTCACATTAAATTAACTTCAGTTTTATATGGATGTTCATAGTGTTCCGATTCCACTATGCATGATAAGATCAATTGTATAATTGTATGTGAAGCCTGATGATGATGTAGAGTTTTAGGATTGATGTGATTGAACGATTAATATTGAAACCTATGAATGTGATCTACTGAATATTATTAAAATAACCAACATGTGATCTACTGACAAGTTGTAGAAATATGTGAAAAGTATAAATGGACATCATAAATATTAACTGTTGGTGGTAATGATTATGAGCATATGTTTGGAATTGACTTGTATGATTAGAATCCCTCATAATTGTCGGCCATAGTTCTCATATTTGCATGTGTTTGTCAGAAGCCATGTGTTTGCTATTTGTGTTTTTAAATTGGATATTATATGCTAAGTGCTATCCTTGGTCCAATAGCCTTTGGAGGTGATTAAAGTTGTCAGCCATGATTGATCATGGGGGATGATGATTGTATGACTAGAACTGAGGACTTTAGGCCACTATTCAGGGTAGTTGATGTTTGAGGGTTACGTTATTGGAGTATTGTATGATTATGTGCTACTATTTTGTAAATACGTTGATGATTTGATTCAATGATTTCGTGATATTGATCATGTAACTGTAAACGATGAATAGGGTTGTCTTAGGGTGTAACTGTTTGATGAGGATACCTTATCTCGATGAAATCAAACCAGACGAAAACACAAGCTGGACGAAAACTCATACTCCAAACCGACGAAAACCAAAAGGGTTTTCAGCCCGAAAGGGGTTTTCGCCCAGAAATGATTTTCGCCAAACCTTTGTTTTCGCCACTAAGTGATTTCGTCCAACAAGTGTTTTCGGCCCATATGCTAGTGTACACCAACTCTGTTAGTTTGTAGCTCTGTTAGTTGGAAAACCTGTTATGTGATTAACTCAGTTAAGTATGTTAAATTGTTAACTACGTTAAGTGTGTTGAGTAGACTAACTCGGTCAAGCATGTTGATTCTGATTAACTCAGTTAAACTTATTATGCCTGTAAGTTGATAATTCATGTTAAATTAGACTGAGAATCCAACTACGTGAAGCATGAGTTGTGTGAAATTGAATAACTATCTACGTGTTACTTGATGTTAACTACCTAGTACATTAGTGACTTGGATTGTATGTTAAGCTTTGCGAACATAAACTGACTGAGTATTCATGCAAACGCTAGGCTTTGATTGATTTCTTGCGAGCATATAGTTTAGCATACCGAGCAAACCAAGGTGAGTTCACACTCTTACTAAGGCATGGGATTCCCAGGGCTTGGGAATGGGATTGAAGGAATAAGGTTGAGTAGATTCGTACTGACACTAATACTAGACTACCATACCATTGTCCTCGGTTGTGCAGGACACCTACTTATGCTACTCCCTGTCCTCGGTTGTGCAGGACACATACTTACAATATACGTATACTTATACTTACTACTATCCTCGGTTGTGAAGGATACTTACGTAATACCTACGTAAAACTTGTACGTACTACTGTTCTCGGTTGGGAAGAACACTTATGGTTACGAATAGTCTAGTGGATATACAACATGGGAAGCCCCCACCAATAGAACGTACTATCGGCCCAGTAGAGCCACATGTTACAAACAAATATACTATTACGCATTTACTTTCTGTGAACTCGCTCAACTAGTTGTTGATCCTCTGTTACATGCCTTGCAGGTCGTTAGATACATGGAGCTTGCATAGGGAGGAGCTGGTCGTTGTGGGCTTGGATCGTGATTGTCTTGTTAGACACTTATGACATTTGATACTTTATTATGATGAGTTTTATTTATACGCTTCCGCTAAACAGTGATAACTTACTTATGTTTTGGAACCCCTTTCATATGGATTTGGTTTGGTTTAATGGCAATTACTTTTACTATACATATTGTTCTATATGATTGGTGGCTTGATCCTGGTCAGTCACGCTCCCAAGCGGTGATACTCCGCAGGTGGATTTTGAGGGTGTGACAAATCCAACGTAACTCAAAGCTTCCTCTAGATCGCATGGCTACCTACATACGTACTACGGTTTATTAGGCGGGTGGGTCGTGCCTTAACCTTGTCTTAATAAGTGTCTTTGAGTTACGTTTCATTGTGTCTTTAATATTATTCCAAGTTATATAATTATTTGTTAAAATAATAAATATTGTAACTTAAATTATATTTATTAAATTTTTGGAATATTAGTTAAAATAATATATGTTAACTTGTCACATTTATGTATTTGTACATGTATAACTTCCCTGAGGATGGGTGTATTCATACTCGTATTCTTAACCTTGTGTATTTTTGCCAAGTATCGATGGCGTATTCCGGTGTAATTATACGTACGAGAATACCTATTTTCTTGCAGTTATCAAGTATTCTTATACTTAATTTTTGTACTAATTTTTCTAGAATAATATTTCTAATAAAAGTTTCACCTATATATATTCCCAAAATATATACTTTTAAGAAATCATTTGTAGAATTTTATCTATACATCTTCTTGGCAAAAATATTTACATTTTCATATAAGTCTCAAAAATAATATATTTTCAAGATTAACTTAGAAAATATTTGTAAATCCATTTTTCATCCAAAAATAATGTATTCTAAATTTGTTTGAGAAAATATATATTTTTTTCTCCCAAAAATAATATATCTTCTAATATATTATTTTTATTTTAGAGAAATGGAGGTTTCCATGCTTTCAAAGCATATCATTTTCTTTTATAAATCACCACAATCAACAACAAATATAATAACACTTACCAATTTGCCAAAATCATGCCATAATCACTACTTCATGTACTTGAAAATTTACAAAAATTTGTAGTAACTTACTAGTGTGTTTAGTAGGCTTAGCTACCCTTTAAAGTATGATTGTTTATTCAAAAACATCATTATTGAAGAAGTTAGATGTTTACAACTTGTATACAAATTTTCTAAAAATGTTTCTTGTTGAGTTTTTCTTGTTAAATATATATTTCTACACTTGATTAACCACTAAAAATGTGATTAATTTCTTTAAGAACCAAGTTTATGTAAATCTTGTATTTTTAACTTGGTTTCTTGAAAAATCATTCTTGAAATCGTATGTTTACAAGACTTTATATTCACTTTGATCATCATACTTCAAGAAAACAATTTATATTTCAAGTTCATGCTTTACATAAGGATGATCATAACATAACCATCCTCTCATCTTGCTAGATTATTTCTTTAATCACTATCTAGCAAGATCATATGATGTTTAACATCATTAACACAAACAATCAACAAGCAACAAGCATAGCAACACTTAAACAACGTGATTTCTTATGATTTTTAGCTTATGTTCATGATTTAAGTTCTTCATTCATAGTGTTCTTCATGATTATCAACTTATACCATCTTTTAACCAACTTAATAAGATGTAAAAAAATGGATGTAGATGATCTTACTACTAGCTCAAGGCTAGGGATGATCACAAGATGAAGAAGAGGTGGTTAAAAGCTTGTATGAGAGATCCTTCAACTTCCAAGAGTTCCTAGCTTCCTTGTATAGCTTCTTACACCTTTGTATATGTAGAGATTGGATGATGATTGAAAGATGAAGGTGGTGGTGTGGTGTGTGGTTCTCGGCCGTAAGTGGGAGAGGGGAAGAGAGAGTTTCAAGTGTTGAGGGTGTTAGAGAATGAGAGCTTATGGCACTTATGGTTACATATATTATCCTCTAACATGTTAAAATCTATTGGGTTATATGTTATAAAAGATGAGACAAGATCAAATAAAATAACAAAATAAAATCTTGAGGTGGGCCATGCTTGTAGCCATGAATAGTGGGGGGGGGTATAGATTAGGGCTTAATGTCTAGTTAGATCATATAGTTAAAATCCAAGTAATCTAGTTAGGTGTTTAGTTATTAGTATGTTATATAGTGTGTTATGTTGTTCGGGGACCATAACTAGCTCGGAAATATCAAAACAATGCTTCAAGTGAAAATTTGGCGTTTCGGGTAGTGTCCGGTTGTTCGGTTGGTTACCGGTTCGTTAAGGTGCTAAACTATGCAGTTTAGTGTGCTTTATGTTACCTTTCATGACAGTTTTGATTTCCGACACTTAGGAAAGTATTCTGGACCATTTAACCATATTTCTGCATGATATTAAGTTGTTTAAATGCTGAATTTTGCTGAATTCTGCAGAATTCTGCAGTTTCTGTGAGTTTTAGGCACTTTCCGGCACTTAAACTATCACTAGGAAGGCAGTTTTGTGATCCTTACTTTCCTACACACTACACTAATGTAACTCTTGGTTTCTGGCTCATTCTGTGTCTCAATACCATGTCTGTCTATGTACTGAACTCCGTCAGAAACTTTCTGATTTGTCTGATAACTGTGCCATCTTTGTTTCGTGCATCATTTGAGTCAATAGAGTATTGTGTGCAATAATGGTATGACATTATGCAAAATGTGATGCACATGTATGTATATGACAATAACCAGAAAGCATTCATATCATTAATTTAAATCAGCACAGTTATTAAGGCACTAATTACTGTTTAATCATTGTACGGATATATGCAAATTTTGACAATTGTCACAACCGGACCCCGTAAACCACCGCGCCAGCACCGCCTCCGCTGCCAGAACACCTCCAACCCTTCAACGGAAAGTTACTCTAACTATTCACCATATTTAGGCCATAAAACAACCTTTAAGGTTTAAGGTATACATTATATATGGTAAGTCTATTTATGTAAACCAGTTTCAAGGTGCCATGTATAAATTATATAAGGCCCACATATGTTACACAAATAATATGTAAATAATATTATTGAATTATCAGATTTAAGTATACCTCCCTGTATGCAATTTAAGAGCCATGTACTGAGTTTTTATTCTTGAGGGGTTAAAAAATTTAATGGCAAAAAATGAGATCCGGTAGCTAAATGGTTTTCTACTCCTCATGAGATGATCTAAAAGTTAAACCAACCAACAATCTTTGTAGTTGTGATCATATCGATCTCAAATCTATGTAACGGGTTTACTTATCTGGATCTTTTCTAGAAACCATCACATCAGATGCGCCACAGATGACCTTGTTGCTTCTGCTCCCGCTTTCTCCTGAATCATTACAACAAACACCTTAGGTTAGAGGTTAGTTAAAAACCCACAACTTGATAAAAGGAATTAAAAACAGCTGAAATTTACCTCTGATGTTCTTTAAAACGTTCAATGAACTCTGTCTCTATATCATGCCCATGATATGAAGCTAGTAAAGGTTGAATATCAGCAGGGCTAGGACATGTAACATCTGCAGTTAAAAACACCATAAATCTTAGCATTAAGTTCAATTTAAAAAAATCAAATAATATTATTTGAATATAAATTGAAGTGCTTACATTCAAGAAACGGTATAAGATCCAGAAATGTTGTGTCTTCAACTTCATATATCAATGGTTTTATTGTTACATAGTTCTCTAACCGAAGGCAACTCTCAAGAGCATTACCACTCACATACAAAACCCTTGAAGGATATCTATTAAGCTTTGGCAAATCCTACAAAAAGTAGCAACAGTTTTTGCTTTATCATATACTCTATCTACCACATAAGAACAATGAGAGCACATTCCGCCTACACTAAGACAAAACCACATGCAACCGGTCGACCTAATTCGTGAAACAAAAAATACAATAGGAAATCAGAGCAGCGTTTGAACAAAATCTAAACATAAGTTTGTAAAATAAATCCGACTGTGATTGGAATTCAAAGAAACACTGGTTGCCACCATCGTTCTTCTTCTAACAATCATCAAGACTTGGTCGCTGATTAACAGATAAAAATACACAAAGAATTCAAAGATATGATAGATTCAATTGAAAAAGTTACCGATTGAAGAAGAAAATCACACAACCTACACATGCCGAGAGGAATCCGAATAGCAATATTAGAGAATGTAGATGATTGTGTAACATCTAGGGTTTTTTATTTGAAATAAAATTAAAGAAGGAAATGATTTCATAATTTTGGTAAGATTGAGAATTGATTAGGGTTTCTAAATTGAAGAACAAATTAATGTAGGCGGTTTCAAAAAGAGAAGAGAAATGACGAAAAGGAATTGGCGCTTAATTCACAATTCTCTGGCTAAAGACCTATGCCACATCATGGTCAATTGGTCAAAGTCATTTTGCTTTAATATAAAAGATAGATTATGAAATATTATATTTTGATGATAATAAAAGTACATATATATACATATGATAATAAAAATAATTACACGTGAGTGATAGTAAGTACATGTGATGCAAATATTAAACATAATTATTAATTTGTTTATGCATCTTACATTTATATCTCCAACGTTAAAATAAGTCCAAAATCTAGACCAGACAACAACTTAACACGCCATATCATTCTAGACATCTACCTTAAAAACTTACATTTTCCCTTCAACATTAAACAAATCCAAACCTCTACCTCACACTCTACTTTTGATGAGGGGGGTAGTGCAAGAGTTCTACGTTCACAGCAGAATACGTCCAGTGGTAGAAGAATCATTTATCTCATTAATTCCAAAGTCTACTGACTCGAAGACACCAATTGATTTCCGGCCGATATCTCTTGTTGGTGTAATTCAAAAGTTAATATCTAAGATACTTGCAAACAGGTTATCTAAGGTAATTGACGGCTTAATATCGCCTAATCAGTCAGCATTTTTAAAGGGGAGGAACATTGTTGATGGTCCATTGATATTAAATGAGATGTATTCTTAGGCGAAAAGGAAGAAACAAGCCTTAGCATATTTTAAAGTTGATTTTGATAAGGCTTAATGATTCTGTAAATTGGAAATTTCTTGTATCGATATCAAAGCACATGGAAGGCAAAAAGCATGTCATTCACGGGTAGAGCATTGTTAGTGAAAGCGGTACTAGGTAATCTCCCAACATATTATGTCTTTATACAAAGCGCCGAAGCGTGTCTTGAAAACATTAGAAGGGGTGAGAAGGAAATTCTTGTGGGGGAATAGGTACGAATAAGAAGATACGTTGGATCGCACGGGAAAAGGTGGTGTCTTCAAAAAGGAAAGGGGGCTTGGGAGTGGGCGGGTTGCGGGAAATAAATCTTGCACTCTTATTGAAATGGTGGTGGCGGTTCTGAATGAATAAGGAACAACTATGGGCGAAAGTGATCGAGGCAATTCATGGAAATGGCAAAGGTAGGGAGATAATCCCTATCCCGAAATCTAACAGTGGGGTGTGGAAAGACATTCAGGGGGTGTTTGATTCGTAGGAATTCAATGGGACTTAAGGGAATTGGAACTTGAATTCTATCTCTTAAGATGTTTGGTTCACAGAATTTGATGGAATTGGAATCCCAATTCCAATCTTCATGTATTTGGTTGACAATGGAATTGGAGTTGGAATTAGGCAAGAATTCCTTCAAATTCCTTTAACTAAAGGAATTCAAAATCCTTCCTATATGTGAAGGAATTAAAGTAAATTCATTGGAATCTTTGACCATTTTGACACGCACTGTTTCAACCCGTACCGTTTCGATCCGAACCGTTTCGACCCATACTAGTTTTGATTCGAACCATTTCAACCCGTGCCGTTTCGACACGAACAGTTTTGACTCGTACCGTTTCGACGCGAACGGTTTCGACCCGTAACGTTTTGACGCGAACGGTTAGGGCTGTCCAAAAAGCTCGCGGCTCGGAGCTCGCTCGGATTTAGCTCGGAAAACGCTCGCTCGATATGGCTCGATTTGAAAGTGAGCCGAGCCGGCTCCGCTCGGTTAGAAAGTGAGCCTAGCTTGGCTCGGCTCATGACGAGCCAAATTGGCTCGGTTTGGCTCGCTTGGTAGCCCGGCTCGGCTTAGCTCGAATTATTTTACTTATAATATATTTTATTTTCATATACATATAATATATTATTAAAAAGTGATTATTATTTACATGTATTTAGGCTTGTAGTTTGATATCTATGACATATTTAAAGGTTGATTGCCGTGCTAATGAACAATTACTGTATTTATTTGAAATATAAATTGAACGTGATTTTGGCATGTAATGTATTAGGTTGAACTTATTTTGTATACGTTCTTTTGAACTATTGCATAATCTTTTAGAATACTGAATTTTGAGAGCCATGTATTAATTTTTATTTTTAAATCGAGCCAAACCAAGCCGAGCAGAGCCAGCTCAGTTTAAAACCAAGCCGAGCCCAAGCTTAGATTTTCAGCTCGGTTTCAAATCCGAGCCGAGCCAGCTCAGTTTATAATCGAGCCGAGCCCGAGCTTGCCCTAGCCTGGCTCGGCTTAGCTCATGAACAGCCCTACGAACGGTATTGACCCGTACCGTTTCGAATAGAACCGTTTCGACGTGTACTGTTTCGAGTCGAACCGTTTCAACGCATACAATTTCGAGTCGAACCGTTTCAGCGCGTACAATTTCGAGTCGAACCGTTTTGATGCAAACCGTTTCGACCCATAACATTACGGCACGAACCGTTTCGACCCGTACAGTTTCGAATTGAACCATTTCGACCGGTATCGTTTCGGCCCGTACCGTTTCGAATCGAACCGTTTCGACCAATATCGTTTCAGCCCAAACCGTTTCAAATCGAACCGTTTCGACGCGAACCATTTCGACCCGTACTGTTTCGACCAGTACCGTTTCGAATCGAACCACTTTGACCCAAACCGTTTCGACCTGTACCATTTCGATCCAAACAAGTGGTTGTGGGTGCCGGGGTGATCGATTCCAATTCATTTGACAACCAAAGACAACAAAAATGGAATTGATATTCCAATTCCAACAATTTTCAATTCCAATTGGAATGTTTAAATTCCAAATCCAATTCCTTCAAATTCTAATTTCTATACAATTTCCAAATTCCAAATCATTCCGCGAACCAAACGCCCCTCATAGTATTTCAAAGGATTTCTTGGAGTATAATCTGAGTGGAAAAAATAAATTGGCTTGCAATATGGGAAACGGGAGGAGTCTAATGTTTTGGGAGGATGAGTGGATACCAAATTTAAAATTGAAACAAGTTGCACCAAATATTTATAGGATGGTAAAAAAAGAAGGCATGGGTGAGTGACAATTATAAGGTTGTAACTGGAAAGGCCAACCTGTTAGTCAAGATGAAAAGGATGAAGCTACGTTCTTACAGCAACTCCTTACCACCACAACGGTGAAAGACGAACAGGATGTATGGGGGTGGGAGACGGATAATAAGTTAGAATTTACTGTAAAAATCGTAAGGGAAGAATTAGATAGTAAGGGCCAAATCATGGATTCGCAAGTAAAGGGGAGCTGGTGTAGTGGGGTAATACCGAATGTAAACACTTTTGTTTGGAGGGCATTGGCCGGAAGACTTCTTGTCAGACATGAATTGTTTAAATATGGAGTGTTTAGAAATGAGCTAGGTTGCCCGTGGTGCGATGCAGATCAGGAAGCTGTTGACCATGCGCTTATTTCATGTCTGAAGGCAAGACAGATGTGGAACGAGGTTAGTGTTTGGCTTAGTATTCATGATGTAAATCCTGTTACGACAGTCAGTGAACTTATGGCCAAGATAGGTGATGTATCAGCTACGAGTAAGAGAAAAAAGGCGCAGCATTGTGTGATAATGTATGCGGGTATCAACACATTTTGCCCAGTCCGAATCTGCAAAGGCTGTTAGATGAAAGGTACCGCCCTTTCTAAATAAAATGCCAGTGCCAGGGGCACCCTTTAAGTACCTTAACACTTTGAAGGCAATCTGAGTATGTGCCTCAGTCGGCTTATGCATGAACTGAGATAAGTAATGAACAGAATAAGCAATATCCGGTCTGGTATGAGATAGGTAAATTAGTTTACCTATCAGTTTTTGGTATTGAGTGACATCAACCGTTTTAGAGTCTTTTTGTGTTAAGTTTTTTAAAACGTGATTTTGTTCGATGGGACAACTGGTGGGCTTACTCCCACTCATCCCATACTCGTTTAGAAGGTCCATACAATACTTTCTTTGGGAAAGGCAAACACCATTGTTAGTTTTGATTACTTCTATCCCAAGAAAAAACTTTAGTAAACCAAGATCTTTGATTAAAAACTCAGTTTTCAAAAGACTCTTAATCTTAGTTATCTCCTGTTCATAGTTCCCAGTCAACACAATATCATCAACATACACCAAGAGAACAATAAAGACAGACTTCTCGGACTTAATAAACATGGAATGATCACATTTAGATTGAACAAACCCAAATTTAACTAATGCTTGAACAAGTCGTTCATTCCACATACGTGGGGCTTGTTTTAAACCACATAAAGATTTGTTTAATTTACAAACTTTATTTTGTTTTTCAATATTTAACCCATCAGGTAGAGTCATATAAACTTCTTCCCTAAGATAGACTGACAATTGTTTAAAGATTTGTTTAATTTACAAACTTTATTTACGTCAAGTTGATATAACGGCCAATTGTTTTGAATAGATAGACTGACAATACATCGAACCGTCACCATTTTGACAATAGGGGAGAATGTTTCCTCAAAGTCAATCCCCTCGCGTTGGTTAAAGCCCTTAGCAACAAGCCTAGCTTTGAATCTATCTATTTCACCTGTTGATTTGTATTTAACTTTAAACACCCATTTACACCCAATAGGTTTTTTGCCACTAGGTTTTTATATAGAGCAGACAATTCATCATTCATACCATCAATCCACCTTTTATCTTTAAGAGCATCTTCATAAGTGCATGGTTCAATGACTTTATTGATATTAGCAGCAAGACAGATATTTTCACTAGGTAAGTTGGAATAATTAACAACTTTATCATAACTATATTTAGCATTGCCAACAATAAAATCATCAAATCTTTTAGGAGCAGAGGCAGATCTAGTTATAACAACCCTCCAAGAATTTATTCCGACACCCCCAAAATATTTATAACATCCCTATATGTCCTAAAATACACCCCCAAATACGAGATTTGGCCCTAAATACCTTTATATAATTAAAAATAAAATAAAATCAAGTTTTAAGGGACGCTCGTGGGCCGCGAAGGCTTTGCCTTCAGGCTACGCTGGCCGCGACAGCTCAAACCTCAGGCGAAACCCTAGTGTGCCACGTGTCCCAATCCGTGTCAAGTCTACAAGTTCGAATCAGCGCAGCTAAAGCCTAGACCCCTAGGTCGCGGGCCGCGTAAGATCACCCTTGAGTCTTCGCGGGCCGCGAGAGACTGCAAGATCAGCACTATAAATAGATGGCCTCGGCCGTTCATTCGAAATCGTTCACACACAATTTCTCTCTCAAATTTCTACGTAGGAATTATAATTATCAGGCATAATACCCCCTAAATAACGAAGTTCTGCCTCGTTGTAAGTATCATAACCCCCAGTTACGTATTAGATACGTTGCCCGATTGATCTAGGGTTCTGTAACGGCTGTCGTGGTTTTGCTCGACGTAGTT
The DNA here is from genome assembly GCF_002127325.2 of Helianthus annuus. NCBI lineage: Eukaryota > Viridiplantae > Streptophyta > Magnoliopsida > Asterales > Asteraceae > Helianthus > Helianthus annuus. Next base: position 147,015,354 of record NC_035436.2, read on the forward strand.
AGTGCTGTAAATGAACCGAATGTTCAGCTTACAGTTCGTGAACCATTCGGCGGGAAGTTCGTTTATGTCCGTTCGTTTAGTAAATGAACGAACACGAACAAGAAATTTTGTTCGTTAAGTTAAACGAACGAACATGAACAGAGGTTGCGTTCGTTCATTTATGTTCGTGAACGTTCGGTAATGTGTTCGTTTATGTTCGTGAGCGTTCGGTAATGAGTTCATTTATGTTTGCTTGTTAATATTTATTTGTGTTAGTTCGTTAAAGGTTTTTATATGTTGTATTTTGTTTTATTATTTCTAGTTTTTAAAATTTTGAAACCCTAGTTATCTTATATGCTTCTCACAACATCCCTCATTTCACTATTTCAATTTTAGTTTCTGTGAAGGCTAACAAACTCTTAATTTTGTGTTTATCATGTTTTTGATAATCACGCCAACTCTGTTCGGAAAATTATGTTAAGTGTTTATTTATTTTTTTGTGGATTCTTCGTAATGTTTGTGATGAAAATGCAGATTTTATTCTAAAATGAATATTGTGTTCGTAAACGTCGTTTGTGTTCATTTATGTTCATAAACATTTGTAAGAGTTCAGTAGCATATGGTAAGTGTTCGTGAACAGTTCACGAACATGTTCGTTTCCTTCATGAACGAACACAAACAAGAAATCTCGTTCGGTAAGCGTTCGTGAATAGTTCATGAACAAGCTTGTTCCTTAACGAACGAACACGAACATGGCCTTGTTCGTGTTCGTTCGGTTTGTTTACAGCCCTAGACGTAGCCATTGGGATGCCGTCTCGGGGAGGGTATTACTAATGTAAATATTGGGTTATTATACTAACGCGTGTGCATTTGTGTAATTAATAGATAATCACCAGGAAATCTTAAAGGAAAATCCTAAAACAGCAATGTGAGTAATCTCCTTTTTATAAACTGGTTTTACAAAACCTTAAATATTTTACAATGTGATTAGCAGTGATTGAGTCTTTGTAATTCTTCAATTACTATCGGTATGTTGGGGTTTTTTTATACAAAATGTGGAACACGTTACCATTGGACAAAGAGTTAGCCAATCTGTAATATGACCCACCAGTCAGGATTGACAATACTGAATAAGTAATTGTGTAGATGTAAACATTGTAATCGCTCTCAATACTGTAAATTAATAAAACTCTTCTTGATTAAACTGGGATTCCTCACCAGTATTTCCCACTGACAAAATGTTTTAAACACGTTTCAGGTAACAAAATGTGAAAGCCAAATAGAAGCCAGCTAGACAGCACTGAAGGCTTGGAAAAGTGGCTATAAAAGTTACCTAAATTAAGAAGATGTTTATTTCAATAAAATAGGGTTTATCCCTATAAATTAGTTTTTAATGAAAACTTGGGCTTTATTCCAACATACTGATTTATATAAAATGTGGTGTTTTACTCTCATAAAATATTTCCTAACTACGGTCTTGATGAAATTTCCGCTGCCAAAATTGATAAACACCGATACCACTAAATCTGGTGTCGCGACCGCCCGTTCCCGGGTAATAAGGGGACAGGGGTTGCGACAGAAGGTGGTATCAGAGCTAAGCCACTGATTCAGCCACAGAAGTGTTCTGCTGACACCAAAATTTATTCAATATGTTAGAAAATTAATTATGGAACAACGTGCATATCTGTATATTATTATTGTGTGTTATTTGACTATTTGTAGTTTACAGTATGAGCGACCAAGGACCTACCGAGGCCTACCGTCAGTTGTCCAGCTCACCTAGGGACGAAGGCACCTCTTCACAGCCTACCCTTTCAGGGTATTCGGCTGACAATGAAGACGGATATTCGTGTTCAAGGCCCAATCTGAAGAGCCATTCCCTCCTAAGAAGAGAGGATGGTTCAGCAGAGGAGCACATGAACGTAGGAAGAGGATGAAAAAGTTATAACAACAACGAGCTTTAGCAGCCGCTAAGAGAGAAACAGATGCTCACAACCAGGATATGCTCAATAGGAGTCTAGCAAATTTTCATATTCTAGCAACTACAGGTGCAGGCCCTAATCTAGAGCAACTCATGGCAGCCCAGCCCTTACCACTATTTCCCACATAGCCAATGGAAATTGAAGCCAACCCAGAAAACCAAATCCCAATGCTTGACCTTGACCCAGCTGAGATACCTAGAATACCAGCACCCAATCCCTTAGACCCAGACTACGACCATTGGTTTGACGACCATAGGGATTACCAGCAACGCTACCCAATACCAGAAGAACCCATGCCAAACCTAGCAGCCTACCCAGACTTGGACCCTCTAGATCCCTACTATGATAATGACCAATACATCAGGGAAATTTTAGAAAACCCTTACCCTTACCAAGAACCCATGCCCCAGTTCCCAAACCCAGTACCAGCCCCTGCACCACCAATGAGTGCAGAAAATGTGCAAGAACTCCAAACCTTTGGTGAGGAGATTTTAGAAGGAAGCGAGAGGATGAGGTAGATAGGAGAACGACTCGTCTGGAAGTATGACGAGCGTAATATGGAAGTATGACGACTCGTCAGGAAGGTTTGACTCATCATGAACACTACTAGACTCAGCCCTCACAGGTTCAGTTGTAACACCTATGGACTCATTATTCTCAGACACATCATCAGTTCCTGATGATTGCTGAGCATCACTATCAATAGTTGACTCAACTGCATCACTGTGTTGCTGAGTCGCAGTAGTTGAGTCCGTGACACCCTTCTCTTCATCATTGGGATTTGTATCACTTGAAGTTTCAAGGTTGTCAAAAAAGTTTAGTTGGTTTAAAAGGTTTGTATTGATTTGATCAGGAGAGTTATTTTTAAAAGGGAAAACAGTTTCATGAAAACTGACATATCCGGAAAAAATGAATTTTCTTTGGTCCAAATTCCAGACCTTATACCCCTTTTTAAAGTTAGAATACCCCATAAAAACACATTTTTCAGCTCGTTCCTCAAGTTTATCAGAATTGTCTAAAATGGTGAAGAAACAAAGGCAACCAAAAACTTTCAAGTGATCAAGAGAAGGTTTAAAACCAAACAGCATTTTATAAGGAGAACAACCATTCAACATAGAAGAAGGTAGCCTGTTAATTAAGTAGGAAGCAATAAACACACATTCAGACCAGTATTTAAGAGGTACTTTAGACTGAAAGAATAAAGCTCTTGCAACATTTAACAAGTGTCTATGTTTTCTCTCTACAACACCATTTTGTTGTGGGGTATAAGTGCATGAGGTTTGATGAATGATTCCTTTAGTTTTAACAAAGGCAAACATTTAAGAGTTAATGAATTCTGACCCGTTATCACTTCGAAGCACTTTGATATTAACTTCAAATTGAGTTTTGACTAAATTGTAAAAACTTTGTATGTTTTCAAAAACTTCAGATTTGGATTTCATTAAATATACCCATACGGATCTGGTAAAATCATCAACAACAGTGAGGAAATATTTGTACCATCTATGCTAGTGACTTTGTATGGACCCCAAACATCCAAATGTACTAGATCCCCTACTTTAGTTGACCTATGGTCACTTAGAAGAAAAGGTACCCTATGTTGTTTGGCCCTGTGACAGTTGTCACAAGGTTTGGTATCATTAGGCTCAGATTTAATTTGTAAAACTTTTAACACTTGTTCAGCTGGGTGACCCAGCCTTGAGTGCCAGAGCTTTATGTTTTCAGTTTTACTTAAGCAAGAAAAGTTAGTGCCTAGAGGGTTACCACAAAAGTACAAACCCTCAGTTTGTCTACCAGTCACCAGGGTTTTCTTGGTGCATGAATCCTGAATGTAGCAAGTATTTTCATCAAATATAACTCTAAGCTTATTATCTTTAGCTAATTTATAGACAGAAATGAGATTCACATAGTATTCAGGCACAACAAAAACATCCTTTAAAATCACAGAATCTGATAGCTTAAAACATCCAATTTTAGTGACTTTAGCATCTGTCCCATTAGGATGCTTAATAGTTATATTATATTCAGAGACATCAATCAAATTAAACATATTTTTACTGGTCATGACCATATTCTGTGTTGAGGAGTCCATAGAGTTAAAACAGAAAAGATTTGGGAAATTTCCTAGATTAGAGAAGGAATTAAAGCATTTACATCCTACATTGGACTTGTTTTGGTCAAAAATCACACAAGGATAATGCAACCAAACTCTATGTAAACGGGGTATGATGCTTGGTTTATTGAAAAAGTAAAGGATCACTTCAGTATGAAATATGCAAAGACACAATGATTTATACGAGGAAAAAGCCCTTGATCAATGTATGATCTCCGGCATAAAAAACCTCGGGTGATGGCAACTACCGATCACCAAACTTCAATATAAGAAAAATGGTTACAACTTCGGATGATAATGAGCTGAGTACAAGGATCACTATAGTTTCGAGTGTCTAAGCGTGTGAGAATTGTGTTGTGTGTTCTTCCGAATGGGGAAGAGTGTTTATATATACAAGTGTAGGTGACCTATTTTAGGTAAAAAGACTAATAATCAGCTCATTACCCCTTTAGAAATAAAAGCAAATATAGCCTAAATTGTCGCCCTTAAATCATGCCTAGTTTCCATATCCTTTGCAACGTCCATCTCCGATTAAGCACATGCTATAATTGTAAAGACGCGTCCTTTGATTGTGATGCTAAGAGCGGATCCTGCTAGATGTTCCTGCAAAACAACATTTAATTCAATGAAGGTAACTGTTAGCATGAGGATCCTGGGATGGTCCATGATCCTGATCCTGAAGTCCTGCTGAGGATCACTATCTGCTAAAGAAACAAGGATCACTGGTTAGGATCACATGTAAGGATCATGTATCACAAAAATTCAGCCCTAACAATTGCCCCCAAAATATAAGGAGTTTATTGTAAATTAACGAGTTATATTTTGCTTTGATCTTATCTGCAACGGGCGACTCGGATAACTAGCCGTTATAACCGGACTAGCCGTTGCAACCTTTACGTCACTGAAGTGACATCCCTGCAAATCATGATTATAAATAGGAGATAGGGTTAGGATCAATCTGCATTTAAATTCAAGATATACTCCCTTTATAATCTCTACCGAAGATCGATCAGGTATTCTCTTCTCTTCTCTTTCTTCCTTCTCTTGCTCTGTTTTTCTGCTCCCCTATTTTTATTCTGCCATGAGTATGTTGCTCCGAAATTCCCCTCACAAGGATCACAAGAAGAGCAGTCCCCTGAAAAGCCAAGGGATCATTAAAGACTCTCCTACCGAGAGATGCTGCTTCACCGATGCTCATGTTGATAGGATCCGTCACTGTTTTCCGGCGGATACCATCTTCAAGTCTTTCACTCCCACCGCTCTAAGCGATTTTATATCTGACACATGGGCAGCCTTTCCTGTGACTCTGTTTACCATAGGATATTCGTATCCTTTTCCAGCTTTCACCCAATCCTTCTTTTCCCTGACCGGCATGTCTTATATCCAAGCCATGCCGATGATCTGGAGGGTTCTGTATACCCTTGAGAGGATCATCGAGCAGGAGGGGATTGACTTAGGGATGTCGGAGCTGGCTGAGCTATATGATCTTACCACGTTTGGTTCCTGTCGATACTTGTTGAAACGGAAAGCTGGGGAGGATCACCCTGTTCTTAAGGTCACCAAGAATGATACAAATTGGAAGCGACGATTCTTCTTTGTTAGGAGGGATACCATCCCTAATGGGAAGGATCTGCCCAAGGAGTGGGCTACTCATGGTAGGATAGAGGATCCTGGAAGGATCACCATCAGACTTGTCTCTTATGATGAGGATCACTAATGTCTTTCTTTGTTATTTGTTTATTGTGCAGCTATCTCCATCTCTTATCTGAAGCTGACACCTGCGGCAAAAGAGAGGCTTTTGGCCTTCAAGAAGCTTGATCCGGAAACAAGAAGTTTTCAAGTTGCCATTCAAGATTCACAGGAAGTATCCTCCGCATCTGCCACAATGTCAAGTAAGTATCCTCATTAAAAAGTAGTTCTATGTAGGATTTTTTGAATTAGTTAAAGTACTTATCTTATTTTGATTGTGTAGGCGCTGGGAAATCTGCTAAGTCTGCCAAGTCTGCCTCCAAGTTCGGGATTGATGATCTTGCCAATGTCAAGTCTTCAAGAAAGAAGACTTCTGTTGCCAGTCCCTCTGCTTCAGCCCCTAAAGCACCTGTTAGGGGTAAGGGAAAGAAGAGAAAGACTTCTGAGGATCTCCAAGGATTTCCCCTGCTCCGCCAGCAGTTTCTTGATTATGTTAATGAAGTAAGGATCATTGCCCCTGTTGGCTATCCTTCTTGAGTATCCTGTCTGTGTATTCTGTTTCTTTGAGGATCACCTGGTCCTGATCTTACCTTTTTCCTTTTTGCAGAAACTTGCTGAAGTAGAGACCTACCTTGGCCATGTCGAGGATCAGGAAGGCCAAATCGCCGACCTTCAACAAATGGGCGTGTTGAAGGATCTGAAGATAGCTGATCTTGAGAAGGAGCTCCGGGCTACAAAGGATGAGGCTGCTCAAATGCTGATCAACATGGATGGCGAAAAGCAGGAGATCACCCAGGATGCCAAGGTCTCTGCCGCGATTGCTATGTATAAGATACAACTGCAGATGGCTGCGGAGGCTCAGGATCCTGCCTTCGACAAGAGCTCATGGGATGTGGAGGGTTGGAAGGCAAGGCTGGCGGAATTGGAGGACGATGATGAAGCTGAGGATATCCCTATGCTTGAAGGTGGTGATGCTGGCAAGGATCAAGGTGGGGAAGCTAGTGGTGATGGAGCAGCAAAGGTTTGAGCTGCTGGATTGGGCGATGATGGATATTTGTGACTAGGCCGGAGCCCAATTTTTTTAGGTTTGGAAGTGGTTTTTTGTGGTTGTGATGTTTCGAAACAATTTATGGTTTGTAACTTAAACAATAGTTTTTAGGGTTAAGGATCATGGATCCTTTGAACAATAGGTAGGATCGCAAGTGGTGGAGGGATCCTCTGTTTGGGGGATGAAGCCTTTGTGATCCTGCCGCCTTTAATTTCCTGCACCTGCTAAGACCGCATAGACAATGGACACCCTTTGCCAACCCATGTGGACGGGCCACGTTTTGCTGGTAGAAATGTGGGTTGGCAATTTTGACAACTTTTTGAAAGGGTTTAAGATCCCTTTTTTTTTAATAATATAACTTTAATTTTTCTGGCTTATCTCGTGTTATTATCCTTTATTTATCCTCTTATTTTCCAGTTGTTTTTAGAAATATATTTGTTAGAGTAACAAGAGTTTGAGCAAACCATGTTTAATAAATTTAGGATATGATCCCAGATCAAATATCCTGACACTGAAGATTTTTGAAGCAATCAATTTCAAGGATCATAGGTTTAGTTGTCAAAGTGTAAGGGTTGTTCAGTATAATCAGAATAGTCAAGGATCATACCTGAGGATCCAAGTTAGGATCCTAACCTTTAATCAAGATAACCGTAGATGAGATTTTAATGGATAATAAGGATTAAGGATCCTTATGTGTTTAACTTTGAAAACCTGAAAAATGAAACATAACTTGGGACTAAGCCAATGTGAAAGATAAGTTAGTAGCTGGGGACATGCCCAAAGGGTAACTGGGGATGATCCCAAAGGATCACTGGGGACAAGCCCAAAGGATAACTGGGGACAAGCCCAAAGGATAACTGGGGACAAGCCCAAGGATCGTATGTAAACTGGAGTATGGCCCTTACTGGCGACTATCCAAACTTAGTGACATGAAGATGTCAAAACCTTAGCTAACGTGAAAACGTTAGAAACCTTAGGAACGGATGTATGGTACGTCTACCATTATACGTAAGATCCTAGACATAGCCAGTACGATGAGGTTGTCAGCCCCGGAAGTGGGTACTGGTCCCAAAGACGTGAACTATATCAGGATCATCGTGCGCTGCTGGCGGAAACTGGGGATAATCCCAAGGATAACTGGGGTTGAACCCAAGGATCTGCGTTGCTTTTGAAGATCTTCGACGATATGCTGAAGATACCTGAACTATCATAACTCAAATGGTTCGTGAGAAGAGGATGAAGGATACATGACCCTTATCCTTAGGTAAAAAGTAAGGAAATGTAATAGTTTTTGTATAAGGACATTACCAGAGTAAGGATTACTGACATCACCGGGATCCTTCGAGGATACTTCAATGTAAGGATCACATGCTTGAAGGATCATGTTCACATGAAATATTTCTTTAAGTGAACAGCATTCCAGGCTCTTGGTAACAAATTTCCTTCCATGGTTAGCAATCTGTATGCCCCCTTTCCTGCTTCAGCTTCAATCAAGTAAGGGCCTTCCCACTTTGGTGCTAACTTCCCGTCAGCAGGATTGATAGTGTTTTGGAATGCTTTTCTCAACACCATATCTCCGACTTGGAACTTCCTTATCCTAACATTTTTGTTGTAAGCACCAGCCATTCTTTGTTGGTAGCTTGCTATCCTTATCCTAGCCAGATCCCTGATTTCCTCAATAGTATCCAAATCCTGAGCTAGGATTGTAGCATTCTCTTCAGGATCACGAGCACTTGTTCTAGCAGTTGGGACCACCATCTCTGTTGGGATCACTGCTTCTGCCCCAAATACTAAAGAGAAAGGTGTTTGACCAGTGGCATTCTTGGGAGTTGTCCTATCAGCCCATAGCACATAAGGTAACCCCTCTGCCCATTTCCCCTTCTTGGATCCTAGCTTCTTCTTCAGATTGTTGATGATGATCTTGTTGGATGATTCTGCTTGACCATTGGCTTGTGGAGGAACTGGTGTTGATGTTATCATCTTAATTCCCCAACTGTCACAAAAGTTAGTGGTTCTGCTTCCAATGAATTGGGAACCATTATCACATACAATTTCAGAGGGAATGCCAAATCTAGTTATAATGTTTCTTTTGATAAAGGATATAACTTCCTTTTCTCTGACTTGAGCAAAAGCTTCAGCTTCTATCCACTTAGAGAAGTAGTCAGTCATGGCAAGCATAAATACTTTTCCACCAGGTGCTTTAGGGAGCTTGCCAACTATATCCATCCCCCATCTCATGAATGGCCAAGAGGATGGTATAGGATGTAGCAATTCGGCTGGCTGATGGAGGATATTGCTGTGTCTTTGACAAGGATCACACTTTTTAGCATATTCTACAGCATCCCTTTTCATAGTTGGCCAGTAGTATCCTGTTCTAAGGATCCTTGAGAATAATGCTCTGCCCCCAGTGTGGTTTCCACAATCTCCTTCATGGAAGTCTCTCAACACTTCTTCAATTTCAGGATCCTCGATACATCTTAAATATGGTCCTGCAAGAGATCGCTTATATAATACATTTTTCAAAATTGTGAATTGAGATACCTTAATCCTGAAAGCTCTAGGATTTTCTCCCATCGGAATCTCCCCGTGTTGCAAGTATCTCATGATTGGTGAGATCCATGATCCTGAATAAGATTGAGCTTCTTCACTAGGGATTATTGCAGTATCCTCTTCTATTTCCATGGCCACCTGATTTTCAATAGCAGGAGCCAGGATATGGATGATAGGGATACTTATATCTTCTGGAATCTTCAAGGATGATCCCAGGTTGGCCAATGCATCAGCTTCTGTGTTCTCCTCCCTTGGTACCTGTGTTAAGCTGAAAGAGACAAAAGAGAGTGCCAATTCCTTGACTATCTCTAAATATTTGGTTAGTTTTTCACCTTTAACAGCATAAGATCCATTAAAGTGATTGGTGATCAATAATGAGTCTACATATACTTTAAGATACTTCACCCCCATATCCTTAGCAATTTGTAAGCCAGCAATTAAGGCTTCATATTCAGCCTCATTGTTAGTTGCTTGGAACTCACAGGCTATGGAGTGGGGTATTATGTCCCCCTGTGGCGATTTTAGTAGTATCCCGAGCCCTGTGCCCTTGACATTTGAGGATCCATCAGTGTGTAGTATCCAAGGATCCTTGGTCTCATCCAGCTGCTGGACTTCCAATTCTGCTTCCTTTTGTAGATCACTACTGAAATCAGCCACAAAGTCAGCTAGTGCTTGGGATTTGATTGCTGTTCTAGGCTCGTATCTTATATCATGGGCACTAAGCTTTACTGCCCACTTAGCCATTCTTCCGGACATCTCTGGTTTCCTGAGGACATTCTTGATTGGAAAATTAGTTCTAACAACAATAGTATGGGTTTCAAAATAATGCCTTAACTTAGTTGATGCCATGATTAATGCAAGAATAAGTTTTTCGAGGTGTGAGTACCTGGATTCGGCATCAAGTAAACTCTTACTTACATAGTAGATAGGATATTGTGTACCTTCGTGATCCTTAACAAGGACAGCACTTACAGCGGTTGAGGATACCGCTAGATATAAGGATAACACATCTCCTTTTTCGGGTTTTGTTAATGCTGGTGCTGAGGACATATATTCTTTAAGGGCTTGTAAAGCATTCTCATGTTTCTCAGTCCATTCAAACTTCTTGTTCTTCCTTAGGATATCGTAAAATTCTTTACATTTTTCTGAGGATTTTGATATGAACCTGTTTAAAGTTGCTATCCTGCCTGTTAGCCTTTGCACATCCTTAGCATTGGCAGGGGATTTGATATTCACCAGCGCTTTTATTTGCTCCGGACTTGCTTCAATGCCCCTCTGAGTTACCATATATCCTAGGAATTTACCTGCCTTAACACCAAAGTGGCATTTTGAAGGATTAAGCTTCATGTTATAATTATCAAGGATATCAAATGCTTCTTCCAAATCCCTTAGGTGATCCTCAGCTTTCTTTGATTTGACTACCATATCTTCTATGTATACTTCTATAGTTTGTCCGAATTGATCTTTGAACATCATATTCACCAGCCTTTGATATGTTGCACCTGCATTTCTTAATCCAAAAGGCATGGCGATATAACAATACAAACCGGTTGTGGTCATAAAGGCTGTATCCTCTTGGTCAGATGGTTCCATCTGAATTTGTTGGAATCCAGATGATGCATCCATAAAGGTCAACAGTTCATGCCCCGCTGTTGCATCCACCATGGAGTCAATGTGGGGTAATGGGAAAGGATCCTTGGGACATGCCTTATTCAGATCAGTGAAATCGACACATACCCTCCACTTTCCGTTTTTCTTTTGGACAACGACCACATTGGCTAACCATTTTGGATATTTTACCTCTCTGATCATACCTGCTCGAAGTAGTCTCTCTACTTCTTCTTGGATAATGGCATTCCTTTCTGGTGCAAACTTCCTCCTTTTTTGATGGATTGGTTTGATAGACCTGTCAATGCCAAGTTTATGAGTTATGATATCCTTAGATATACCTGTCATATCTTCGTGCTTCCATGCAAAGGTAGACTTTCTTCTTTTGAGGAAGGATATCATGTCTTCTTTCATCTTGCCAAGGATCCCTGATCCGATATAGATTTTTGATTCAGGATCACTAGGATCCAAGAGGATTTCGTCCACATCTTGTTCCCTTGCCTCCAAGACATTCCTCGGAGGATACTGTAATTGCTATTGCTCCCTTGGCTTCGAGGTTGGCTTCATGGATGAGGTATAACAATCCTTAGCCTCCTGCTGATCACTGTCGATCTTGATTATCCCCCATGGGCTAGGGAGTTTCACACATTGATGATAGGTGGATGGGACTGCTTTCATATCATGTATCCAGGGCCTGCCAAGGATAACATTGCAACAAGATAAACAGTCAATAACACAAAATTTTTGATAATTATGTAATCCTTCCACGTAGATTGGGAGTTTGATGTCCCCCAGAGTTTTCTTCGTTTCTCCACTGAATCCTACAAGCACGGAGGATCTTGGTGTGATGTCTGATTCTGGGATACCCATTTTCTTCAGAACATCAAGCTGGATAATGTTCACTGAGCTTCCTCCGTCGATAAGGATCCTGCGGACAAAATGGTTAGAGATAAAGAGAGTAATAACTAAACTATCATGATGAGGATCCTGGATGTTAATGCGATCATCCTCATCAAACGTTATCGTCTTTCCTTCTGAGACACTTGATGTTCGAATAGGTCTCTCTCCATTATCCATTTTTGCTTCCTTTGCATGCCTTTTGGCCGCCGAGAAGGATGTACCACAGATGTCTGATCCTCCGGAAATAAAGTTGATCACTTGTGCATTCGCCGGAGGGGCTGGAGCCTTTTCAGGGATCCTTTCAGGATCCTGAGTCCTTTGCTTTTTTCTTCCCAACAATTCTTTTAGATGCCCCTTGCTTAATAGATATCCAATTTCTTTTCTTAAAGCTATGCATTCTTCAGTTAGATGCCCGAAATCCTCATGGTATGCACACCATTTTGACTTGTCTTTAGTCCCGGATGGTTTATCATTCTTCCTGGGCCACCTAGCTTTTTCTCCTAGATTCTGCATTGCAAGGATTAGTTCATGATTATCAACGGAAAAACAATATTCGGAGATTGGAGGATAATCTTCATCATCCTCTTCTTGGTCAACAGCATGCACATTCTGGTTGTCATTTCTATGGTAGGATTTGAATTTATTGTTCTTGAAGGAGGATCCTTGCTTCTCCTGTTTTGAGGATCCTACTTGTCTCTCCTGGATCCTCTTGTCATCCTCTAGCCGGATGAACCTGAGTGCCCGAGTTCTTACTTCATCTAGATTCCTGCATGGTGTCATAACAAGATCATCATAGAATAATGAATCCTTAAGCAGTCCCATTTTGAGGCTTCAACAGCCGTAGCCATATCCAAGTTGGGAATGTCCAAGGATTCTTTACTGAATTTAGTTATATAATCCCTTAATGATTCATTATGACTTTGAGTTACCCTATATAAATCACTAGTTAATCTTTCAAATTTTCTACTACAAGAGAATTGGTTATTGAATAAATTAACTAAATTAGCAAATGAAGTAATAGAGTAAGGGGGAAGACTTAGCAGCCATTTAAGAGCTGATCCAGTAAGAGTGGATCCAAATCCTTTACATAGGCATGCTTCCTTTAACTTTTCCGGGATTGGATTGATCTCCATCCTCTCCCTGTATTGTGCTATGTGCTCCTCAGGATCCGTTGTACCATCATACAGCTTCATAGTAGGGATATGGAACCTTTTGGGTACCTCTGCATCACAAATTGGTGGTGCAAAACGAGATACCTTATGGCTTCCATCTGCAATCTCCGGGATAGGCTTGACTACCCCTGGAACACTTGAGATCATATCCTTCAGCTTCTGTAACTCCCTGGCCATAGCATGATTGATACCTGTATCCTGCACGAATCCATGGTTAGTGGTAGGATAATTATTTAAGGTGTTACCTCCCATCGGGTTCAAGTTAGGAACATTGGGTGTGAATCCATATTGCTGGGATTCTGGGATAATGGATGGACCAGTGGAAGCAATGGTCTGCATTGGAATAAAATCTCCTTGATGGACATCTAGACTTCCTGTTTGCAAACTTTTTAGGGATCCTGGCATCTGGAAGGATCCGGGTATCTGGGATGATCCTGGAACGAAGGAGGATCCTTGAACCTGGGACGATCCTGGAACAAAGAAGGATCCTTGAACCTGGGATGATCCTGGAACAAAGGAGGATCCTTGACCCTGGGATGATCCTGGAACAAAGTAGGGCCCTTGAAACTGCTGTGCTCCCGGATAGGCTCCTGAATTCATGAAGGATCCCATATGCTGGGGATAGGATCCTGCCGGCTGAAAGTGTGAGCCTGATGCCTGAGTCATTGCTGCCGATCCGAGGTGCAATCCTCTTGATTCTCCCATAATTTGCACGTCTGGGACTCCCGATGGCTGAGAAGTGATCATTGGAGTATCAAAGCTCAGGGATTTGGGCATCAGTGGGGAATGATCCTCTGCCGCTATCTTTTGCCTTTTGAGGTCTCCAATTTCCCTGAGGATCCTGTCATTAGTTTCATCCTGCCGCTGCATACGATCCTTCATCTGCAAAATTAAAGCAAACACATCACTAGTACTAGGAATAGAAGAATTCATAGCAGAAGAAGATGGAGGTTTAGAGAAGGTAGGATTTGGTCTCTTCTCAGCATTTTTCTGGGATCCTGCCGGTGGTGGAGGCAGAGTGTTCTGGGACGAGGTGACTGCAGACATCGTCATGGACGTATTATTCAATGATGAAGCCATGTAACTCTTTGAAATGATTTCGAACAAAAGGTTTTCTTATGAATGAAGCACCAATTGCCCCACGGTGGGCGCCAAACTGTTTTGGTCAAAAATCACACAAGGATAATGCAACCAAACTCTATGTAAACGGGGTATGATGCTTGGTTTATTGAAAAAGTAAAGGATCACTTCAGTATGAAATATGCAAAGACACAATGATTTATACGAGGAAAAAGCCCTTGATCAATGTATGATCTCCGGCATAAAAAACCTCGGGTGATGGCAACTACCGATCACCAAACTTCAATATAAGAAAAATGGTTACAACTTCGGATGATAATAAGCTGAGTACAAGGATCACTATAGTTTCGAGTGTCTAAGCGTGTGAGAATTGTGTTGTATGTTCTTCCGAATGGGGAAGAGTGTTTATATATACAAGTGTAGGTGACCTATTTTAGGTAAAAAGACTAATAATCAGCTCATTAACCCTTTAGAAATAAAAGCAAATCTAGCCTAAGTTGTCGCCCTTAAATCATGCCAAGTTTCCATATCCTTTGCAACGTCCATCTCCGATTAAGCACATGCTATAATTGTAAAGACGCGTCCTTTGATTGTGATGCTAAGAGCGGATCCTGCTAGATGTTCCTGCAAAACAACATTTAATTCAATGAAGGTAACTGTTAGCATGAGGATCCTGGGATGGTCCATGATCCTGATCCTGAAGTCCTGCTGAGGATCACTATCTGCTAAAGAAACAAGGATCACTGGTTAGGATCACATGTAAGGATCATGTATCACAAAAATCCAGCCCTAACAGGACTTATTAGAGTCTTCTGTTTTATTTTCATTCAGCAGCCCTAGCAACTTAGAAAACTGATCAGCAGACAGAGTATTTAAGGAACTAGCACCTTTATCACCCACAGAGTTATTCACAAAAGGACTATTGCCATTACTAACAGAATTATTTGACTTAGACCACTGACTATTTGGTTTTTGTCTATAATTGGTAGGATAGCCATGTAGCTCAAAGCATTTATCAATAGTATGCCCAATTTTATTGCAATGAGTACATTTAAGATTAGGATTAGGGCCTTTCTTAAACTTTTTCTAGTCATTAAAGTTATTTGACTTAGCAAGAAAACCAACATTAGGAATTTTAGACCCACTATTTGCTCCTCTATGAGATTCTTCTCTAGAGATAATAGAGAAGGCAGTTTTGATAGTTGGTAGAGGATCCCTAGTCAAAAGATTAGTCCTAACAGGTTGGTAAATATCATCAAGACCCATCAAGAACTACATAAGTTTGATTAACTGATTAAACTCATTGAACTTAGATGAGGCATTGCAAGTACAAGAGGGCAACTGTAACATGGCATCAAATTGCTTCCACATAGTGTTTATTTTATGATAATACTCAGATACACTAGAGCCATTTTGACTTACTGAATTGATTTTCTGATATAAGCTAAACACAACAGACCCATCAACTTTATCATAAGTATCTTTTAAATCATCCCAGACTTCTAAAGCAAGTTTTGAATAGACTTGACTAACATATAGCTCATTAGATACAGAGTTCAGAATCCAGGTTAGAACAATAGAATTACACCGATCCCACTGACTAGCAAGGACATCATTGTCTTTGGACTTAACACATGTTCCATCAATAAAGCCTAATTTGTTTTTAGCCATAAGAGCAAGTTTCATAGCATTAGACCAGACCACATAACTTTTAGTCCCTTTTAGTTTTATATTAACTATTGTGAGACCACTAGAGTCACTAGCATGGAGATATAACGGGTCACTAGCATCAAGTTTGTTAATCAAGGTCACAGATGGCTCAGATTTATCACCCATTTTTTTAAAAGGCAATAAAAAACAAGTAGGAGCACAGTTTAGTAGCAAGAAGCACCAAGATAATATAGCACAGTGTTATGAACCAAAACACACAAGCAGATAGAACACAGAGACAAACATAGACAAGACACGGCGAAGCCTGTACAGAGGTCCGTTCAAAGGTTCGTCACTCAAGGTGCCTCCGCAGACGGTAACCAGGGAGCCACAAGACAACAGACAGACCACAAACGCAACAGAGTGTACCCTATCTGTGTCCCAATCACGTCGGTCTTGCCTAAAACCTGGTATCAATATGCCTAGACACAAGACTCAGTGATGCAAAAAAACAGTAAAAGAGAGAGAGAGAGAGAGAACGATCTCACAGTGGGTGCGTAATACTCCAGCGGATCAGGCTTGTAACCTTCACTTAGGGTTACAAGCACTTCATTCGTAAACCAAGCACAGGACATGTTAGTTTGCCCTAAGAGGGACCAATGAGGACCTTCTTTAAGATGAAAAGGCACCGCCATCAAAACCAGAAACCGATTCACCAAACCCTAGAAATTAGGGTTATAACCACAGCCGCAGTAAGAGAAGGGGAAACGCCACGGATTGAAGTCGGCAGACCCTAAGGACTACCAAGACGTCAAGTTGACGGAAAAACCTTTGCCTCCGAAACGAAAGCCCTAGGTTGATTCACTGTTGAAGGGGTAAGGTCCCAAAAACCTTGCGTAGGTGCTCGGGACCATACTACAACTTCACCACCAATGAACCTCTTTCAAAGAACCTTGTGTGGCAGTGCACTTGTTCTAAAGAAGAGAACTTAAAAGAAAGCAGTCTCCAACATCCGCGCGCCAAGATAGAGCCAATATCCTTGCGCAAGCTCTCATGAAGCAGAACAGTTAGGATAAAGCCTTAACAACATATCCGCGCAAATATCACCCAGACTTGGACAGAAAGTAACCCTTCTGTCATAACAGAAATAGCATAAGAAAGAGCCACATAGGATTACAGCTGTAATCCTTCTAGAAGGCTTTATCGTGCACAACCATTCGGTTATAACCGAATGGCCACGTGGCATCATTCTGAGCATCCCTCAAGATCACGGTGATGGCACTAACTTGGAGAAGGATCCACACTTGCCCACTTTCCACGTGGCATCTCCCCAGCCGTTGATCATGCCCACGATCCGTGTGCCTATGCATCACGTTAATGATTAACGGTGGATATAATAACCGCTTACGGAAAATGCTTTCCGTTACTTCCTCCGTCAACAAACTTTCCCGCCCAAATTCGGTTATGAATAAGGAAAATTCAAGTACAATTTATCAAGTTACACTCACTTCACTTTCAATACTACTTCTTCTTCTTTGAAACATGTACTTATTCTCACGCCGGAGGGTGGTCATAGAGAGAACCCCCATTCTCCCCGTGGCGAGTCTAACGGCTGTTTGTTTTGTAGTTATCGTTCGAAGAAGAAGATAAGCCAAACCCTGAATCAAACGAGAGGACTCACCTCTTTTATGCAGATCCAAACCCCCTGGTCCAATTGATTCCGATCTATTGAACCTGTGTTTCTTCATTGGGCCCACCGATTCTTCAATTTCATTTTTCATATTCTCGTTTTGATTCAATCCTCGTCAATCTTTGTTTTACAATGGAAGAAACTCCGACAAACCACCAATCAGGCCCTCGGCCAACAAATCCCGATAAGTTCAATTTTACCTCCCAGTGAAACTCCCATCTCGTGGTACATCAGATCCTAAGGTACGATAAATGCAGTATACGCACAACTATGTGCACAAACTGCTCCTCCTGTAACTCAATCACGAAGACCTGAATCTCATGCACGAGCACCATCTGCACCACGTGCATCACACCATGACGCACCATCACGAGTGCAGGTAGATGACACAGAATTTTGCTCCAGATCTCCTGCTAGGTATGAATCTACTCACTCTAAGACACGACGAAGGGATTACCGTGATGAGCCATATTCTCATAGAAGACAGTCAGTCCATTCTCGGTTGGGCCCGCGTTCTTACCAAAAGTGGGACACCCACACCGACAAATACGACAGAACATATCAGGAAGGAGATAACACAAGTGTGTTCAGCCGGCTGCAGCGGGATCATGCAAATTATAAACCTCACGCGGTTTATAATCCGGATGCTGAACATGATTATAACTTAATATACCGCCCATCAGAAGCTGCTGAGAACTCGAAATTCGTCACTGAAATCGCTCTAGCTCCCCTCGAAAAGGCGAAACTACCATCAAACGTCAGATCCGGATGATCACCTTCGCGTATTTACCAGCGTAGGTCTGGTAGGGGGTTGGACATTGCCTATGTGGTGTCACTTATTCGTCCAAACCTTGACAGGTGCGGCACGGTTGTGGTTCGATAATTTACCGATAGGGAAGCTAACGTCGTGGGTGGATTTAAAGGAGAAGTTTCTGGTTCACTTTAGACAACAACGAAGATCTATCAGGGACACCGCCGATGTGATGAATATCTGGAGGCGTGATGATGAAAGCCTTGAGGACTTCATAACACGTTACAACAAGGAGGTGCTAGAGATTGGGGACGTTCAAGAACATCTGATATGAGCACAATTCAAGCATGTTGTGCGCTGTGACGACATGATCAACGTTCTGTCAGGAATAGAGGGTTTACCCAAGAGTTGGGAGAAACTAATGGCTGCAGCAAAAGTTTACGCGCAAACCGAGCGTAACTTGAGCTCTAACAGGCCACCGACACCACACAATCGTCCACAGGACATGAGTGGTAGCAGTGGAAAGAAATTCAAGAAGAATTGGCGCGACTCAACCTGTGGAACATACTCGTCTGGCGATGCGCGTGCAATAATAAACAAATTAGCAGCGCAGAAAGAAGCAAAACAGGAAAATCATGAGCGGCAATGGACTCCCCTCACAAAAACACCGGCGGAGGTACTCAGCACAGAAGATTATCAATTTAAAACTCCTCCGCCAATGTAAAACAAGAGGGGTCAAGATCCAAATCAGTATTGTGACTACCACAAGGATAACGGTCACACTACAAACAATTGTATAAGCCTCTGCACTGAGATCGAGAAGGCACTAAAAAGTGGTGAACTCACCCACTTACTTCAGAATGTGCGGAAGGACATCAAACAGATTACTCGCGGAGATGAAGGCCCGAGGAAAAAAGCGAAAACTTAAGTCGCGCAAGTGCAACAAGCATACAATAGCTTCTTTTCATGTTGGTTAGGTTCTCCAACCTACCAATCCATGACGTAGAACTATTAGTATGGATAAGTTAAGTCTCAACTTTATAACCATGGCCTCTGAGCCTTATCCTTAATCAATGCAAAGTTTGTTCTATTATTTCTATGTTTATTACAAAGTGCATGCAATTCCTTTTGGTAAGCGCAAAAACTCTATGGTAACTTTAACACAAGTCTCATAAACGGTCTGCGGTCGCAAGTATCACGCAAGGCCCAGCCTTACGTTCACACATGAGCTTTATACCACCTTTATTTGCCTTACCTACTCAAAGAAATTGTACTCATGCAAAATATTGTAATTCAAACAAATATCATAACAAATTACTGGCACACCGCGCGCCTTAACAGGAAAAACCATTTACATATACGGCAGTATATCAACAAAGTTACTTGCGCCACAACGCATTAACAAATAGGGATCTACATCCCAAACCTATGTCAATTACTAATTGTCCATACAGCCACAAAACAAAGAAAACCTAAGCTAGGTCTTTATCATCATCATCTCTATCAGTGAAAACTTCCCTCAGCTGCGTCACAAAATCTTCGGACTACAGCCCAACAGTGACAAGGTCCATGACAGGAAGCTGCAAAGTGTTGAATTGAGTCTCCGCAGTAGCAAGAGCAGCTTTAGTATCAAAACCATGTGTAGCAGACCTACTAGTGTCCCAGTCAACTTTTAAAGCATTAACCATATGATGGGAACACTCTGCATACCCTTGGGCATACCCATCGTTCCCCGCAGCAACGAGAAGGTGCGCAACTGTTTCATCCAGTTCATCAGCATTAAGAACAGAGTTGGCAACCTGCACAATAAAACAAATAAGAAGGCGAATAATCATCTCCAGACATTATCAAAAGCAGATACACTTACGCTTATGACTCCACGATCTTTCAACCATAGCATGTCATTTTTTAAGGGTTCAAGCTGACTCTCCGCCGTCACCCGAGCAGTTTCAGAACTCTCCAACTTTTCTTCAGTTTCATTAAGGCGGCGGGAAGTCTCAGCTCTTTTAACCCGTTCAAGCTGCAGATATTTCTTGGCAGACTCAAGCTCCGCCTTAATTTGTTCCTGCTCAGATAATAAAGCAGTAAGTTCGTCTATCTCTTTATCCCTAAGGGCAAGAGTAGCGCAGGTCCGTACCTCTCTCTGTTCACTTCTCTCTCGGTGAGAGCGCGCTTCGTCATGAGCCGCTTCAGCTTCAGCTTTTTCTTGTTTCAGCTTCTCAATATCCGCATCTTGTTTTTTCAATCTCTTAACTTTAGCCTTGAGATTGTTAATAATATTGCGGAGACCTATCTTCTCGTTGTTATCTTTCTCACAAATCTCCCTCCAATTTTTGCGCTCATTAGAAAGGAGAGCAGCTTCAGCCTCTGCCTTTCTTTTCCACCCAACAACAGACCATTCTTCCGTTTTCAGGCCACTTTCAAACTTGGCTCGGTCAGCTTCCAACGTAGCCTTCATCTAGGCTACCCGGGCCTCATCTTCAGAAAATTTTCTCTTGGACACCTCAAAGGCAGCCCATTCTTTGTGCATGCTACGCCATTCGCGCACTATCCGATGCATAGTAGACGTATACGTAGCAGCTTCCTCAAGGTAAGCATGGTAAGCCTGTTCGGGAGCACGATCTTCTTGAACTTTAATCTCTGTAGGAGGAAAAGTACCCTGTAACCAATCACGGCAAACCCGTCAGTTTGAGAAAGTATCACCTTTCTTCAAATTCCAAACTAGAGTATGAATCTCAGATGCTTTCTTCTCCGTATAAGTTCTGTAGTAATGATCCCCCAAAGTTTCATCTAGGCAGGGGGGATCATTTTCTTCATCATGAGAAGGAGCACCCTGGTCTCCAGCTAGATTCTCTTCAACATTTACCGGCGCAGAAGTAATAGTAATCACCAGGTCTTCAGAAACGAATTTTCCTTTCTCCGGATCACGCGCCACAACTTCCGGAGACTTAGGATGAGTGGCATCAACATCCGTAGTCTCTGGGTCCACAGTCTTCTCCATTTCCACTTCAACAGGCTTCTCCACCTCAGGATTTTCCGCCTCGGTAATCTTCTTCGCCTCATCTTCAGCAGCTTTAGAACTTTCTAGCTGTTCGCTGATCAGCGCACGAAGGGGTGAAGGCGGGAGTTACTCATTGACTACGGATGATGGCTCTGCATGAATAGGAGAAGCTGGTTTTTCTGCAAAACAAAAATTCATGTTACAAACACATTGCGCGCATAAAAAGTAAACAATGCAAGTACTTACCCGGAAGAGGTTTCGCAATAAAGGCATCAAGATTGCCCCTTCTAGTAATCTTTCTTCTCTGGACCCTCTTGGCAGGCTGCGCCTCAACCTCATCTTCAGCCTGTTTTCTTTTCCCCGCCTTCGTCTTCAACAAAGGTTCCGGACTTGACTCTAAGTCAATTGGGTCATCGCCATTTGAGGCAGGGACGTCAGCAGCATCTCGCGGCTCCGCCTTCGGCTTCTTCATAACTACAGGCGCAAGACCTTCCAACAAGTCAGACACCACTACATAGTCACACCAGGAGTCAGAGAAATGGCGCGTACCTTTCTTCTCCCCTTTAACATTTTTGGCCTTGGACGACTGGGCCTTCGCCATGTCAGTCTTTTTCAAGGAAATATTAACAGCAGGGGTACGCCTTTTCTTCTCAGGGCCTATGCCCAGGTTGGTCAATTCACCTACTGGAAAAAGCAAAAAAAAATTGCAATATTATCACGCGCACAGGCAGCAGAAAGTAGCATTGCAATATCAAACCAAGAGATATATACTTACCAGCACCACTTGGGGGTTGCGCGGAAAGATCTTCATCTCGAGGCAAAGCAAAATTCTTGACTATACGCAGGTACCAAAGTTCCTAGTCAGCCTTTTTTGGAATAGTAGCCATTTTTCCACCCTCTCTCTTATACGCAATAACATATAAAGAGATAACTATAAAAGGGAAACCAGGAACAGTAAAAAAAAACGGGGAAAGAGATCCAGAATCTTACTGCTATCGCCTTCCATATACACCGGTTTGTCTTTTTCTTCCATCCGCCAGAACAGACTCATGCCGGCAGCAACTAAGGCTTTTTCTGGATGCTCAATCGACGGAACATCCTTTAGATCCTGGTGCCAATTCTCTGAGAAAGGAGTTTGTATGGTCTCCGGCACAACATCTTCTTTAACTCGGAAAACCATCTTCATCGGAATCACACCGGCCTTAATATAAAAGAATTTAGGTTTCCAGTCATGAAAAGATTTCGGGGGTTGCAACAAAATCTTCTTTGCCGAAGCACGCTGAACAAAGGAATAAAAGCCCTGAGAACAATGCATTTGGTGAAACACTCGGAAGCAGTTAACCATCGGCTCAATATGCATTGACCCACAAACGAATTCGAAATGGCAAACCCAAACCATTCCGATAGGATGCATCTAAGAAATATGAAATTTATAGTATGAAAGGATTTCAAGGAAAAATTTTGTTACATGCAATCGAAAGTTGCCTGCAGAAAAATAATCCCAAAAAGGGTAATGTATCCGGCCGGAGCGTTCGCTTCCGTCTGACCTTCGTCAGGATATCGAGCATCCCAACTAGTGGGGAACTTAAAATTCTGAACCATGCCATCAAATGTCTCTCGGGACCACTTCAATGGTGGAAGACCGGTAGACATCTCTTCAGAGGAATCTTCGTGACGTTCTCCGGTAGACATAAAAGGGAAAATTACAGAGTTCTTCAAAGAAAGTAATGGGGAAGACGAAGAAGAATAGGTTTCAAATGGCAATACTAACAAAAGAAGGCAATCAAAGGATTTATATACCCACCGCCATCAATGACCTAGGAAACCGCAATAACACCTTTATTCGGGAAAACACGGTTATCTAAGCATCAGGGGCGAGTGGGAAAAACCATAATGCGAGTTCACGCGCGCGTGTAAGCCACGATTGACGACGTGCAACTGACAAGTGACAGCCTGTCCCTCAAACTGTCACACGTCAACAGTCGTCACTGTACCTTTCACTTGCCAAGAGTCAAGATTTTTAAAATTGAAATCATGAGCAAAAAGAGTATCTTCCTCAAAAAGATTCTCCATTTTTGCGCCAAAAACTCCACGGCAAAAACACCCATCTCTTATAGTCCAGTGCTCCACTTATTTGCATAAGAGCAACACTAGACTGGGGGGACTTGAAGGGGTAAGGTCCTAAAAACCTTGCGTAGGTGCTCGGGACCATACTACAACTTCACCACCAATGAACCTCTTTCAAGGAACCTTGCGCGACAGTGCACTGGTTCTAAAGAAGAGAACTTAAAAGAAAGTAGTCTCCAACATCCGCGTGCCAAGATAGAGCCAATATCCTTGGGCAAGCTCTCATGAAGCAAAACAGTTAGGATAAAGCCTTAACAACATATCCGCACAAATATCACCCAGACTTGGACTGAAAGTAACCCTTCTGTCATAACAGAAAGAGCATAAGAAAGAGCCACATAGGATTACAGCTGTAATCCTTCTAGTAGGCTTTATCGTGCACAACCATTCGGTTATAACCGAATGGCCACGTGGCATCATCCTGAGCATCCATCAAGATCACGGTGATGGCACTAACTTGGAGAAGGATCCACACTTGCCCACTTTCCACGTGGCATCTCCCCACCCGTTGATCATGCCCACGATCCGTGTGCCTATGCATCACGTTAATGATTAACGGTGGAGATAATAACCGCTTACGGAAAATGCTTTCCGTTACTTCCTCCGTCAACAAACTTTCCCGCCTAAATTCAGTTATAAATAAGGATAATTCAGGTACAATTTCTCAAGTTACACTCACTTCACTTTCAATACTACTTCTTCTTCTTTGAAACCTGTACTTATTCTCACGCCGGAGGGTGGTCATAAAGAGAACCCCCATTCTCCCCGTGGCGAGTCTAACGGCTGTTTGTTTTGCAGTTATCGTTCGAAGAAGAAGATAAGCTAAACCCTGAATTAAACGAGAGGACTCACCCCTTTTATGCAGATCCAAACCCCCTGGTCCAATTGATTCCGATCTATTGAACCAGTGTTTCTTCAACTGTGAATCAGACCTTCAAGATATACAGCGGAAGAACACCAGAGCACCGACTCAACCTCGGAGTTCTGATACCATGTCAGAACTCAAAGATCAAATGAACAAAGCTGTTTTATTATGAAATCTTAGTATCAAATACAAGGAGTGAACAAAACAGTCATCACAGACTGACAAGTAAGCAAGAGATCTCCAACAGGATGATCAATACAAGATGAAGATAAACCCTAGACTCACGAATGTACGTGTAAGGATAGGGAACAAGAGCAGCGACTAAAAAGGAGAAAACGAGAAATGAAGAGCTCGTGTATTAAAGCCTGGAACCTTCTGCCCATTATAAGGGTTAGTAACCCTAAACACCAGCTGTCATTTAACGGCTACAAGCCCAAGTGTAAGAGCCCAGCAACAAGGCAAGCCCGAGACAAGGAGGGAGCCCAAACACCAAACCTCACAATAAAACAAATAAGAAAGAATTAGAGAAGGAAAAATAAAAGGAAAAGGAAACATTTAAACTGTATTTTAACATGGGGATTGTGCAATTGAAAGATTGTTGAATGACATAAAAGAAAAGATATTGTTATGGTTGATGTGCAAGCCAAATTAGAGAATATAGATTATGGGGGATGGATTATGGGTGGAACAAATGTAATTCGTGATTGAATTAGTTGGTGTATATGCTTCTCTAGCATCTTGCTTATAGCTTTTTTGTGTGATTTTATAAAAGATAGCTTTGTGGTTCAAAAAAGTTATTAAAACTTAACTACTTTTTAACAATCAAATCAAATTTTAGTTGATGATTGAAATTTGACCTCTTTTATTTTTCTCGCATCATAAAAAAGGGACTTGTTTTCACCTCTTAGGCCTGCTTGTTTGCATCTGAATGGAATCAATCAGAGGTTGGCTCTGATTCGGTTAGAGGTTTTGGTGTTTGGTTCGACATCTGAATGGCATCTGAATGAGGATTTCAAGCTCTTAACCATTCAGCTTTGAGCAACCGCTGAACTATTCAGAGGAGTGGAGCCTTTTATTTGGTCAGAGGCTCTGATTCACCAAACAGGCCCTTAGTCTCATATTAAAAAAAAAAAGTGATTTCTTTAACTTATAATTATTTAGTTATGTATTCACTAAATTTCAACATATTTGAAATAAATATGAAAATCAAATTCGTTGGCAAACAGTTTATTTTTCAGTTTTTTCTGGATATGTTGGAGTGAAGAATAAAATCCAGGTTAATTGCGTTATGGTACCTTCTGATGCATTGACAGCTCTATGACCTTCTAAAGTAGAGATCATGAGTTCGAGTATCATCTAGAGCAAAATGTTCTCGGTTAAGCCAAAATGGAGACAGGCTGAGTCACCAACTCTGTTTGCGTTCGTGGACGTGGATAGCTTTTTGGCATTAGAGTTAACCCGGGTAATCAAGCTTTTGTTGGTCGTTAAAAAAACAGGCTAATGTATTGACTGAGTCAAACAAATGAGAAGTTATTTAGGATTGTTAACATAATTTTATTTCAAAATTTACAATTTATCTCGTCTGGTTTGTGTTTATCTACTTATTTAAAATGAAATCATATCCATTATCAACTATTGAAATTTACCCGGTTTTCTATCGTTTATTTAGTAATTATCTACTCATTTAAAATCAAATCCTATCCATTATCAACTAGTTCATCATACTTTCAACAAAAATCAAAAAGTTTCGCTTGAGGAGGATTAACATACTTGGTTCATAACAAATCTGTGCTTAATAAAAATTCCAAACTTCAACAAAGAAATGAGGAAGAGTTGTTGCCATTCATGTCTTGCATTCATTCTCAAATTCCTCAATATTTTCCAACTCTTTGTTGGGATTTCGATCATTCTTTACTCCGTTTTTATGCTACATCAGTGGAACAAACACTTGCCTGATTCTTCCGATGCGGTTTCAGCCGCTTTCAACGCGGATCGTGTGATAAGTCTCGGTAACATGATCGGTGACAGTCATTCCCCATGGTAACTTGGTTATAATTTTTTAAGTTTCTTGTTTAATTATTTGAGTAACTTATTATGATCATATTCATGACAGGTTCATATATGCATTTATGGGAATTGGTGTTATGTTATGTTGCATCTCATGCATAGGTCATATTGCAGCTGAAGCCATTAATGGATGTTGCCTTTATTTTGTATCCTTTTCATGTGTTTTATGGTGTCACTATGCATGAAATAATAATAATCAGAGATTACTAACATAAAAAGTTGTATCATTTTTAAGCTTTTGTTTCCTTAAATTTTGTAGTATGCTGTTCTGAAAACTCTATTCATCCTGCTAGAGGTGGCTTTGATTATGTTCATTGCATTTGATCGTCATTGGGAAAGTGTACGACAATTAAATTATCGTACAATTTTATACTTATATTGCTACAAAAGTAGGTAATTAATCATATATGTTATCGATTTATTTGTTAGGATCTTCCCTTGGACCCAACGGGAGCGATTGATAAATTTCGAGAATTTGTTGAATCGGATGTTGATTTTTGTAAGTGGATCGGCAGTACAGTTGTTGTAGTTCAGGTTAGTATTTTCATGCATTGGTATTCTTAAAGATGATTTTAGTTGAAATGGTTCAAAACCGATTATTACCCTTTAAATTCGTTGTCCATTTTTTTCAGGTTGTGTGTCTGTTGTTTGCTGTGGTGTTGAGAGCAATGGTGAATTTACAGATGAAACTTGATGAAGATGACATTGAAGAAGATGGTGTTGTAAGATGTAACGCTTGGGAGCCGTTGCTCAACCCGAATGTAGCCCAAACATCCGTGTCGGTTAATGTTAATGGTAAATCTTTCCATTCTGACATATGGAGTTCAAGAATGCGAGAAAAGGTAATTTTCTGATATCTAACTACTATACATCGGTAACATTATCGGCAACGAACTAATATTCATTTATGTGTATTGCAGTATGGACTGGGTAGCAGTAATGTCAAGTAAGCAGGCAAGTCTAAGCAAAACTATTAGGGTGAAAGACTGATCTTGTGTATATCCGTAGGCATGATTCGTGTTTGATTTTTCTGTGTATTCACCTACTTGATTGAGAAGGGTGAAGGTAGAATTTTTCACTTCCTGTTTGTGGATTTGCTTTGAATTAAAATCAAGATTTTACTGGTCATGACTCTCTTGGCATTTTACTGTAACCTTTTGGATACTTGATTTAACATATGTATAGTCCCTTATCAACTGATTTAATTGTTTACGTATTAAGGATTTAACATAACTAAAAATCATATAAGGATCCTAATTTAGCAATCTAGTATATATAAAAGATAAAAAGAGTTTGACTAGGTCCTTTTCTCGTGACATAATCAAAACATAAGTTTGGTTAATATCAATCAGCGATGATCATGCAAAGTGTCGTTGGATTCTGATAAAAGTTAGCATATCAATCTATGACAATCTATTAGGTTGCTAAGCACATGCGCGCGGAAGGGTGTCGTATATAACTAAGAAAACATGATGAATGATGGGTATTTTTCTTATTTTTTGACCGTTTGATTACTTTATCACATTTTGGCTGCTACTGGTCATGATTAAAAAACATAAAACACACATTACATACATGACAAATTCCCTTTACTTTTATAATCCAATAAAATTTATAGTCTTCACCTTCCATGCTCACACATGTGCCTTATTATTTTCAACAACTGTTCCTGCCCCAACTTGTGTTTTGTTAACTTCCAATTTGGCACTTTCTGTCTTGATTCTTCTGCCTTTGGGACCAACTAAATATTTCTATAGACCCATGATGGATTTGTTATATAATTTCTACAAGTGTGAGTAGTTAAAAATGTTTCAGTTTTATTTATTTCTAAGGCTTTATAATTAAATTTGTTAAGTTTCTAATTTGTCATTAAAAGTTACAAAGAAAAGCCTTAACCTTTACAAAATGTTCCCTTCAAGATATAACATCTTAAGCTCTTGCCATTTTTTTTTGTAAAAAGCCGAATCTTAAAACCGACTTCTTTGCAGGCTAACCAAACAAAGAACAACCCTCTAAAAATATTTTGTAAAAAGCCGAATCTTAAAACCGACTTCTTTGCAAAAAACTTTGAACAAGATCAAAAAAAAAAAAAAAAGACTGTACAAAAGAAACCCTGAATTTGGATTTAAATAACTTGTATTTATTTTGTACTACACAGACACCCAGAAAAGACCATGATTGTTGGAAACTCACAAGACATCATAATACTGTTATTAATAACAAACAATTGTGTGATTAATTAAGGAGTGTAAGCCAAAATCACTCTAGCACAAGTTCTTCCACAAGTTGTTCCACCACCTTCTCTTCTATTTCCTTACTAATATCATCAATTTGCACTTTCAAACACTTCGTCCAAACCTGGCCCGCAACCTCTTTCCTCACCACCCACTCCACCGCCAGCGGGGTGATGGTGCCGCCACCATCTTCCTCATCACCATCCCACACACACCTTTCATCCCCAGATAACCATTCCTTCATCTGGCCCCACACATGGTCTTTGTGGGTCCCACCTATTAAGGCTTCGTTGACAGCGTCAAAAACAAGCTTTTGAAAAAATCTTTGGTGTCTTTGTTTGGATTGGTCAACCACCTTATCAGTTTGGTTCATGTACTTGTCCCGCAAAGATGGATCCAGAGGGCTTTCGGGTGAATGCCACCTGGCGATAACTGTATCTGACTGGACCTCACCGTTAATTCCAGATGCTGATAATAGTGTTTGTACATACAATAAACATTCTTGCTCTTCTTCCTCTCGACTCAAGGGTTTTGTTGACGTTTCGCCTAAAACAGGAGAGACGGTCCCCACATCAGAATCGTCGAATGAGAGAGTCCGTGCAATTGATCCAATTAGCGGTGATTTGCCGATCAGATTGCATTTATTTGAATCTCCTGTAAATACAACATGAAACATAAGATGCACGTAAAAATAATATTAATTACCATGATCGTTCAACTTAGCCGTACGAGAATAACCTGATGTATGATCGTCATCTTCAAAGGGTAACTCCAATACCGAAATAGGGCTTGGCTGTTCTTGATTCTCGTTTGCATTTCCAGAAAACACCCCCTGCAAATAACCAATTACACACGCTTAAGATTTCAGTATCAAATATATTAGTTAGAAATATAACTTTTAACTAATATTTTGACTGAGTGCATACCTCAGGTAGATGTTGACTCGCTAGCTCTGCATCAACGCCTTTAACCACGACGTCACTAACGCACTGAGATCCATCATTACCAATGTTTCTTGACGATTGATGAGTGTCATCATCGGACTTTTGGGACTTCTGCTTGCTAGATTTTCGACTCTTGGAAAAAAATAAACTTGAAACTTTCCCTTTAAACAGCGATGATTTATGACTTTTTTCCTTGGTCAACTCCTTATCATCATCCTTTTTGCCTTTCAAGAAGTCGGTAGAAGATACCGGAAGCGATTTCGACCTCATCAAACTTTTAGGACTACGATCAATATCAATATCAGCATCTTGACACTTGTTTATGTTCAAATTGCTAGTATTTTTACAATTTTCTTCTGATTCTACCGATCTCTTTATATCGGAAAGTGCAAGCATTTCTCCCAATGTACTGGAGCTTCTTCTTACATGTCTTTGTTCTTGAACATTCCCGTTTAACGACATCATAGCCCATCTTTCAGACAAGCGCTTTTTCGCCTCTCTGCAAACAGACGATTCCGGAGAATAAGATGCGTGACTGAACGAGGAAGAAGAATACGGGCTTCCGAAACGGTTAACGTAATCCCAGGACTGTTGAGACGTTGGTGACATCACCTCTGAATCACTCAGATTCCCTGATGCATAATAAACTTCAGATTTACTAAATGAACTCTCGTCACCAACATAACCATTGGAAAAAACAGAGGAAAGAAGAGTTTCGTCTCTTCTACGGCCACTCGGACTTTCTGGTATGCCACGTGTACTCTCTTTTGGCTCGTTGTCTTCTAAATCTCCGTAAAATCCATCCTCCTCGTTTGATGTTTTTAATGATGAAGGAGACGAAAAGGCTTTCATGTCATGAGGCTTTCCAGTACTAGGTTTCAGTACAACGATACGCGTTGGCTGATTTGGCTTATTCGGGTTTCCATCGTATTTATCCCACACAATTCCGTTTACTTGTTTCCCATTTTTCTTTCCGGAACTAGGTAACTTATGAGCGTCTGACAACTTAGACGGTTTAAGAACCGTAATGCATTTTGAGTCTGGCAGTGGGGGTACAGACGGTAAATTTTGATGTTTAGAGAACAACGAATTCGGTTCTTGAAGAAGCTGGAGGAACAAATCTTTATTCGAGCTTAAAACTTCTAGCGCATCTTGAAACTGTTTAGTTTGTCGAA
Organism: Helianthus annuus; assembly: GCF_002127325.2. Classification (NCBI taxonomy): domain Eukaryota; kingdom Viridiplantae; phylum Streptophyta; class Magnoliopsida; order Asterales; family Asteraceae; genus Helianthus; species Helianthus annuus. Next base: position 147,045,979 of record NC_035436.2, read on the forward strand.
GCTTTTCATCGGTGGATAACCGTTTCGCTTCTATGAATTTCTCCCGAACGAAAGCCAAGCTTTTCTCATTCTTGCTTTCTTTGCATTTTCTCCCCTTTTGTGGCGCCTTTTGCGGTGAAACGTCATACGTTTTGCATGATTGCTGCCATATTTCAAAAACATCTTTGTACTGATTAACTTCATCATGTTCTTTTTGCATAAAGTCCAACGATCCAGAATGGCTTCTTGATCTGGATCTTCTTGAACTGCTTCTGCAAGAAGCTGAACCAAGTTGATGCTGCTGTGGAAGATCATCTAGCCCCATTAACTTGGCGACCAAGTTAGGTGGGCTTTGCTTCGGGACCTCTTCTTTTAACATTTCTTGCGCAATAAGCATCTTTATAGGCGTCCCGTTTAACTTCCTATTCGACCCAGATTTTGCTAACTCAGACACCATCTAGATATACCAACAACAGAAATCAAAATATTCCGTCAATAACAAGACACAAGCCGAAAAAATTACCACCATGTTAAAAGTGCCCAACTGAAAGTAACTAACTAATTACCGGTTTATCATGCATCCGACCATCAACTACTCGAGACCTTGACACATTCGACTGGCTCCTAGACAACGGGGAACCTATTTCAAGCAATATTTAAGACTTTTGCATATGAATTAGGGAAACAATACACAAACAATAATTCTAATAATCAAAATTTATATATATCAAAAAAATTAAAAAAACCTTCATAGTGTGGGTTGTCAGTCAGCAATCTGTTTCCTCCTAAACTCGCATTCAAATCGAAAAGGTTCACCATTCTTCCCAAACATCCCGGAATCGGACTATTCAAGCTTTTATTTCTCTCAAACTGATTCCTATTCATTTTAATTTTAACACCTGCTAATGCAAATTTCAGAATTTGTAATCAATAAAAGTAAATAAAATAAAATTAAAATTAAAATAAAAAAAAACTCAATAATATTACAATTTAATAAGTCCAATTTCTAACTTCAAATGTGAAAAATCACATCCATGAAGCGGTAAATTTACGAAACAATCACGGGTAGAATATATCGAAAGAAACAAAAAACGAATATATAAAATAAAAATCGAAAGAATCAACAAAAGTACATGAAATCAAACAAACAGAACCAAAACCATCGTATTCACACCAATATTTAATCAACACATATAGTTTCATCCAATAACCGCTCAGATTCAAGCTAAGTTGCAAAATAAAAAGAAGAAAGTAAAAAATGAATTACCTATGAATATCAGTAACAACAGTCAGTCAAAAAGTACTAGAAGAAGAAGAAGAAGAAGACTGTAGAAAACCAAAAAGGAGAATCAGATTCCGTGTTTACCGTAATAGCCGCGATCAAATCATACGGTAAAAAAACAGTAACGTGTGAGTGGAGATTGTTAATTTATTACCTAATAATGTGATTGAATTGTGGACGGAATCTGATATTCCGGTAGGAGAATGGAGCCGGAGATTGACCGGTAAGGAGTAGTGGAAATTGCGGTGGGGTGGAAATGCATTTGGAGTTGTGATTTACGCGCAAAACAGAGAGAGAGAGAGAGAGAGAGAGAATAAATGCAACCAAGCAAGCACAGATGTTGATGTTGATGAAGAAAGAGATGCGAAACTAATAGGAAACCGACGACGAGATACGGTGGTTTTACTTTTTGCTATTTCGTCCTTGTAGTTTCGGTTGCTTTTATAATTTGTTTCAACTTTTTAGTGACATGATTTGAGAATTATGATTATGTTATCATTAATTAAATTAAAATATAATAAAGAATAGTAAACGGATGGAAAAAGAACAACTATTTGTTTGTGTTACGAAAATAAGTTGAAGTTTAGTGATTATCGGGTGGATCATTCTTATATTACATTGTTATTTTATATATATTTTGTCTTGTGTTTTTTAAAGGTAATTTTACTTTTTTTTTCTGAACCGAAAATACTAAAAGTAATTTTTTTGGGCCAACATAATCAATTCCTAGCATTCTCGGCGCATTCACTGGATAAACGGAGTACTCTGAGAGTAACCTGAGTCCACCACCAATTCCGGGGAAAACCCAATAACCCACCCGTCCGTAGGCATGATAGTGAAATTATCGGTAAAACCCGTTTGGTTCAAGGATTCAACCCAAGTTTTCCTGAGTCTTCTATCATTACCCACCAGTGTTTTACTCTGCACCAAGTGAGAATTGAACTTGCATCTCTCAAGAGAAATGTAAGTCTTCCACCACTTGATCTAGAGATCATTGTCAAAATACTAAAAGTAATTAAGTAATTATCTTGATAGTTTAAAAGATAAGTAGCTAGCTAATATAAAATTTCAATGGTTTAGGCGTGGTACAAATGGTATCAAACGGACTCCAATTGACTTAATTCAAGCGGCAATAGACCCGTCTCATCGAACTCTACAAAATGGTATTTTAGGTTTTCACTTTTAGATTTATAGGTTATAGGTTTTAGAAATTTTGTTTAGTATCATTGTGTTTTTTTATATTTGTGTCTTTTTGCGACTCATTGTGACTTTTTTCCTAGAAATTTTGTTATATTTTGCTCGACATTATTTCATCTTGTACCATCCATTGTGTCTTTGTACACTTCTTATTTTTAAGACTAATGTAACCCAATTTTAATATATATACATTTAGGGAGAACCAGGATGAAATTATAAAGTAAAATTTTCATACAAAGCATAGCAATCATCAAACATTTTCAATGGTTGAAGTTGAGATGGTGGAATATCCTGATTAGTCTAAAATAAAAAAAGAAAAAGAAATTAGTGAAATCACACAAAGCAAAAAACAGACACACATAACTTTTATTGATGGCAACAAAACTTAAATAACTTTTATTGATGTTTTTTCTAAAATTTACACGATAAAATCAACCAATCATCATTTATAGTTTGAGTAGTATTTTTATGTTTTTTTTTCATTTGAAATCGACAATTTTTTATATATTAGTTACAATGGGGCTTTCAAACTATTTGAATCAATGTGTCTAAGTTGCTCAATTACGATGCGTCAAAGTTATTCAGACATGAAACATGAGCAAACTATCCTATTAGAAGCAGCATTCACATCAATAAAACGACCATATATAATTATAATACACATATACTCTTGCCAATATGTGTTGTAGCATGGATACTTCGAATGCAAAAATCACTTTTATATGGAAAATTTGTGTATATGTACGTACGTGCTTATTTATGTATGTTTGAATAATAAAGTTGTCAATCATTAAAACACTTGTACAGTTAGTTTGAAAATAAACAAAGGTGGTTGGTATTTAAATATTGAAAGGAAGGTCGATTATCCATTATAAATGGTGGTTGGTATTTAAATATTTAAAGGAAGGTCGATTATCCATTATTAGCGGTATGTGTTGATAAAGGTTAGAAGAATATCTGTTCAACCATTTTTGAGTTCCTTTTGGTTGATCTTCTTTATTTAATTCCAAATGTTGCCCATTTAGCAATTTTAAATTTAATCAATCATTAATCTTCATATCATGCAGTTTTAATTATCAATCCGTTGTAATAAATAACTTATTTTCTTTAATTGTATGTCAATAGATGATAACAGTTTTTTTTTTTTTTTTTAAAGTAAACTTCATTCACAACGAGCCGATCTAAACCGGGCCAACTACAAAACAACTACAAGAAAATTACATATTTACAAAAGAGAGCCAATCCTCCCAACTGATCCCTTTGTGTTTAGATCTATTCGAAAACCAGAGAAATCCTAACACCTTATTTAACTTAAGGGGTGTTTGGCAAAACTTATTTAACTTAAAAAGGACTTTTTGCTAAAATAACTTATTGACTTATAACATTTTGAAAATGAGTTTTTAAAAAGGTGTTTGGATTAGCTTATATGGTGAGAAAAGCCAATAAGTCAATAAATTGTTTTTTAAAAAAGTGTTCAGTTTAGCTTATTCATGTAAAAGGACTAAGGAGCTTCAAAAATCACCATGTTCTATGAAAAGTTATAAGAAGCTTCAAAAAGTCACAATGTTCTAGGGATGAGCTCGGTACCATCCGGTACCGAATTGGTACTGGTACCAAAAATCCTCAAAAGTGAGTACCGGTACCGAATATACCCGGTTCGGTACCGGTACGGTACCGGACCGGTACCGAACCGGACCGGTAACGAAAATGCTAAAAGTCGTACCGAATCGGTACCGAAAACGTACCCGGTTCGGTACCGGTACCGGGAACGAATTGCTCATCCCTACAATGTTCTAACTTTTCGAAACGGACTTTTCTTCTCTATACAAGAAGACAAGAAGTCATTTTAAAAGTTCTTTTAAGTTTGCCAAACACTTATTCTCCTCATTAACTTTTTATAAAAGTCAATAAATTATAAGAAGGTGTGGAAAAACTGTCACACCCCAACCGATGGCGGAATCATCGGGGCATGGCACTGAGCGAAACAGATTGTCCAGAAGTTTCCATAACAATTATCATTACTATTCAATTTAAATAATACGTCTCATACCGTATCTCAAACAGTAAATAAATTATTACAGACAAAATCCAGGCAAATATTCCGTTCCGACAACTCAGATTTAAATAAACAGCAATTGTTTATCTGCTTCTAGAGACCCTTAACTTGACTACTACAGACAACTATTTGTTGAGCTCTAGAGCTTTATTCTAGCCTCGCTTTCCTAGCAGATAAGCATCTTAAACACTTGTCACATACGTTAAAATAAAAGTCAATACACATAGTGTAAAGGTGAGCATACAAGTTTAGTAATAGGATATAGAGTTCGAAATTGTTTACGCATAACCAGCACGTACACAGTGGAAAATGAAGCATGTTAATTATCGACACGGATCTATCATACCAATGACTGCGGGTTGACTGCCCGAGGCAGTTCGCAATACATGATTACCACCGTAATCCATGCAAGTAATTGTCCTTAACAACCCCCGTGTGAACGGGTGCTGAGTCCAAACTATAGTACTATCGTCGTTAAGGCAGGTAGACAGCATTCCATGTGTAAACATAACAAACAAGCATTCATTAAGTCACGTAATACATGCGGTAACGGTTAGCGTTTTAAAATATTGCGTAGTGTGTTCGATGTAATTTCGTATATGTAACACCCAAAAGTGCATAAAGCAAAAAGGGATCGAGTATACTCACAGCGGTTGATGGATTGAAGGGAGTGCTTGAGAGTAAGGTTAGCCTGAATAGTTTGATAGCATAACGATAAGCAACTCGTAAAACAGAAAGCAAGTGTTGGAGGGTCGGACAGCTGGTCATCGGACGCTATTCCGATCGGACGGCTGACCGTTCGGTTGACAGTCCGTTCGGACAGTTGTCCGGTCGGACGGAAGTCCGATCGGATGGCTGTTTGAGTGGATTGTTTCTTCCTTTGAGTAGGATGTGTTTGTGTATGATGGATTGACTTTTGAAGTTTTCGTTGTAGCATTTGAAAACCTTGAAGTATCTTTACCTTTCAAGTCGGTCGATCGGATGGTCGTTCGATCGGCCAGCAACCCGATCGGTCAGGTACTTCAGCAGACAAGTTCTCAGCAGGGTGTCACCTGATCGGACGACTGTTCGATTGGGTGGCACTCCTAGCGCGTCGAACATGTTGAAAAATCGATTAAGTGTTGAAGTATAGTATCTCATGATCCGAAGAGTAATCCAATCGGACGGTAGTCCGATCGAACAGCAGTTCGTTCAATACTCAAGTTCAAGAGGATAAATTGATTAAGTGTGGGACCTTGTGCTAGCCGATCGGCTGGCCAGTCTATCGGCTGACTGTCCGATCGGCTGGCTGTCCGTTCGGACAGCAGTCCGATCGGCCAGCACCCTGACCTGGTCGTCCTATTCGTCAAACACTTGGTTGTTCTGATTGTTTGTCGTTTTATCGAGGTATTTTGAGAATGAGTCAAACCACAGAGCCTCGTCTTTACTTGGTTCCCCTGATCGGACAGGAATCACCCAAATCCGGTTGGTGAACGGTTCGCGACGGTGTTTAACGTTTAACCCGAAATCGGTGAACCTCATGGATAAATTCTGGATCTTGAGTCACACAACCATCGAAATGGTTAGTAAGGCGGCACAAGCTCCGTTTCTATCGGTTTTAGAGGTATTGAGTGTAAAAGAGTTGAAAGAAAGTTGGAAAACCATCTTTCAATCCCTTTTTACCGTGAATATGTTTAGATCCGTGAAGGATCTTTGTTTGTTTATGTGGAAATCGGTTAGATCCAAGTTATCCTTGGTGGATTGAGGCCAAAACATGAAGTTCTTCAAGAACCCATGATGACATCATCATAGAAAACTTGAATCTTGATGATTTCACGGTTAAAAGTTAAGATTTGAAAGATAGAAAGGTGTAGGAGTGCGTGTAGATCAAGAAAGTACAAGATTTAGGACGAAATCTTACCGGAATCGAAAGAAATCTGAGAAGAAGTGAGCTGAGCGTGCTGGTCGGACAGAGTTTCCAAAAGTAGAAAGTTTGACAATGACAGGGGTATTTATAGGATGCCAAAAGAGGTAAAGGCTGGCCGATCGGTCGGTCAGCACGATCGGACAGCCTGTCCGATCGGACAGCAGTCCGATCGGCTGGCTGTTCGATCGACTGGTAGCCTGATCGTTCAGCTGCCTGATTCGAGTGTTCGGCGCGATGATTTCTGATATTTCGATTTCGATTGCGAGCGATGCGAGCGCGATAGAGTTTCCTATGCAAATTACTTTTAATCCCAACTACTATATCTAACATACAAGCATCTATATTTCGCGCTGTCTTTTCGCCACCAATTATCATAATTCGATTTCGATTGAGTTTGATTGGGTTTCGATTGCGATTCGATTGATTACCACACATAACATAAAGTAAACATGCACAAGTAACACATAAGGCGCACACACACGTACAACAATAACCAATCATTGCGATATTCGAGTTTCGAGTTCGATGATGATTAGATTAGTTCGATTATTGATCAATTGACTTTATCGCATTGTTACTTCCTATTATTCACAGTCGTAAAGCGGTTCGCACCGAGAAATATACTTTGATTGTAATTAATTACTCCACATAATACAATTAACGTAAAAACATAAAAATAAACTAACTACAGTCAAAGAAGTCAAAACAAGGATTGAGCAAGGAGAGATAGATTGCTATTAGCAATCTTTTCTTCCTTTGACTTCAGTCTTGACTTTGACTTTGACTTTCGAAACACTGGGGTGTTACAGTCTCCCCTTGTTTAGGGAATTTCGTCTCGAAATTAGGTCGAAGCCGTATCAAACAACTGCGGGTACTTCGCCTTCATATCACTTTCGAGTTCCCAAGTGAACTCTGCGCCTCGTTTGCCTTCCCATCGGACTTTCACGATAGGAATGCGCGAGCGTCTGAGCTGCTTGGTTTGGCGATCCATGATTTCAACAGGCTTTTCCACGAAGTGCAGTGTTTTATTTATTTGGAGATCATCGAGCGGTACAATTAAATCATGCTCAGCCAGGCACTTTCGGAGGTTTGACACGTGGAAATTCGGGTCGACGTTACTAAGTTCCTCCGGTAGTTCGAGTCTGTAGACGACTTTTCCGATCCTTTCCAGAATCTTAAAAGGTCCAACATATCGAGGCGCTAGTTTCCCTTTCTTGCCGAATCTGACCACACCATTCCAAGGTGATACCTTTAGGAGTACGTAGTCGCCAACGTCAAATTCAAGGGGCTTGCGTCGTTTATCGGCATAACTTTTCTGTCTACTCCGAGCTTTCAACAAGTTGTCTCGAATTTGGAGGACTTTGTCAGTCGTTTCTTGTAATAGCTCAGGACCAGTTAATTGCGAGTGACCGATCTCGTGCCATACAATAGGCGATCGACATCTTCTTCCATATAGAGCCTCGAATGGTGCCATTTGGATGCTGGTATGATAATTGTTGTTGTACGAGAATTCGACTAACGGCAGGTATTTGTCCTAATTACCACCGAAGTCTATGACACACGAACGGAGCATGTCTTCAAGAGTACGAATTATTCTTTCAGTCTGGCCGTCGGTTTGAGGATGAAATGCGGTACTTAGGTTAAGCGTAGTACCAAGAGCAGCTTGGAACGTTTCCCACAATCGCGAGGTAAACCGAGCATCACGGTCAGAGATGATGTCACGAGACGTCCCATGATTACAAATGATCTTGTCGGTGTAGATTCGGGCTAATCGTTCTACCTTGTAGTCTTCCCGTATTGGCAAGAAGTGGGCTGATTTGGTTAAACGATCAACAACAACCCAAATGCTGTCGTGACCTGATGACGTGTGCGGAAGTTTGGATAAGAAGTCCATAGCTATACTCTCCCATTTCCATATAGGGATTGGGGGTTGCTCGAGTAAGCCAGAGGGCCTTTGATGTTCAGCCTTGACTCTTGCACAAGTCAGGCACTTCCCAACGTAGAGAGCGATATCCCTTTTCATTCCCGGCCACCAGTACTTCTAACGAAGATCCTGGTACATTTTATCGGCACCGGGATGAATAGAATACCGGGATTTGTGGGCTTCGTCCATCAAAATCTTTCGCAATTCAGTCCGCTTAGGGATCCAAATTCGGTCCAGAAAATAGAAGATCCCGTTCGATTTGCTTACAAGCTGAGCTCTATCGTGATAGATTCTTTCCTTCTTCAAGGTGCGTTCATTAAAACAGGCATGCTGGGCTTCGCAGATGAGAGTTTCGAGATCGTATTGGGCTTGGTATTACGAATGCTAAGCAAATAACTCCGTCTGCTGAGCGCGTCGGCAACGACATTTGCTTTGCCTGGGTGATAACGAATCTCACAGTCGTAATCGTTGAGAAGTTCTACCCATCGGCGTTGACGCATATTAAGTTCTTTCTGATCAAATATATGTTGCAGGCTCCTATGATCGGTGAAGATCGTACACTTGGTACCATACAGGTAGTGTCGCCAAATCTTTAACGCAAAAACAACTGCGCCTAGCTCGATATCATGGGTTGTAAAGTTCTTCTCGTGGATTTTGAGATGTCGAGAAGCGTAAGCTATAACCTTGTCTCGTTGCATGAGAACACAACCGAGGCCGAGGTTGGAAGCATCACAATAGACAATGAAACCGTCGTTTCCATCGGGCAATGTGACAATTGGAGCATTGCAAAGCTTATGCTTGAGGGTTTGGAAAGCAGACTCTTGTTCAGTTCCCCAAACAAAAGACTTGTCTTTGTGCGTAAGGGCGGTAAGTGGCACAACGATCTTTGAGAATTCTTCGATAAATCGTCGATAATAGCCCGCTAGTCCGGGAAAAGAACGGACTTCAGATGGGTTCTTTGTCGTAATCCAACTCTTAACTGCTTCAATCTTCACGGGATCGACATGAATACCTTGACTATTAACAATGTGACCTAGAAACTGAACTTCCTCTAACCAGAATTCGCACTTGGAGAATTTGGCATAGAGTTGATTCCCCTGGAGTAGTTCGAGAACCAAACGTAGATGTTGCGCGTGTTCGGCTTTCGATTTCGAATAGATGAGACATCATCGATGAACACAATGACGAAACGGTCTAGAAATGGCTTACACACACGATTCATCAGATCCATGAAGACCGCGGGTGCGTTGGTTAAACCAAAAGGCATAACAACGAACTCGTAATGGCCGTAGCGAGTGCGAAAAGCGGTTTTAGGTATATCCTCCTCTTGAATGCATAGCTGGTGATAGCCTAAACGTAGATTGATCTTCAAAAAACACGTAGCACCTTGAAGTTGATCAAACAAATCGTCGATACGGGTTAGGGGATAGCGGTTCTTGATGGTTAACTTATTCAGTTCCCGATAGTCAATGCACATCCTGAACGACCCATCCTTCTTTTTGACGAAGAGGACTGGTGCGACCCAAGGAGGGGTGCTCGGGCGAATAAAGCCTTTCTCAAGTAATTCCTGGAGTTGGTTCGAGAGTTCACACATTTCGGACGGAGCGAGTCGGTAATGAGCTTTGGCAACAGGGTTGGCTCCAGGAATGAGGTCGATACGGAAGTCGATATCACGACTTGGCGGTAGTCCAGGAAGATCATCAGGGAACACCTGAGGAAATTCACGAACCACTGGGACGTCTTTGACTTCTGTCTTCCTTTTCTTTTCCTTTTCCGCTACTACAATGTTAGCCAAGAAAGCCCTGTATTCCTTGCGGAGATACTTGCTAGCTTGGACACATGACATGAGCTTGAGACCTTTCGAAGCAGTTTCACCGTATACACACAATAAATCACCATTCGCGAGCGAGAATCAAATCATCTTGTCGAAGCATACAACTTCAGCATGGTTTTCACGAAGAAAGTCCACGCCTATTATGACGTCGAAACTTCCGAGTTGCATCGGAATAAGGTCGATTGGGAAGATGTGATTGTTCAGCTCAAGAGTACAATCACGAAGAACAGAATTGACGGCGACGGTTCTTCCAGTAGCGACTTCAACTTCGAATGTCGAGGGCAAATAAGAGCGCTTACGACTAAGGAGCTTCTCGAATTCAAACGACACAAAGCAGTTATCGGCTACAGTATCAAAAAAAAAAAAGATGCAAAAATGCCATTCACAAGGAACGTACCATTAACCACATTGTTGTCAGCCTGGGCTTGACGAGCATTGATGTTGAAGGTTCTGGCGCGTGCTGCTTGTTGATGCTGCTGAGGCTGCTGCTGCTGGGGCTCTTGCTTCACAACCCTGTTCGGGCACATGTTTGCAAAGTGGTTAGGATCACCACATGCAAAGCAGACTCGAGCATTGATCGCGGGTGCCTGAGCCGCGTGTTGGCCTTGCGGCGCTGGGAGTAGAGCTTGATGAACAGTGGTAGGAGCTGTGGTGTTACGGGGACCATAGCGACAGTTGGCGGTGAAATGACCGTACAAATTGCAATGAGCGCAGAAACGACAGGCAAGACCCACCGGATGATGATATGAGCATGTCGGGCAGAGCGGGTGGGGACCTGTGTATGCACGCTTTGCTGGCAGTGCATGAGTAACTGGTGCTGGTCGATGATGAGACTACTGCTGGGCCGGTACGGCTTGTAGAGGAGCTGCAGTGGTAACGACAGCACAGTTCTTGTTGCTGGAGCTGCTGTTGTGCTTCTTCTTGCGGCGTGATGACTTGGACGGTTGAGCAGTGGCAGTTTCAGCGGTCGGTGCAGTGGTGGCTTGGTGCAGAGACTTGGAGGGCTTATCCCAGAAACCAGCTTTTACTCGCTTGTCGTTGATCTCGGCGGCAAGTAAGTAAGTCTCTTCAATTGATGAGGTCTTTGCGGCGTGAACAAAATCGGCAACACAGTCGGGTAGAGCTCGAATGTACTTCTTGATTGCTATCTCTGGCATCTTGACTTGATCGGGATAGATAATGATGAGCTGCTTAAAGCGAGCAGTCAAGGCAGCGTTGTCTCCATCCTTCTGCTTAATGTTCCAAAACTCGTCCTCCAGCTTTTGGCGTTCATAGGGAGGGCAGAATTCGTCCATCATAATGGCTTTCAGCTCTTCCCAAGTCAGCTCATAAGCTGCATTATTCCCGCGTTTGTTTCGCTCGACCGTCCACCAGTCTAGAGCTCGGGACTGGAATACGCCGGTTGCGTTTAGGGTACGGAGATTTTCTAGATAGCCGCTTTGGCGCAGAGTGACTTCGACGGAATCAAACCATTGAAACATAGGTGTAGGGCCATCTTCTCTGGTGAATTCATTTGGTCCGCATGCCTTGAACTGTTTGAAGCTGAAAACAGTCTTGGTAGTATCTTTGGGAGCTTCAGTTCTCGACTCCTCAGATGATTTGCTGACGTTCTCATACACTTCACTCACAGCCTTTGCTACTTGCTTGGCGATGATAGCAGCAAGACGTTTGTCTCTCTTTTCTTAGCGAGTAAGTGGGGTTTGGTGTCCAGATGACGACATTGTCTGCAACAGACATCGTCGTAGGTCTCAGACACATCTTAATCGAATCTCACCTCACACGTCTACTACTTACTAAAGCTTAGGAACACGCATAATCGCATAACACATAGGCACGAAATCACAGATTCACGTAATCACAGAAGCACATAAGCACGTAGAGCACAGAACAGAGGCACATAATATCACGTAATCCTCTTATCAGTACACAGAAGCAGTCAGAATACAGAAACCTATTATTCAAGGTCACGAGTCGTTCGTATATAGCAATCGCGTATAGCATATCGATTAGTAGAGTATAAGCGCATAGCATATTGCCGTCCAGATTGTAGCGACTTGTTGGCGTATTGAGATAGGAGAGCAATGCGGGTTGTGTGTGTCAATCGAAGTGAGTGCAAAAATCGAATAAGTTTTAAAATTTTAAACACATAAACAGTTAAACACATATAACACATAAAATCAACGAGTCATCAGAGTCAGCAGTTGCGGGCTTAGAATCGAAACTCATAAAAATCGAGAGATACATTGTCTGCGGCTATTAGCAATTAGCTACCCAAAGTGATTCGAATATTCTCAAGGATCTGTCATACACATTTTTGACCTTCAGGATAGGGCCTCTGCCTTGATTCTTGGGCATCCGGCGCGCATCCTTCTAGTCCTACTGTGGGTTCAGGTCGTTGGAGTCCGTCGAGACTTTGGTGAGAGTTTTGGGTAAAATCCATGGACAAGCCATCAAGGTAGGGTTTCGCCCCTAGCTTGACAACTTTCCCTTGATTTTAGTAAAATAAAGGAGATTATTCATCAAAATATGGATTTCACTCCTGGTTTGGTATAATTCTCCCGTTGAACAAGCGTTCGTTATTGAAAAAGAATAATGAAGAGATCATTGATAAGTTGATAAAACAGCACTGATCAAGTAATTTCGTTGAGAGTTTGCGGTTTTCACACCTAATCTTGACTAAATCGTTTTCTCATTATTGAAAATTCGAGTGCGGTGATAGTGTAGCGTAGGCGAGAATAGCGAAGAATACTAATAAGCTCATACATAGTCCCTAAATGGACATGCACAAATCGGTCTATTGGGTCCTAACAATAGTCTAGCTCTCTAAGACATCGACCCGGACTAGGTCGAGTCTTGCCTAATTCCCTATAGTTATGGCTCTGTTACCAATCTGTCACACCCTAACCGATGGCGGAATCATCGGGGCATGGCACTGAGCGAAACAGATTATCCAGAAGTTTCCATAACAATTATCATTACTATTCAATTTAAATAATACGTCCCATACCGTATCTCAAACAGTAAATAAATTATTACAGACAAAATCCAGGCAAATCTTCCGTTCCGACAACTCAGATTTAAATAAACAGCAATTGTTTATCTGCTTCTAGAGACCCTTAACTTGACTACTACAGACAACTATTTGTTGAGCTCTAGAGCTTTATTCTAGCCTCGCTTTCCTAGCAGATAAGCATTTTAAACACCTGTCACATACGTTAAAATAAAAGTCAATACACATAGTGTAAAGGTGAGCATACAAGTTTAGTAATAGGATATAGAGTTCGAAATAGTTTACGCATAACCAGCACGTACACAGTGGAAAACAAAGCATGTTAATTATCGACACGGATCTATCGATACCAATGACTGCAGGTTGACTGCCCGAGGCAGTTCGCAATACATGATTACCACCGTGATCCATGCAAGTAATTGTCCTTAACAACCCCCGTGTGAACGGGTGCTAAGTCCAAACTATAGTACTATCGTCGTTAAGGCAGGTAGACAGCATTCCATGTGTAAACATAACAAACAAGCATTCATTAAGTCACGTAATACATGCGGTAACGGTTAACGTTTTAAAATATTGCGTAGTGTGTTCGATGTGATTTCGTATATGTAACACCCAAAAGTGCGTAAAGCAAAAAGGGATCGAGTATACTCACAGCGGTTGATGGATTGAAGGGACCGCTTGAGAGTAAGGTTAGCCTGAATAGTTTGATAGCATAATGATAAGCAACGCGTAAAACGGAAAGCAAGTATTGGAGGGTCGGACAGCTGGTCGATCGGACGGTAGTCCGATCGGACGGCTGACCATTCGGTTGACAGTCCGTTCGGACAGTTGCCCGGTCGGACAGAAGTCCGATCGGATGGCTGTTCGAGTGGATTGTTTCTTCCTTTGAGTAGGATGTGTTTGTGTATGATGGCTTGACTTTTGAAGTTTTCGTTGTAGCATTTGAAAACCTTGAAGTATCTTTACCTTTCAGGTCGGTCGATCGGACGGTCGTTCGATCGGCCGGCAACCCGATAGGTTAGGTACTTCAGCAGACAAGTTCTCAGCAAGGTGTCACCTGATCGGACGGCTGTTCGATCGGATGGTACTCCTAGCGCGTCGAACATGTTTAAAAATCGATTAAGTCTTGAAGTATAGTATCTCATGATCCGAAGAGTAATCCAATCGAACGGTAGTCCGATCGAACAGCAGTTCGTTCAATACTCAACTTCAAGAGGATAAGTTGATTAAGTGTGGGACCTTCTGCTAGCCGATCGGCTGGCCAGCCGATCGGCTGACTATCCGATCGGCTGGTTGTCCATTCGGACAGCAGTCCGATCGGTCAGCACTAGTCGGCCTGTTCGTCTAACACTTGGTTGTTCTGATTGTTTGGCGTTTTATCGAGGTATTTTGAGAATGAGTTAAACCACAGAGCCTCGTCTTTACTTGGTTCCCCTGATCGGACAGGAATCACCCAAATCTGGTTGATGAATGGTTCAAGACGGTGTTTAACATTTAACCCAAAATCGGTGAACCTCGTGGATAAATTCCAGATCTTGAGTCACACAACCATCGAAATGGTTAGTAAGGCGGCACAAGCTCCGTTTCTATCGGTTTTGGAGGTATTGAGTGTAAAAGAGTTGATAGAAAGTTGGAAAACCATCTTTCAATCCCTTTTCACCGTGAATATGTTTAGATCCGTGAAGGATCTTTGTTTGTTTATGTGGAAATCTGTTAGATCCAAGTTATCCTTGGTGGATTAAGGCCAAAATATGAAGTTCTTCATGAACCCATGATGACATCATCCTAGAACACATGAATCTTGATGATTTCACGGTTAAAAGTTAAGATTTGAAAGATATAAAGGTGTAGGAGTGGGTGTAGATCAAGATAGTACAAGATTTAGGACGAAATCTTACCGGAATCGAGAGAAATCTGAGAAGAAGTGAGCTGAGCGTGCTGGTCGGACAGAGGTTTCTAAAAGTAGAAAGTTTGACAATGACATGGGTATTTATAGGATGCCAAAAGAGGTAAAGGCTGGCCGATCAGTTGGTCAGCACGATCGGACAGCCTGTCCGATCAAACAGCAGTCCGATCGGCTGGCTGTTCGATCGGCTGGTAGCCTGATCGTTCAGCTGCCTGATTCGAGTGTTCGGCGTGATGATTTCTGATATTTCGATTTCGATTGCGAGCGATGTGAGCGCGATAGAATTTCTTATGCAAATTACTTTTAATCCCAACTACTATATCTAACATACAAGCATCTATATTTCGAGCTGTCTTTTCGCCACCAATTATCATAATTCGATTTCGATTGAGTTCGATTGGGTTTCGATTGCGATTCGATTGGTTACCACACATAACATAAAGTAAACATGCACAAGTAACACATAAGGCACACACACACGTATAACAATAACCAATCATTGCGATATTCGAGTTTCGAGTTCGATGATGATTAGATTAGTTCGATTATTGATCAATTGACTTTATCGCATTGTTACTTCCTATTATTCACAGTCGTAAAGCGGTTCGCATCGAGAAATATAGTTTGATTACTTTGATTGTAAATGATTACTCCACATAAGACAACTAACGTAAAAACATAAAAATAGACTAACTACAGTCAAAGAAGTCAAAACAAGGATTGAGCAAGGAGAGACAGATTGCTATTAGCGATCTTTTCTTCCTTTGACTTCAACCTTGACTTTGACTTTGACTTTCGAAACACTGGGGTGTTACAAAAACTTAGCCAAACATCCCCCTGGAACTATATAATTAAGGAGTATTGTAATAGAGATTAAAAGTTATTTGCTAGTTGGTGAGAGTAGATTAAAAATCATTTTCTTGTCATGTAATTGACTCTTGTTTTCTTGCTAGCATTTCACTAGTTAATTATATATACCTGATATTCTAAAAAGGGATAAATGTACAACTATATAATTCAGAGTTGTAAAAATCGGGACTAGGCGACGACTAGTTGGTGATTAATTGCTAGTCGTCCAGTAACTCGGTAATTTTTCATTAATCAGTCCATTAATCGCTAGTCGAACCTAGTCGGCCAGCCAAAAATCGACGATTCCGGCCAGATTCCGGCAAAAAACCAGTATATTCCGGCCAAAACCTCTAAATTCCGGTCAGTTTCCAACCAAACCATATGAATTCCAATAATTAATCTTGTATACTTAAAAAAATGAGTTGAGTAAGAGTTAAAACCTAGCTATTTAAAATATTTACCTATAAAAATATGTATATGTATACATAAAACTGAAATTTCATATAAAAAACCAATCCAATTAATCCCGAGTAATCCCTAGTAGTCACTAGTCCCCACCTCACCTGCCGACTAACGAGTTCTCCAACCTTGATATAATTAAGGGTTATTGGACATTAACTTGACATTTTATATTTTTTTTATCATGACTTGTACTTTCGGTATTTTGATGGGTTATATGATATCTTCCATCACACAGTGTGCCATTTTTAGTAACTAGTAGGGTGTTCGCATGTTTTGGCAGGAACATAACACGTAAGCAATTTTTTCAAAACTTACGGGGAGATCTAACTAGACGACTCGTTCACTTAAATCATTAGTGTTGCCATTAGCCTTACACATGTTAATTAGATAATAATAAGATACAAAAAGTATCGAGTACGTATGAAAACCATTGTTGCATCTCAATAAATGTACACACAAATACAAAAATAGAAGTCATCTAACTGTAGTTTTATAATTTATTTAAGGAGTAAATTACAAGTTTTGTCCTTTTTGTTTACATCAAATAGCAAGCATTGTCCTTTTAGCCAAAAGTTTACAGCCGGTGTCCTTAACCTTCCAAAATCTTGCACGTTTTGTCCTTTAGGCCAAACATGGTTAGAAATCTCAGTTAATTCTTATCATGTGCATTGCACATGAGGGTACAATGGTCTTTTTCCAATTATTATTAAAGTTTCCACACTGTACCCTTCACCTAATCTTCTTCTATTTCATTACACACCCTAATCAACACACATGATCTCCAGCTCTCGTAGTTTTGTTTTACACTCAACCACTTCCTCAAATCCCTCTAACATCAAATCCCTCTAATATCTTCCTTCAATTTCACTTTTTGCCCCCAATTCAAAATGGGTAATCGGTTTAGTGTGACAACTGCCAAATTTGCATGCATCCGTACAATTAACTAGACAATAATTAATGATTAATGACTGTGCTGATTTACAGTTTATGACTTGAATTGCTTTCTGATTACTGCCATATACATACATGTGCATCACATATTGCTTAATGTTATATCATTACTGCATAAAGACTTTATTGACTTAGACGATGCATGAAACACAGTTAGCACAGTTATCAGACAAATCAGAAAAATGCTGACAGAGTTCAGCAGATAGACAAACTTTGTATTGAGACACAGAATGAGCCAGAAACCAAGTCTTACACTAGTATAGTGTGTAGGAAAGTAAGGATCATAAAACTGCCTTCCTAGAAATAGTTTAAGTGCCGGAAAGTGCCTAAAACTCACATAAACTGCAGAATTCTGCAAAATTCAGCAATATACAGAATTTAAACAATCTAATATCATGCAGAAATATGATTAAATGGTCCTAAATACTTTCCCAAGTGTCGGGAATTGAAACTGTCATAAAAGGAAACATAAAGCACACTAAACTGCAAGTTTAGCACTTTAACAAACCAGTATCCAACCGAACAACCGAACACTACCCGAAACATCAAATTTACACTAGAAGCACTGTTTTAATGTTTCCAGGCTAGTTATGATCCCCAAACATCATAACATCTCCTAAAAATATCTAATAACTGAAACATGTAACCGATACTTGGAATTGAACTATTAAGTAACTAAATGGTTAGCACCTACACCTAGACCCCCCCCCACCTAGTTCACGGCCCCAAGTTGTAACACCTCGAAAAATTTCGTCCAATAATGTCTTGACACGTGTCATAAGGTTCCGTTATGTGAAAACATACTTTAGAGGGACTAAAAGTGACAAACAGTGAAAACTATGGAACGTAAGGGTCCAAAGTGTCAACAATGGATAAATAGGCTCTATGATAACCCTACATAATGTTTATAACCTTAAACGGATGGTTCATGGATCATACGACGCGGAAATTGCACAAAAGTGAAGTATTGTAAACTATAGGGGCCAAAAGTGTCAACATGTTTAATTTATACCTCTGAGTGAACTTTTGGCAGACCCGAAGCTTTGTATAGCTAAAATATACTCACTAGAATATGTGGTAAAAATTTCATGAAGTTTCGTCAACGTATGAGAAAGTTATGGCCAAAACCGTACTTAAGGGACTAAAAGCGTCAACGTCGAATTTCAGGGCTTTTCGGTTGAGCGCAAAGTTATCCGAGGGCATTACCATGTTGGTAAAAGTCCTAAGGTTCTTAGAAACCAAGTTTGGGGGTTTACGGGCCGAGAAAAGTAGCCGAAACATCGCATACAAGCTCAGGGACCATTTCTGCCAAAGTTTAAAAGTTTTTGGCTGATCAGGAAGGTCAGGCGACCCGCCTGGGAAAGCCCAAGCGGGCCGCGTGGGTTGCCCAGCGACAGGAACTTCGAAAATGGTTAGTTTGGGTCCGATTTTGGGTGGTAAACAGCTCAATTGCACCTCCAATTACTCCAATCAAAGGCCTTGCATGGCTACTACAACAGTAAACCTAAAGAATTCAGCTTTAAATTCAAATTGATCTCATTTTTGATCATTTACAATTGAAGAACAAGTGCTCTCAACATTCAAGAACTTCAAGGCAGCTTTCTGGAGGAAATCTGATCATCAAGGCCGACTTCTAGTGTTCACTAAACCTCTATAGGACTCTTGTAAGCTTTCAATTCGTTCTATAATCCGTTTTTGCTTTGATTATTAGTAAAAGTCAAACTGGGTGTTCATAACCTTTGACTTTCCGATTAAACGGATTTCTTTCAGTCATTTCTCGAATTGAAACTTGTTAAAGATTGGTATTTATGTGGGAAACAAACCCTCTAAAGGGTACTACCTGATTCCCACTACATGCATGATAAATGTCGAGTCAAACCTATTTCTAAAAAGTCAACAGAAGCGATTTTTGTGAAAAATGACATGATTAATGATATAGATGACATGCAACCTGATTGATCATCATAAATAACTTGTAATACATATAAGAATGTGTTTTAATCATCATCAACTCGACAATCTATAGTATAGCCACGAATCGGAACCGAAAGTCTTGTAAAACGATTATTCCGTAGACTATCGATTCGGATTCGTACATGCATGTTCGAGATCTGTATTGGAAAATATTTTTGACTATTTTTATTTTAGTTAAACTTTCTGGAATTTTCTTTGATTGAGTCTATGCTTAGTCTATTCGAATGCATGTTTCCGATTTGTGCATAAAGTTGACTATTTTGCCCTTTTTGATTTAAAACGGGATTTTTGGAAAAGTGAAAGTATAGAAATCTTTATTTCTAATATATGAACTTGCACCGAAAGTTTCGGATCAGTTGGTGGTCCAGATTTTGAGTTATGGCCATTAGCGTAAAACTATATTATAAATTTACATAAACGGTCCTTTTCGCGTAGAACCCGTTTCTGGCCACGTTTTGGTATAAAACTTTTTACCAACTGATGTATTATAATATTCTGGGAATTTTGATGATTTTCAATTAATTTTTGGCTGAACGGATCCTAGGTCGCCTAGTCAATTCGGCTTATGTCGGTTTTGACCGTTTTAGCCATAAAATGAGTTTTACACATCCTTTTGACCCGAAACCTTTTTCTACTGATTTTATAAGATGAATAAATTATTTTAAGTATTCTGGAAATATAAAAATCTCAGATTTAATTTGAAAACCCGAAAACGCCCTTAAATCGCATATTTAGCGTTTTAAGCGCATAGTAAGCGTTATACTTGTTTTAAACATATAAGACCTATACCTACTGATGTGTTTAGCATATTTTCATATAAAAACAGTAAGTATAAGTATATGAACTCAGACTTCCAGTTTTGGCACTTTTAGCCCTTGTGAAATTACTAAAATACCCCTACGGTGCATAGTTTGATTCTAAATGATAAATTTGATATATGGGTCATACCCTACTGATATAATATGTTATATTAAGTATATTTACTGTATGAACCAGACCCGAAACTCAGAGTTCTAATTTTACTCTTTTATTATCTTTTAAATGACCAAAATGCCCTTCTAAGGCATAAATTGAGTTTAAAATTATTCCGGGCAATATAGAACATAACTTACTGATATTATATCATATTTAAAGCTTATTATATCAGGGAACTTGCATTTGAATCATTTGTCTACCCGTATCGCCCTTTTCGCGTTCGGTTCGGTTTACGTAACTAGTTTGTGTAAATTGACCGAAACGGGTCAAACGTTATCATTTTTGTCTCAAAATCCAGAATGTATTTTGTATACCCATATTATACAAGTATTCAAACTTGTCGGGTCTAAATCACGTTCTATCCGGTCTTCGCTTAATCGTGCGCTTGAACCGTATATTTCCTTAAAACTAACCGGTCTAAGCTTATGCTTAATTAAAGACCCGTTAGTATTCTAATTGGTTATTTATACCATCGTTCCAGACTAGAGCCTTCCGGTAAATTGTACCTACGCTTACTTAAGTGAATACGGCTGAGTTATTATAATTCTTGCTATTTAAGACAGGAGCTAGCTCAGGTAAATACTCTTAACTTATTTTCCCTATTACGGGCTTGGGATACGGTAATATAAATACCGCATGGTCAGGTATGGGATTCGAAGACCAATGTGTCGGGAAATTCAAATAACCTGTTTTAATTCGTATTGCTTGACTGAAACATTGGGGGTTAATGCGACCGTGTCCTGGATATCCTTGACTCATTAATTGCAAATGGCCACGACCTAAGCACGGGGTGTAGGCATACACCTGACAGATGCTTTATGCTTATTATTTGATTATACCCAATATGGGATTCCCAATAAGGGAATAGTGGTGTGTCGGTTAATCTTGAACCGGCATAGGACCGGGCCCCGTATGTAGAGCAAGTTATGTAAAACTGATAACATGAGATATAGTTTGTCCCAAGTATAAAAGATTAATATTGCCTTGTGCATTTTAATCAAGTGTCAAAATAGTTTTGTGCCTTGTGCGCCTAAACCAATTTTCATAAACTCTTTTCAAATGAGTCAGTTGAGTGTATTTACCAGTGAAAACTGACGTATTTTCCAAAGTCTAAGTGACAGGTACAAGTACGTAATAGGCTGGAAGCTGCTCAGGGCGTTAGTAAGGAATCTTGCAAGTTCTAGGCGTCTAAAGTCTGTTGAACATTTATCTTATTTTATTTGATCCGCCTGTGGATCCGTTTCAACTACTTGTGATATTAAATAGTACGTTTATATAAAGTTGAAATGAATCTATTTCTGCTTCCGCTGTGCATTTATATATTGTGTTGTTTGACTATGATGTTATCAACTACGTCACGTTACCCCCACCGGGCCCACCGGTGACACGTGGAAATTCGGGGTGTGACAGGTTGGTATCAGAGCCAACATTGAGTGAATTAAACACTAGCTTTTGTGTTTAATCTCAATGACACAATTGCACATTCCTATATCTTCTGAGTCTAGACTTAACATAGGAATACTCCCGATTCTAATCTGGAATTTACTGCTTCCAATTATTTTATATATTGGATACGTCGCCAAGCGAAGGAACCGTAATAGGAGTTCTCCACACCCGGAGTCCCGAGATGCTGAGCTCCGTACCACGGCTAAAGTGAAACGAACATCCAAGGAGAAAGCATTCAGAAATAAAATGAAGAAGAAGCTCCTTTTACTGAAGATCGTTTCCTTATTAGTCCTTATAAGGACATATTTATCTTTCAGTCCCTGCGAGGACAACATTATTCCTTTCAAGTCCCGCTTAGGGCAACTTTATACTTTTACTTTTATATAATGGAATGATTACGTTTGGACTTCCATTCTAAATAAGAAATATTAAATAAATGGAAAATATCAATTTTTATTTGATTTGCCATTTAACAAGAATCTTAGTAAGGTAGAAACCTAGCTTGAATGTCTTAATAAAAGGCCTGGCCAATATGGTAAAACCTGGTTGAAAAGATTCAAATCTCTGTTAACATCTGAGAACATGTTAACATTCTGGGCTAAGCGTGATCTGTAGAATCACACAAGCCACCCTTTTTAATAAATTATCTACAGATTCTATCTGTATACAAGTCTATTTATGACTTGATACCTTCGGGTTATGACTATGTCATAAAGTAGCAGTTGTGATTTATAACTCCCTGCCAAGAAATGAATTATCTACAGATTATATCTGTATACAAGTCTATTAATGACTTGATGCCTACGGGTAATAAATTTGAAAATTGGGATTTATTTAAAATTCCCTGTAAGTAAAATAATCATCCCTTAAGGATGAAGTGCCACGAGCTATAATACACTGTCCGATTGCGACATCGACAGTTGTGAATCTTTTGAGATTCCCTGTCCTAAGGGGGTGAGCTATGCTCAAAAGCCCTCTAGACGATAATCTGGTCGTCATGTCATTATTATGACCGCTGAATGACATTTGATTTAAATTAAGTACTAATCCTGTCGTTATGTCATTATTATGACCGCTGAATGACAGTTGATATAAATTAAGTGCTAATCCTGCCGTCATGTCATCATTATGACCACTGAACGACAGTTGATTAAATTAATGACACTGATCATGGCGTCATGTCATTACTTTGACCGCTGAACGTATCATCAGTACAATGACTATATGTCTTAACATCTTACGAGATGTTAATTGATAGGCCCACGGGCCAGAAATTTTAATAAATACAGTGGTAGCTATGACTCCCTGTCAGAAAAAAGGTAATGAACTAGGTTCAAACCTCAAGGCTTTGATTCTCTGAAATCCTAGCTTATAATTTATAAATGTCCTTGTGACTAGGCCTTTGTGCCACCTCAATATCCGTAATGATTTATAACTAGGATAAATTGTAATGCCTCGATTCTCAGAAATCATGGGTTACAAATTAAACTTGTCTACGTGACTAGGCTTATATGCCAAAGTTATATTTTCAATAAATTTGGGATAATTATAATCCTGAATAAAATAAATATCATTCTTTTCCTGCCTGCAATTATATTAAAAAGAGTCTCAGAAGGTATAACCTAGCTTGAATGTCGTTAGGGACCTGGCTACGATGGTAAGACCTGCTTAAAGAGACTCAGGTCCTTGTTAAACACCTGAAAACGTGTTAACACTCCCGACAACAGTGATGCGATAAAATCACGATGGTCACCTCTATATTAGGAACTTCCAAATTCCTTAATTAGCCTATATGATCGATAGGAATCATGGCTAATAAACGTCGAACATGATGTACACATCTAAACATCCACTGGGATGTATACCTACGGGCAAAGATGCATACATGAAAACGATAGTATTATTTCATAACTTCTTGTCAAGACAATGAATTATGAAATTTTCCGATCCAGAGGAATCATTGATTATGTATTAAAAATTTCCCTTGTGACAAGGCTTCTGTGCCATCGAAAAGTCCTATGGAACAAGCCGTTGTGCTATATAAGATATCGCTATGACATTGACAGTCGTGATTTATGTCCCCTGTCTAGTAAGTATAAAGGATTTATTCCATTTAAACGCCAAAGATGGTTTATTTAAAATCTAGGCAAAACATGATCAAATAAACTAAATACTATCTATTAGCCTATATGGTTTGTTTGCACCATGGCTATTTAAATTATCAAGTTCGACAGTTCCCTATAATTAAGTAAGCTATTACTTCATGGTTAGTTGGCCTTCAAGGCTTCACCATGGCTGACTCCTCTGGGGCTCACAATCATCTAGTTAGTCAGAATGATGTACATTGACTAGCCTTTGTGGCAAATAAATTATCTTTCAAAAGATGACGGTTGTAGTCTTTGACTCTCTGTCCAAAGGTGAAGAACTATGTTCGAACCTTAAGATCTCTGATCCAATAAGATTGCAGCATATATATTAATACCTTAAGTGCCATATTTTGTATGTCCTTTGTGACAAGGCCTTCGGGCCTATGATTATTAATGTCCTTCATGACAAGCCTTCCAACTATCTAAAGATTGTCGTTATGACAAAGACAGTTGTGACATTGTGACCCCCAGTCAAAAGGTGATGGACTCGGTCCAAACCATAAACTCAATTGATGGTCCTTTTGACCTAGGCTAAATATAATTGACATACTTTCTAGTAGCATACTATAAGGAAGTTATAAACCAAACAGCCATTAAGGTTTAGTAATACCATGACTTTATAAATCATCCATTGCGATGATTCCATAATAACTTGCATCTAAGCATATGTTATTTTGGTGTTAGTACCAAAGCTCCAGAATGGAGGTTTCCGACGAAGCACACAGCAGTGCAGCGGCTAAAAACAAGGATGCAAATATAAATATAAATGTTAATGGAACCACTCTTCAGGCCTTGATTAGCGCAGCAATTAGTGAAGTTGTGGATAAGGTCCTTGAGAATAAAAAGGAACCGAGTGTCACTCACTCAAAGATCCATACGGAAACGAATACACCAGCTCGTAAGGAGAGCTCCGTCTACTCTTCAGATGAAAAGAGCGAACCTCAGGAGTTAGTACTCTATGATAAGCCCCGTTCAACTGAGGGCGGGTGCACCTACAAATATTTCGTCTCATGCAAACCCAGAGATTTCAATGGCGAAAAAGGAGCAATTGATGCTATGGAATGGCTTGAGGAAATGGAAACGGTTGTGGACGTCAGCGATTGTGCTGATAAAGACGTAGTAAAATTTGTTTCACAATCTTTTAAAGGAGAGGCTCTTGTATGGTGGAAGGCCATGATGCAGTCCACGGGGAAAATTCCCCTATACCTTATGGGATGGTCCAAGTTTGCGGACCTTATCAAAGAGAACTACTGTCCACAGCACGAAGTGGAAAAGGTGGAGACAGATTTTCTGAATCTCACTATGAAAAACCTAAATTGTCAGCAATATGTTACCGACTTCAACTCCCTATCTAGACTAGTACCCTATTTAATCACCCCGGAACCAAAACGCATTGCGCGTTTCATCGGTGGTTTGGCACCAGAAATAAAAGGGGATGTTAAGGCTTCAAGGCCAACCAACTACAGATCAGCTGTAGATCTATCCTTGTCTCTCACTCAAGATGTAGTGAGACAAAAGTCGTTCATGAATGAAACTAATGACAAAAGACCAAGGGAGGAGAATAACTCTCAGAACTCTAAGAAGAGCAAATCCAAGCTCAACAACAACCAACAGGATTCCAACAAAAAGCCTACATGCAAAACCTGCAAAAGAAGACATTGGGGGCAGTGTCGATTAAACCAAAAGATAAAGCAATGTGGCATCTGTAAAAGAACTGGCCACCAGTCCCACGAATGTAGGGACATGAAGGATGCAAACTGTTTCAGCTGTGGTGAAAAGGGACACATCAGTACTAATTGCCCTAAGGCTGCCAAGAAAGGAGCAGCTAGGTCTGGAAAGAATAAGAAAGGAACCGCCTAGACTACCGGTTGAATACCTGAGACAGTGCACATCGATAATAGCAATAGGTACGTCCTATACCATTTAGCATTGATAATGACTGCCAAGTATTTTTGCATTGATGCAAGGGATAATAAACCTTTAGCAAACCATAAGCTTAGCAAACTCTGGATTACACTCATAAGGACTTCATATATTAAATATGAGGTATAAGTTACCAATGGAATATTTAATGACCTCTCTCCCATCCTCGGAGATAATCCTTTCATAATAATCTGGAGTACTCTTCCCCAGAAAGAGTACGACAATATATACTAATTATTTTATTTTATTATTTTTCCTCATTGTTTTCTATCGTCTGCGAATGCCAAACTATGTTTGATAAGAGTACCATATGAGGATTTGCGTATCCTAGTGTGTCCCATAGATTGCTTCCATGCCTGATCAGTATGGAGGTTTAATGCATGGGATCCCCGAAGATATTCCAATGGTCATATTGTACTAAAGTCGACTAGTAGTATTCAAAGGAGATATCCAATATAAAAATGTCCTTATAAGTATCTCTACTTAGGGCATCCTTGTAATGGTAAAGGGAATATGTCATTTATCTGACACCGAAAGCGATAGATAAGCTAAAGCCCGAGAATACAGAAATCTCTGGCATCTCTATGTGTCATAATTAGCTTCCTTATAAGAATTACCATGGTTACCTTCTGAAATGCAAGAGGATGTTAGGACAAACATCCCGCTTAGGGCTGCAGTTAATGTAAGAATCTTATATCTGTTATTACCAACGAAATAGGAAGAACTAAGAGCCAAATAAATAAGTTTTGGATAAGGTTTCATAAAGCCAAAATTCAAGGTTCTAAGAACTCCGATTTTTTAGTAAATAAGAAAGACGGTTCATCTTGCTTATGCATTGATTACCGCAACCCTATTTAGGCAATAATTATGAATCCCCAATTTGCTGCCAGGATCGTCGATTTAGTCGACTAACTGTAAGGAACAACTATTCTTTGAGATTAGCCAAGCAGTGGTTGGAATAACCACATCGCCTTAAGATAAGCTTTTCGGTAATAGTTGTTATATAAGTATCAATGCTGCTCCTTTGGGAGACCGTGTGTATATAAGATGTTAAACATCTATTGTTAGACAGAAAATTTGTAAGTCCAATTATCAGGATCTAAAAGTTGCCTTGGAAACAACGAATAAGATCGAGCAAATCCATAACCATCTATAAGTTGCCAGTAATCGGCAGAGAATCAAGGATTCATGGAAATAGCAAACTTCCTAAGTTCTTGTTAAGAAATAAGGTTCAACAAAAGATATGACCCTGGAAAGGTGTGCCAATCTGTTAATTGTCAGGCTAGTAAGCTCAGAATATATGAAATCATTCGAAGTAATCGAATATACCAGGATCAAATAACTTATGAGCTAAAACCTATTTAAGGAGCTTGGTGGAGCTCGCAATGTATTACACCCTAAGGATTTAAGGATATGTTTCCCCAATGAGTCAAGGAGCATCATCACATAACGGTTGGCAGACGGACGGACAGAGTGAGCGTACCATCCAAACATTGGAAGACATGCTTCGAGCATGCGTGATTAATTTAGGTGGCAGTTGGGATAACCGCCTACCCTTGATAGAATTCTCCTATAAAAATAGCTACCATACTAGTATTAGGGCCGCGCCTTTTGAGGCCTTATACGGTAGGAAGTGTAGATCGCCCATTTGTTGGGCAGAAGTTGGAGATGTCCAGTTGTCTGGACCAGATATCGTCTTTGAGACGACAGACAAGATCGTTCAGATCCGTGATCGTTTGAGAGCTGCCAGGGATAGGCAGAAAAGTTATGCGGATCCTAAGCGCAAAGATTTTCACTTCGATGTGGGTGAAAAAGTGTTGCTTAAAGTATCACCTTGGAAAGGTGTAATGCGATTTGGAAAGAAAGGCAAGCTAAGCCCGAGATATATAGGACCTTTCGAGATAATCGAACGTGTAGTGGCAGTCGCTTACAAGTTAAACTTGCCTGAAGAGCTTAGTGCCATTCATAATGTGTTTCACATCTGTAATTTGAAGAAGTGTTTCGCTGACGATTCACTGGTTATACCGCATACAGACATACACATAGACGAAAGTCTAAAGTTTGTGGAAAAACCTTTGTCGATAGAGGATCGACAGGTAAAGAAGCTTCGAAGGAAGCACGTGCCTATTGTTAAGGTCAAGTGGGATGCCCGTAGAGGTCCCGAATACACGTGGGAAGTGGAATCCACGATGCAAGAGAAATATCCCCATTTGTTTGAATAAATCTCGGGGTCGAGATTTCTTTTAAGGGGGTGAGGATGTAACACCTCGAAAAATTTCGTCCAATAATGTCTTGACACGTGTCATAAGGTTCCGTTATGTGAAAACATACTTTAGAGGGACTAAAAGTGACAAACAGTGAAAACTATGGAACGTAAGGGTCCAAAGTGTCAACAATGGATAAATAGGCTCTATGATAACCCTACATAATGTTTATAACCTTAAACGGATGGTTCATGGATCATACGACGCGGAAATTGCACAAAAGTGAAGTATTGTAAACTATAGGGGCCAAAAGTGTCAACATGTTTAATTTATACCTCTGAGTGAACTTTTGGCAGACCCGAAGCTTTGTATAGCTAAAATATACTCACTAGAATATGTGGTAAAAATTTCATGAAGTTTCGTCAACGTATGAGAAAGTTATGGCCAAAACCGTACTTAAGGGACTAAAAGCGTCAACGTCGAATTTCAGGGCTTTTCGGTTGAGCGCAAAGTTATCCGAGGGCATTACCATGTTGGTAAAAGTCCTAAGGTTCTTAGAAACCAAGTTTGGGGGTTTACGGGCCGAGAAAAGTAGCCGAAACATCGCATACAAGCTCAGGGACCATTTCTGCCAAAGTTTAAAAGTTTTTGGCTGATCAGGAAGGTCAGGCGACCCGCCTGGGAAAGCCCAAGCGGGCCGCGTGGGTTGCCCAGCGACAGGAACTTCGAAAATGGTTAGTTTGGGTCCGATTTTGGGTGGTAAACAGCTCAATTGCACCTCCAATTACTCCAATCAAAGGCCTTGCATGGCTACTACAACAGTAAACCTAAAGAATTCAGCTTTAAATTCAAATTGATCTCATTTTTGATCATTTACAATTGAAGAACAAGTGCTCTCAACATTCAAGAACTTCAAGGCAGCTTTCTGGAGGAAATCTGATCATCAAGGCCGACTTCTAGTGTTCACTAAACCTCTATAGGACTCTTGTAAGCTTTCAATTCGTTCTATAATCCGTTTTTGCTTTGATTATTAGTAAAAGTCAAACTGGGTGTTCATAACCTTTGACTTTCCGATTAAACGGATTTCTTTCAGTCATTTCTCGAATTGAAACTTGTTATAGATTGGTATTTATGTGGGAAACAAACCCTCTAAAGGGTACTACCTGATTCCCACTACATGCATGATAAATGTCGAGTCAAACCTATTTCTAAAAAGTCAACAGAAGCGATTTTTGTGAAAAATGACATGATTAATGATATAGATGACATGCAACCTGATTGATCATCATAAATAACTTGTAATACATATAAGAATGTGTTTTAATCATCATCAACTCGACAATCTATAGTATAGCCACGAATCGGAACCGAAAGTCTTGTAAAACGATTATTCCGTAAACTATCGATTCGGATTCGTACATGCATGTTCGAGATCTGTATTGGAAAGTATTTTTGACTATTTTTATTTTAGTTAAACTTTCTGGAATTTTCTTTGATTGAGTCTATGCTTAGTCTATTCGAATGCATGTTTCCGATTTGTGCATAAAGTTGACTATTTTGCCCTTTTTGATTTAAAACGGGATTTTTGGAAAAGTGAAAGTATAGAAATCTTTATTTCTAATATATGAACTTGCACCGAAAGTTTCGGATCAGTTGGTGGTCCAGATTTTGAGTTATGGCCATTAGCGTAAAACTATATTATAAATTTACATAAACGGTCCTTTTCGCGTAGAACCCGTTTCTGGCCACGTTTTGGTATAAAACTTTTTACCAACTAATGTATTATAATATTCTGGGAATTTTGATGATTTTCAATTAATTTTTGGCTGAACGGATCCTAGGTCGCCTAGTCAATTCGGCTTATGTCGGTTTTGACCGTTTTAGCCATAAAATGAGTTTTACACATCCTTTTGACCCGAAACCTTTTTCTACTGATTTTATATGATGAATAAATTATTTTAAGTATTCTGGAAATATAAAAATCTCAGATTTAATTTGAAAACCCGAAAACGCCCTTAAATCGCATATTTAGCGTTTTAAGCGCATAGTAAGCGTTATACTTGTTTTAAACATATAAGACCTATACCTACTGATGTGTTTAGCATATTTTCATATAAAAACAGTAAGTATAAGTATATGAACTCAGACTTCCAGTTTTGGCACTTTTAGCCCTTGTGAAATTACTAAAATACCCCTACGGTGCATAGTTTGATTCTAAATGATAAATTTGATATATGGGTCATACCCTACTGATATAATATGTTATATTAAGTATATTTACTGTATGAACCAGACCCGAAACTCAGAGTTCTAATTTTACTCTTTTATTATCTTTTAAATGACCAAAATGCCCTTCTAAGGCATAAATTGAGTTTAAAATTATTCCGGGCAATATAGAACATAACTTACTGATATTATATCATATTTAAAGCTTATTATATCAGGGAACTTGCATTTGAATCATTTGTCTACCCGTATCGCCCTTTTCGCGTTCGGTTCGGTTTACGTAACTAGTTTGTGTAAATTGACCGAAACGGGTCAAACGTTATCATTTTTGTCTCAAAATCCAGAATGTATTTTGTATACCCATATTATACAAGTATTCAAACTTGTCGGGTCTAAATCACGTTCTATCCGGTCTTCGCTTAATCGTGCGCTTGAACCGTATATTTCCTTAAAACTAACCGGTCTAAGCTTATGCTTAATTAAAGACCCGTTAGTATTCTAATTGGTTATTTATACCATCGTTCCAGACTAGAGCCTTCCGGTAAATTGTACCTACGCTTACTTAAGTGAATACGGCTGAGTTATTATAATTCTTGCTATTTAAGACAGGAGCTAGCTCGGGTAAATACTCTTAACTTATTTTCCCTATTACGGGCTTGGGATACGGTAATATAAATACCGCATGGTCAGGTATGGGATTCGAAGACCAATGTGTCGGGAAATTCAAATAACCTGTTTTAATTCGTATTGCTTGACTGAAACATTGGGGGTTAATGCGACCGTGTCCTGGATATCCTTGACTCATTAATTGCAAATGGCCACGACCTAAGCACGGGGTGTAGGCATACACCTGACAGATGCTTTATGCTTATTATTTGATTATACCCAATATGGGATTCCCAATAAGGGAATAGTGGTGTGTCGGTTAATCTTGAACCGGCATAGGACCGGGCCCCGTATGTAGAGCAAGTTATGTAAAACTGATAACATGAGATATAGTTTGTCCCAAGTATAAAAGATTAATATTGCCTTGTGCATTTTAATCAAGTGTCAAAATAGTTTTGTGCCTTGTGCGCCTAAACCAATTTTCATAAACTCTTTTCAAATGAGTCAGTTGAGTGTATTTACCAGTGAAAACTGACGTATTTTCCAAAGTCTAAGTGACAGGTACAAGTACGTAATAGGCTGGAAGCTGCTCAGGGCGTTAGTAAGGAATCTTGCAAGTTCTAGGCGTCTAAAGTCTGTTGAACATTTATCTTATTTTATTTGATCCGCCTGTGGATCCGTTTCAACTACTTGTGATATTAAATAGTACGTTTATATAAAGTTGAAATGAATCTATTTCTGCTTCCGCTGTGCATTTATATATTGTGTTGTTTGACTATGATGTTATCAACTACGTCACGTTACCCCCACCGGGCCCACCGGTGACACGTGGAAATTCGGGGTGTGACAGGTTGGTATCAGAGCCAACATTGAGTGAATTAAACACTAGCTTTTGTGTTTAATCTCAATGACACAATTGCACATTCCTATATCTTCTGAGTCTAGACTTAACATAGGAATATCTCATGGAGATTACATGAAGATTTGATTTATAAATGAACCATTGGTTACATGAACTTCATTTTTCATACATCACTCAACACCACACTTCTCTTTCTCTCCTCTTTGTTCACGGCCACAACCAACAACCACAACCTCACCATCATTCAATCCTCTTACATACATTCCAAGCATACTTAAGGGTGTTAGAAGGTTGATGTAGGTTAAAATACACACATTTGTCCCATGTAAATTGTATAGTTATTGTATAGTTATTTTTTCTTTTAGTTAATTTTAGTATTATATTATATTCTTTTGTGTTTTGGCTAGGTCCTGGTGCAAATGAAATGAAAACGAGTAATATGGAAATGACCAGCCAGTTGGGCAAAGTAGGATGCCAGGGACCGAATGAAAATTGCAGCTATTTTCTGTGATCGGGCCGAGCCCACTGTATCTATATTATAAAAGCTGTTGCAAATTACAATTATTCAAGTGGGCCACCAAGAATAACGGCCAATGTCTACGTGAATTGAATGGGCTTGTGAATCAATTTTGTATATAACCCAAAGGATTTCTATTGGACCATACATCAAGAAAGGAGGCAGCCCTATTTTTCTTCTTTAGATATATCCGACAGAAAAGAAATTAAAGGAGGGGTGCACTTTAATTGGCTGAAGGGGGCGGCGATCCTCAGTGGATGAAAAAAAGGCGGCACATTAATTTGAGACATATATTATTTATAGAGGATCAGCCGCATACGGAAAGCACATTGGACGGCTACAAGAATTATTTATAGTGGGCTGCAAGCCCACAAGGTTTTGGAGAGGATTATTTATTTGGAGAGGAGGACGGCTGAAAAGGGAGCCGCATATCACACACGACTGGGAGACGAATTTAGAGTTTCTGACGATCGTAGGGGCTGTTCAGAGGTTTTGAAGGCTCGGGGAAGCTTGGAATCATCGTGGGCGGCTAGGGAACACTCGAGTTTGAAGATTTTCGGGTTTTATCTTCTCGTTTATTCTTCTTGTTCGGTTGATCTTTGTTTATTCATGATGAATTCCGATTTATTACTGATTGTTATGTTGATTTTAGACATGATTATTGGCTAAACTTCTCGTACTACCTAGGTTATGACTATAGCTTAATAAAGTTCGGTTCTTTATTCGATTTTTGTCGTGGTTGTGGATCTTTCTTGTACTGTAAAAGCTTTGGATTTCTAACTTGGTGCGTATGTGTGCTTGTGATTATTTTATTATTGTTTGTTGCTTCGTTCGATTCTTGGTGACGGTCTTTATCACGGAATAGGGTCGGGCTAGGATTCTTGATTTAGGTGAAGGTCTTTATCACATAATAAATCAATAATCCTTTAGGGTGAAAATTGCATAAGTAACCTTAGAAGTAATATTTGGTAATTCTATAAAATCAAGTGTGCTGCTAAACTCGTCGCGGAAAGGCTCGAGGGTATTAATAGGTCTAGGTTTGGTTATAAGTCCTTAACATTCCATAGTCTATTAAGCTAAGATTAGAACCCGTAGTCGCTTTAGACGTTCGCGCGGCAAAGTAGAGCGTCTTATATAGGCACTTTCAAGAAACTAGAGGACGGAAAATAAATCTAGAAAACCGGTAAACGTAACAGCCTAGGTAGTGCCACAAGAATCGCCTTGAGAGTGTTTGAGGGGCTTAGTGGTGTCTTAATAGGTTTAGCATCTTAAGATCCCGGTTCCACACCACAAAATCATTGAATAGAGATTCATTTTGAGTTTAGCTTGCGTCTAGCCTAGGTAGTCTTCATCACCACTGGTCAAAACCTTCGTTTGAGTTCGTGTCTAGTCTTCTAGTATTATTTTAATATTTTATTTAGGACTTTTAGAAACCCCCCCCCCACCCCCAATCAAATACACAATTAGTTAAGTCGTGTCAGTCTAGGTCTAGATAGAGTCATTAGCGTAATCAGTAGAGTCTCTTGGGTTCGATACTCGGACTTCCTTAGGCTATACTGCATCGATCGGTACACTTGTAGGTCGTGTGGTTTAGGGTTTAGAGAGTCTTAGTTTTATAAATTTAAAGCTTAGAGAGTCTAGAATTAGGGTAATTTTAGTTGTTTTAATTAACCCACTTTCAGCACATCAAGTTGCATAAAGAAGCTAGGAGCCTTCGGAAGTGCAAAGACCTTCTCTATTTGCTTTTAACCACTTGATTTCCCCTCTTGATCATCCCTAGCCTTGTGCTAGTGGTAAGAACCTTGATCTATCTAGTTTACTTCCATTTTTAGTGGTTAATAATGAATCATGATCAAAAACATCAAGAACACCAAAGAATCATATGAAGTGAACATGAACATAAGCTTGTTTAGTAAAGATATCTTGATGAATATAAGTTGTTATGCTTGTTGATCTTTGATTGTTTGTAGAAGTGATATTAGTTATCATAAGGTCTTGCTAAATCAGTAAATCATGATTAAAAACATAGTTTAGCAAGATGTGAAAGTAGAAATTGTTGTAGGATGATGGATCATCCACACTTAAAGCATGAACTTGAAGGAAATAATGTTTTCTTGAAAACCCATGATTAAAGTAAGTTGTTGATCATATGGATCTAAATATTTATAAATGGTATTTCAAATAAACCAAGTTAAAAACATAAGTTTCATATAATCTTGGTTCTTACATAAACAAGACTTGTTTTTAGTGATTAACCAAGTGTAGAAACACTTGTGTAACAATAAAATTTCATAAAGAAACATTTTTATAAAACATGATTACAAGTTGTAAACATCTAAATCATTCAAGAATGATGATTTTATATAAACAACCACACTTTAAAGGGTAACTAAACTTACTAAAAACACTACCAAGTTACTACAAATTTTTACAAATATTCAAGTTCATGAAGTAGTGAAACATGCATGATTTTGACAAGATTGGTAAGTAAAGGTTGTTTGTTGATAATTGTAAATTGATTTTGATGATTTTTACAAAAGTAAATGATATGCTTGAAAGCATGAAAACCTCCATTTTTAGGGGAAACGATGGCAAAATTTTCTAAAAATAATAACACTTAGAAAAATATTTTAAACAAATATTTACAAGTGTATTTTAACCATGAGTTTTCCATATAAATTTTGCCATAATTTTTGTTACAAAAATATAAGTGTTGGCGGTTGGTTTTTATAAATAAAAGTGGCTAAATATATATTTAGAATATACATATACAATGAAGACATACATGTGTGATTATTTGTATACTTTGTGTAATAATTATATTATTTTAGGACTTGAAATAATATAACTCACAAAAATACCAAGTATTACAATCCAAAATATTACCAAAATTCTGAGGGATAATATACACACTTCACCCAAAATTTGGTAAAACCGAACAAGGAATATAACTCACAAAATATTCCGGAAATATTATTCATGTGTATATTTTGGTAAATAATATTTTAAACATCAAGGGAATGAAAATGGAATTTCATAATCACTACGAAATATATCATATTTTTGACAAGAAGGAAATGTATTATTTTGAGCAAGTAAAAATATATATTTTTCTTGGAAATATTAGAAGATATATTATTTTTGGAAGAAATATATATTTTATCAAACAAAAACGGAATATATTATTTTGGAGAAAAACAAGTATATATATGTATATATATTTTCCAAGTTGAACTTGAAAATATATTATTTTTGGAACTTATATGAAAATACAAATATTTTTGCCCAAAGGAAAATTATAAATAATATTTCTTAAAGTATATATTTTGGAAATATATATTGGTGGACTTTTATTAAAGATAATATTCCGGAACAATTAATATGAAATTAAGTATAAAGATTACTTAATGAATACAATAAAAATACGTATCCTCATACGTATAAACACACACCGAAATACGACCCTAAAACATGGCAAAAATACACATGTATAAGATACCCCATCCTTGGGAAGGAAATACAAGTATAAATACTTGGAAAGTATCAAGTTACAATCATATGGTTTAACAATTATTCCAAAAAATATTTATTATTTTGACAATAATTATATAACTTAGAATAATGATGAAGACATTTGGAAACGTAACTCAAAGGCACTAACTAATACTAAGTCAAGGCACGACCTGCTCGTCTAATAAGACCATAGTACATTGTAGGTAGTCGTATACGCCAGAGTAAACTTTGAGTTACATGCGGATTCGAAAAACGCAAAACTGTGAGTTTCATGTCCCCCTTTTCTTTTAACTGTTTTCAGTTTTATAACTTTGGGGGTGAAATACATGTTACAACTGTTTACAAACGTTTTATACATGGTATGGTTAGCTAAGGAAGGGTACTACTTGATCATGTGAGTGGTGGGTACAACACTTAAGGCCATTAATCCTCGTTGTAGAACTGAGGGACATGAGTGATAGATCTATTCGGGTGTAGCGAGCCCCACCCATGCGCCCGCCGAATGAGCCATGTGGTGACTATGTCTTATTGACAAATCTGCTAGGTTTGAGTTTTCCTACATCACATCACAAATATTAATGTATTAGCTACACATTACTTGATCTCTTTCCTTGTTGCTTTCATACCAGGATTTCAAGTACATACGAACATACTTACAAATGCTTTAAAGGTTTATTCACAAACACGCACATGAAATCGCTCAACTTTTGTTGATGTTTTCAAATTACATGTATTTTCAGGAAATTAAGTATGGATCTGGCAGGCGTTGGAGTTTCAAGTCATGTTGAGAATAAAAGATGTCATCCGTGTCTTAGGGTTTGGTTAGTGTGTCGTATCCTGGACGGGACGCATCTTTCAAAACCTGGTTTTAACTAAAGTCTTTTGATGAGTCCTTATGGAACTTTAAGCTTTGGTTGCTATGTGAACTAAATTTGAAGTCTTGGTCTGATGTTAAACAATGATGGTTGTATTATTTTGAAAGTTATCAATGGGTGAACATCTTGATTTACCATATAGTTGTTTGTTATGGTTGAATGCAATGATATTAAGCAAGTCACCCCAAATCACACTTCTGCAAAAGTCAGGGTGTGACAGTTTGGTATCAGAGCTTCGATTGTAGCGAACTAGGA
Source organism: Helianthus annuus (assembly GCF_002127325.2). Taxonomy (NCBI): domain Eukaryota; kingdom Viridiplantae; phylum Streptophyta; class Magnoliopsida; order Asterales; family Asteraceae; genus Helianthus; species Helianthus annuus. The sequence continues at coordinate 147,082,858 of NC_035436.2, forward strand.
TTCCTTCTCGAGTCTAGAATACAATCATTAGGGCTCTCACGAAAATATTTTTACGACATGTTTTCATTGCATACACGAAACGCCCAGATCCAGGGAAATAAACAAATTTTATAAAGGAAAGACACAAAACACATTTCAAGGTTTATGTTGGTGATTCAGTCTGAGAAAATGGGTAGTTCAGTCTGAGAGACTGGTTGGTTTAGTCTGGGAGACTAGGTGGTTTAGTCTGGGAGACTGGTTGGTTTAGTCTGGGAGACTGGGTGGTTTAGTCTGGGAGACTAGGAAGGATAGAAAGTTTCATGAAGAATAATGTGAATACATGATTACATGATGAATTGTCTTTGCTTGCAATACACTAAGTGTTAGTGATTACTATGGATATACATGTTATGACTATTATGTACCGGCACACATGTCACCTTCTTCAGAGAGCGAGTTGTCAGATGTTGACAACCCTATGGCCACCGCCACAGATAATGAGACTGCACCTGCGCTAGAGATATTTACGTTAGACACTGAGAGTGACCCTGACATGCTGACCAAGGATGAGGACAACTTCCAACCATTCGCGCTACCAGATCTTGGTGATGGTTTACCCTTGCTGATGCTTCCCTGACGAGGGTCCTTTTTTCACTCTCGTTTCGGTCCATGACCACCCCATCACTGGCCATTCCGATGGTGAGCCTATCAATCCTCAACGCCATACCTCTCGTGGTCATTCCTCCCGAGGATCCGCCTTTTTAACGATTTGTTTGATGATGACGTTGATTTGTTGGTTGATGATCCTCCTGTTGACGCCCAGGGTGATGGAGAGATAGCTGATGATGTCATTGCTATTCTATCTCCTGAGATTCCTTCCTTTGAAGTATCCTCTGCTTCCATTTTACACTCAATTTCAGACTCCTTTGAGTCTGTGACATCTGCAGCCTTACAGACAGCTGGATTGCAGCTTTCTACTACAGATTCAGATGACGACACCGCTATGACTGCTGCACTATCACCTGCTCGAGATCCCACACCTTCACACGACCCAGTGCCTGCTCCTAAGACAGCTCCAGTTCCTTTTGGGTCAGCCTGATGTCGCACCTATTGATCTTGAGCCGATTTCTGATCCTGACTATGTTCCGTTTGAACTACCAGATATTACACTCCTTATTCCCGACCCGGTACCTATACCCGTTGATCTTCCTTTTCTTGAGACATTTGTTCCTGCACCTGTACCCGCTGACGTTGCTCCTTTCCTCCTGTGGAGTCCGACATCCATCGCACCGGTTTGCCTATTGTTTTCTTTCAAGACATACCCGCACCCCGTCCAGGGGAAGGTACCTTTGGTCAGCACCCGCGTGACGGTCCTTTGGTATCAGCAGCTTTTCCACAGATCCTTCAGGCTGCACTGTTCATTTCTTCACTGCTGGACGAGTCGTTCCGATGGTTCCTACCATACACTATGCTGATTTCAGACCCCTACCATCCCTCACATTTTGGAAGCTACACACGGGATGAGTTGCTCCTGTCACAACAGCTACAGTTTGAGGATTTTGAGTCGCAGAGTTTATGAACTTGAACTAGCACCATATCCTCCACCCTGTCTATACTAGTATACTATGATCCTCCACATTCATCACTGTCCCCTTTTGCACTCTCACCTGCTGCTATTACACCTTTCTTAGGTTTTGATGCTTGTTTCTTTACTATCAAGCAGCAGATCAGTTAATTACTTCGACGTGTATACAAGCTCGAGGAGGAGCTTGCACATGTTAGCAGTTTGCTTTTCTTCACTCCCCCCACCTCAGACACCAGTATAGTTGCCTTTTGGTTTTATGCAGATTGCATTGCTTTTGGGTAAAGACACTACTAATGAGCCGAGATTGTAGAGACTTTTGAAGACCACTTTTGACCACGTGATTTTGGTATACTGATAGACTTATTGGACAAGGGTAGGGTGACCTGTGTCCCTTATGATGTGATACACTTTGTAGACAATGTGATTGTGGTCGATAAATAATGAAAGCTCAGTCGCCATGTCCTCACTTAGTACGTTGTTGGTCTGCATGTTTGTGCTATAATTGTGATGCTACGTGCTTGCTTGTTATGTTTTCATTAAATATGTTCCTATCTACGAGTTTGTGCTATAATTGTGATGTTATATGATTGCTTGTTATAACGACTGCATATATATACATGTAAATACACCTCCTAGGTCTTATTCGTTAAGTAGGTGCTTATGTGCACGTGTCTTTAATAAGACCTGACCTAACCAATCTTCTTCTTAGAAGATGTCGATTCAAAGGAACACCGATACCAACAACCCTCTACCGACGACGGAGGCGGAATTACAAGAACGCATCTCACAGGCCATCGCACAGCACGAGGCCCTTCGCTCCGAACGCAGCGAATGTACCTCAGGAAATAACCCACCTAACGGTAATGTTTAGTCACTTAAGACGCATTACAAAACATTTGGACATTTCCAGGGTGCTTTGCTAATGCCTTATGTGAATGATGTTGCGTATGTCGCAGGCTGCACCTACAAGCAGTTCTTAAGCTGCAAGCCCCGAGATTTCGACGGCACTTGGGTGCCGTAGCCTTTGTGCGTTGGGTTGAGAAGACGGATTCTGTTTTGAGTTTGAGCAAATGTACTACAGAGCAACAAGTCATGTACATATCTGGATTGTTTCTAGATGGGGCTCTGTCATGGTGGAACCTTCAGGTTCGGACGTTGGGTAAGACTGCTGCGTATGATTTAACGTGGGACGAACTGAAAGAACTGATGCGTAAGAGATATTGCTCGAGGGAAGAAGTCCAGAAGTCGGAGACTGAACTATGGAACTTGAAAATGGAAGGTTCAAAGATAGCTGAGTATGTGCAGAGATTTCACGATTTATCACAAGTTGCTTCGCGTCTGGTGGAACCAGAGTTTAGGAGGATCGAACGCTTCATCGGGGGATTGGCACCTCAGATTCTAAGCCTGGTGACAACATCTAAACCTCCAACAATCACCGATGTTATCGACTTAAGCATGGCGCTCACTGAAGAAGCGGTTAGACTAGGAAAATTTTCCACTTCGGAAGAGAAAAAGGAGACTCATGTAGAGTCATCTGGAGATAACAAGAGAAAGTTCGCAAACTTCAAGAAGGGTACTCCAGTGAATAGCAAGAACAGGGCCAAAAAGGGAAAAGAGTACATGGGTATCCTACCTAAGTGCGACAATTGTCGACGTTATCATATCGGGCGATGCAGATATGGAAAATGTGAAAACTGTCGCAAAGTGGGGCATGTCAAGGAGACTTGTAGGCAAGGTACTGAACGTGGAAATGGAGGCCAAGATGGTAGCGGGAATCACGAAGGAAACAACGACAACAACGACTACCAAGGCAGGAAGAGTAGCGAGCAAAAACGTGCTAAAGGTTGTTTTAACCGTGGAAGCAAGAAGCATTTCAGAAATTACTGCCCTAAAAACTTTCAGGCACGTGGATGGAAGCTCAACACCGAAGCTAGGGAAACACGCCAGGATCCAAGCGTGGACATCGGTACGTCCCATATTGGTCAACGTTATGCACCTGTGTTGCTTGATACTATTGCCGACTTTAACTTCGCATCTCTAGAGTTTAAGAGTATCCTTGGTTTAGTAGCAAGTAAGTTAGGTATCCCATATTCGATAGAGCTAGCTAATGAGGAGCTAGTGGAAGCTAGTGAAATGATTTGAGGTTGTGTGATAGAGCTTGGAGAGCGTGTGTTTACGCTTGATCTTCTGTCAGTTAAGCTGGAAAGCTTCGACATCGTAGTTGGAATGGAATAGTTGTCGAGTAACCGAGCTGAGATCGTGTGTTAAGAAAAGATGTTCCACAACCCGATGGCGAGTGAAGAGACGATCGTGATTCATAAGGAGAAGCAGGATACGCCTCTGCGAATTATTAGTTGCTTGAGGGCACGTAAGTTTTTGCGTAAAGGGTGTATTGCCTTCTCAGTTCATGTCGTGGGTAAAGAAGCCGAAGAACCTAAGCTCGAAGATATCCCTGTGATAAGGGAATATCCTGAAGTCTTCCCCCGAAGACTTGTCAGGATTACCTCCTCAACGACATGTCGAATTTCGCATCGATTTGGTTCCAGGCGCCGCGTCTGTAGCCAAGGCACCCTACCGACTTGCACTTCCCGAGATACAAGATTTGTCAACGCAGCTTCAGAAGTTGCCAGATAGGAGATTTATAAGGCAAGATTTTTGCCCTAGGGAGTTTCAGTACTGTTCGTCAAGAAGAAGGACGGTGACTTTCAAATGAGCATCAACTACCAGGAGCCGAACGAGCTAACCAACAAGATTCGATAACTCTTACTGAGGATTAACGAATTATTTATTTAACTAACTATGAGGATCCAACTACTATTCTAAGACTGATCGTTGATCGAGTATCATTAGTTGTGAATTCAGGATAAAAGCATACCAAAGTACAGGGAGTCAGCACTTTGTTTTTAAGCATACGCTAATATTGTGTTTCCTACAGGATGCACAAAACAGCTGTACACAGAGTGCAAAACTTTGAGAACCTAGAAAACATGTACTTAGGACCTTTGGGAACTTAGGTCAAAACTCGTAAAGGTTGTCACTTAGGAACCACACCTGTTAACTCAAGCAAACCCCATTATTCTGACGTATATGCAATTTCAGTTAACCAAATAGGTAAAGCACTCAAATTTCTTATATTGAAATTTCCACTTTTACTCCTACCAAGTAGAGTTTTGCATTTCTACTTCTCCTAATGATAGTTGCACCATGTCAATTTTCTTCACTAGAGCAAACACTCCTTTGCCTCGATACTTGATTATTCCTTCATTATAGCGAATACTCATTGTTTCATTCCTTGGAATTCATATGTCACGCATGCACCATTTGTTACGCATGTGGTTTCGTTTCAGAAAAAGCATTTCGTCAAAGTTCAAATATTAGTTGCTAAAGCTAATTATTGATTTGTGATTCGAATGACCTACATTATTGTAATTGTTGGCTCCTTTGTTATCAAGTCAACACACTTTCTTGAAATTTCTTTTCAGTTACATACATGGTTTATCTTTGTAACCATGCCGAATTCTCTTGTTGATACATACGTTTATTGTCGGGTTACGCTGAAACCAAGTTCAATTGCTTGAACTTGTCCATTTCGCATGTTCAGTTCGAAACACCATATGATGTATTGAGAGCATCATATTCAAATATATTTTTGCAAATGTTCCTTTTGTTTCGAGTCGTAGTAGACTTGTTTGGTCTACGACTCCACTAAATCGTTTGTTGGTTTCAACACCTTGTGGTGATGCTTTCACAAAATTGAAGCTTGCGCTAATTACCTCATACACGGATTTAATTGTTAATTTATTGACTTGATCTAAATCCGTTTTGTTTATCACGATTAAAGCGGTCTCACCACAGTTGTGTGTTAAGACAATGGTACATAGATTCATTTCATATCACGGTGTACCTCTTAACGATTCTTCCATTGTCAATCGAATGCCTTGCGGTACTTATTAGTTTTTCATCTTCAATCGGAAACAGTGGCTCTTTGATGTTCTATATTCAATTGAAAGGTCCTACAATGTCGGTTGAATCAAATCCTCAGGATTGTTTCATTTCACTTTCATTTGATCTCAAGCACGGTGAACTTGTTCGATCACCGCTATTATTGAAATGTGTTAATTACGACACCTTGTGGTGTTATTACAAATTTGTAGCTTGTGCTAATCATGGTAAACCGTTTCACACAAAACTACATAAACTTTTGTTTGACTTGTCATTTAAACATTCCTAATGCAACTACGAATTAATACAATGATACACCAGATTCGCTTGTATTTCATTCGGTGTATTTTCTCAATTCAAGAATGTCAACACACTAATCCTTACCATTTCTTTATTCGAAAGTTGACAGATCATTTTCATGTTACTATCATATTCGAGTTATTGATTTTAAGTTCATTTAGCGGATGCTATGGTTTTTGAAAACTCATTTGCATGACCGATTGTTTGAAAATCCAATGGTCAAAACTCCTTTGTTGCACCACTGTTAACTAAGTTACACTAGATTATACATCTATACATCTCGTGTCCTTTGACATCAAATGCTAGAACACATACCTTTTAACCATTGGGTTCTTGTTGTTGTAATGTATCCTTGGATTCACCTGATGTGAATAAGATTTGATTCGGTTTTGTGGTTATCTACCTCAGTATTATTCATATACATACACGCATAATGTAACCTTAAGAAGTTAAGGTAGTATAAATTTCGAGAACGAAATTTTCTTAACAGGGGGAGAATGTGACAACTGCCAAATTTGCATGCATCCGTACAATTAATTAGACAATAATTAATGATTAATGACTGTGCTGATTTACAGTTTATGACTTGAATTGCTTTCTGATTACTGCCATATACATACATGTGCATCACATATTGCTTAATGTTATATCGCGAGGTGACGCCGACCCGCGCGTTGCGGCGGGATATTGATTATGAATGTCGGTCACTATACGAAACGCAAAAATATGGCGAGATCTAACCGATTATGTGATAAAAGATATTATTGAAACAGACTTCAAAATTTGTACAACTGAAACAAAATCCAAATTTTCTCAACTGGAATACCATCTATATGAGTGTTCACAATTCATACAACTGAAACACACACAGCCATCACTAATCACATAAACTTACACAAACCCAACAAAGCCTATCTTACTTCTTCACTATTCTAAAAAAACACACAATAATCACATATTATATACATACATGTTCTTTTAATCAAACGGTATTTGATTGGACATGAAGGTTGAAGTATAACAATCAGAGGTGCGGAAAACTGATTCGAACATTTCACGAATAAAGTCATCGATAATCAAAGGGGTATTTGATTATCACCGATCGAAATTGAAGAAACATACAAACAAACAAATCAATTTTGACTTTGAAAAAGTCAAAGTAGTTTTGATATCTTCTATGTTGAGAAACGAATGAACTCAACAAATGGTTTTCCAAAATTTTATTTAATTTAATCCTTTTCTTCACCAATAAGTTTGATTGATTTTTTTTAAATACTAAACAGCACTTACGTGATTGAAACCGAGATCATGGTTTCCTGGCTTGGTTGCAAATAAATGGATGGAAAATTTTAATACCAAAATGGATTTAAATAACAATGATTAAATATATTGAAAACCAATCCATCCATTATATAAGCATCAAAAGATCATCCCTAGCAATTACCTATATATTAAAAATACAAATGAATGAATAGTAACATCTTATTAACTCAAAATTCTACATAATTTCGTAGTAATTGTAAGTTTTCAATAGGAATTCCATATATTAAACATAAAAGGATACGAATCAGGCATGTGAATCAATAAACACACGGCAAGATCTAACCAATTATCTGATACAAAATCATTACAAACAACAAATGTTTTTGAATACCAATTAAACTTATATTCTTACAAAAATCAAACACATAAGACATTTGTAATTAGAGATGTAAATAACAGTCATGCAAATAACAAATCATTCAATGGTATAGTAAAATAATATGAATGTAAAGTTCTGGGTTATATTATTGACATGTAAGAATGCAAGTTCAAGAATATATGAAAATCATAGAAGAAAAAAAATCGTAGAATAACCATATGATTGAAAGAAGTTGAAATTTTATTTTTGATGGCAATGTAACTGGTGGGGTGATTTGTATTCAAGAATGGAAAATGTGGGGTTAAGATTGGGATTTGGAAATATGAAAGAAATTGGCGAATCGGCGGAAGCGATTCGTAGAAACGGTTTATGCGGCATTTAATATTTAATTGATTTAGCCCTTGCATTTAATTATATTATATTATATTATAAAATACTAAAAAAATAACTTAAAGACACAATAGTTTGAATCACACCCTTTTAAAATACTTTTATATATATCACACCTTTACAAAGAGTCACAATCCTTCAATGATATGCAAAAAGTCACAACCATTCAAAACATTTTGTAATTGAATATTAGTTGCGTGAAGGGGTGGGAGTCAACTGTTGGTGACCGCAGTTGATGATTTTTGTAGTCATATATGTATATATAAATGTATATTATATATATATATATAATGAAAGGGTGACTAAAATGAACTAAAGGGTGTGACTTTTAAACAAATTGGACAGAACCCAAGTTGCTAATTGTATAAGGGTATAATTACTGCATATAGACTTTATTGACTTAGACGATGCATGAAACACAGTTAGCACAGTTATCAAACAAATCAGAAAAATGCTGACAGAGTTCAGCAGATAGACAGACTTTGTATTGAGACACAGAATGAGCCAGAAACCAAGTCTTACACTAGTATAGTGTGTAGGAAAGTAAGGATCATAAAACTGCCTTCCTAGAAATAGTTTAAGTGCCGGAAAGCGCCTAAAACTCACATAAACTGTAGAATTCCGCAAAATTCAGCAATATACAATATTCAAACAATCTAATATCATGCAGAAATATGATTAAATGGTCCTGAATACTTTCCTAAGTGTCGGGAATTGAAACTGTCACAAAAGGAAACATAAAGCACACTAAACAGCAAGTTTAGCACTTTAACAAACCAGTATCCAACCGAACAACTGGACACTACCCGAAACATCAAATTTACACTAGAAGCACTGTTTTAATGTTTCCAAGCTAGTTATGATCCCGAAACATCATAACATCTCCTAAAAATATCTAATAACTGAAACATGTAACCGATACTTGGAATTGAACTATTAAGTAACTAAATGGTTAGCACCTACACCTAGAACCCCCCCCCCCACCTAGTTCACGGCCCCAAGTGGCCCCCACTTGTGATTTCATTCTAATATTTAAATAGATCTTGTTACTCTTTATTAGACATAATATCTCATGGAGATTACATGAAGATTTGATTTATAAATGAACCATTGGTTACATGAACTTCATTTCTCATACATCACTCAACACCACACTTCTCTTTCTCTCCTCTTTGTTCATGGCCACAACCAACAACCACAACCTCACCATCATTCAATCCTCTTACATACATTCCAAGCATACTTAAGGGTGTTAGAAGGTGCATAAAGAAACTAGGAGCCTTCGGAAGTGCAAAGACCTTCTCTATTTGCTTTCAATCACTTGATTTCCCCTCTTGATCATCCCTAGCCTTGTGCTAGTGGTAAGAACCTTGATCTATCTAGTTTACTTCCATTTTTAGTGGTTAATAATGAATCATGATAAAAAACATCAAGAACACCAAAGAATCATATGAAGTGAACATGAACATGAACATAAGCTTGTTTAGTAAAGATATCTTGATGAATATAAGTTGTTATGCTTGTTGATCTTTTATTGTTTGTAGAAGTGATATTAGTAATCATAAGATCTTGCTAAATCATGATTAAAAACATAGTTTAGCAAGATGTGAAAGTAGAAATTGTTGTAGGATGATGGATCATCCACACTTAAAGCATGAACTTGAAGGAAATAATGTTTTCTTGAAAAACCATGATTAAAGTAAGTTGTTGATCATATGGATCTAAATATTTATAAATGGTATTTCAAATAAACCAAGTTAAAAACATAAGTTTCATATAATCTTGGTTCTTACATAAACAAGACTTGTTTTTAGTGTTTAACCAAGTGTAGAAATACTTGTGTAACAATAAAATTTCCTATTGAAACATTTTTATAAAACATGATTACAAGTTGTAAACATCTAAATCATTCAAGAATGATGATTTTATATAAACAACCACACTTTAAAGGGTAATTAAACTTACTAAAAACACTACCAAGTTACTACAAATTTTTACAAATATTCAAGTTCATGAAGTAGTGAAACATGCATGATTTTGACAAGATTGGTAAGTAAAGGTTGTTTGTTGATAATTGTAAATTGATTGTGATGATTTATACAAAAGAAAATGATATGCTTGAAAGCATAGAAACCTCCATTTTTAGAGGAAACGATGACAAAATTTTCTAAAAATATTAATACTTAGAAAAATATTTTAAACAAATATTTACAAGTGTATTTTAACCATGAGTTTTCCATATAAACTTTGCCATAATTTTTGTTACAAAAATATAAGAGTTGGAGGTTGGTTTTTATAAATAAAAGTGGCTAAATATATATTTAGAATATACATATACAATGAAGACACACATGTGTGATTATTTGTATACTTTGTCTAATAATTATATTACTTTAGGACTTGAAATAATATAACTCACAAAAATACCAAGTATTACAATCCAAAATATTACCCAAATTCCGAGGGATAATATACACACTTCACACAAAATATTGGTAAAACCAAACAAGGAATATAACTCACAAAATATTCCGGAAATATTATTCATGTGTATATTTTGGTAAATAATATTTTAGACATCAAGGGAATGAAAATGGGATTTTCATAACCATTACGAAATATATCATATTTTTTACAAGAAGGAAATGTATTATTTTGAACAAGTAAAAATATATATTTTTCTTGGAAATATTAGAAGATATATTATTTTTGTAAGAAATATATTTTCTCAAACAAAAATGGAATATATTATTTTGTAGAAAAACAAGTATATATATGTATATATATTTTCCAAGTTGAACTTGAAAATATATTATTTTTGTAACTTATATGAAAATACAAATATTTTTGCCCAAAGGAAAATCATAAATAACATTTCTTAAAGTATATATTTTGAAAATATATATTGGTGGACTTTTATTAAAGATAATATTCCGGAATAGTTGATATGAAATTAAGTGTAAAGAATACTTAATGAATACAATAAAAATACGTATCCTCGTACGTATAAACACACACCGGAATACGACCCCAAAACATGGCAAAAATACACATGTATAAGATACCCCATCCTTGGGAAGGAAATACAAGTATAAATATTTGGGAAGTATCAAGTTACAGTCATATGGTTTAACAATTATTCCAAAATTCAATAAATATAATTTAAGTTAAAATATTTATTACTTTGACAATAATTATATAACTTGTAATAATGATGAAGACATTTGGAAACGTAACTCGAAGACACTAATTAATACTAAGTCAACGCACGGTCCGCTCGTCTAATAAGACCATAGTACATTGTAGGTAGTCATGTACGCCAGAGGAAACTTTGAGTTACATGCGGATTCGAAGAACGCAAAACTGTGAGTTTCATGTCCCCCTTTTCTTTTAACTGTTTTCAGTTTTATAACTTCGGGGGTGAAATACATGTTACAGCTGTTTACAAACGTTTTATACATGGTATGGTTAGCTAAGGAAGAGTACTACTTGATCATGTGAGTGGTGGGTACAACACTTAAGACCATTAATCCTCATTGTAGGACCGATGGACATGAGTGATAGATCTATTCGGGTGTAGCGAGCCCCACCCATGCGCCCGCCGAATGAGCTATGTGGTGACTATGTCTTATTGACAAATCTGCTAGGTTTGAGTTTTCCTGCATCACGTCATAAATATTAATGTATTAGCTACATATTAATTGATATGTTTCCTTGTTGCTTTCATACCGAGATTTCAAGTACATACGAACATACTTACAAATGCTTCAAAGGTTTATTCACAAACACGCACATGAACTCGCTCAACTTTTGTTGATGTTTTCAAATTACATGTATTTTCAGGAAATTAAGTATGGATCTGGCGGGCGTTGGAGGTTCAAGTCATGTTGAGAATAAAAGATGTCATCCGTGTCTTAGGGTTTGGTTAGTGTGTCTTATCCTGGACGGGACGCATCTTTCAAAACCTGGTTTTAACTAAAGTCTTTTGATGAGTCCTTATGGAACTTTAAGCTTTGGTTGCTATGTGAACTAAATTTGAAGTCTTGGTCTGATGTTAAACAATGACGGTTGTATTATTTTGAAAGTTATCAATGGATGAACATCTTGATTTATCATATAGTTGTTTGTTATGGTTGAATGCAATGATATTAAGCAAGTCACCCCAAATCACGCTTTCGCAAAAGTCAGGGTATGACATTTAGTTGCAAAACAAAGAGTACCAATAATAATGGGTTGAAGAGTATCCAGAGATTTGCTGGTGGAATCGGTCGCAGAGGAAGCTGCAGACTGATGAAGAGTTGCTGCATATGCAAGCTCTTTCGTTAACAATTTAACGTCATCAAGCGTAATCCTGTTTCTGATCCGGTTTTGAATAGTACCCCCAAACAACAGAAACAGGTAAAAAAAGTTTTTTTTGGAATTTTTTTTGTGGGTGTGGTTTGGTTATTAAATATGATTAGTTTGGTGAAAAGGTGTGAGGGGAAAAGTGAATTTGACATTTTTTATATGTTTAAGGGATTGAATAGGCTAAAAAGGGGTTTTCTTGATAATCATGTTTGAGGGATTGAATAAGCAAATGGATATTGAAAAAGAGAACGGATCCGAAAATCAGTTTAACACTAGCCTTTTAATGGATAGTGTGTGGACTAGCATTCCTTGTATTGATCTTTTTGCACTTGCAGACGCCGCAGTCACCCCAAATACCCCCCGGTTTCAGAATCAAATGCCCAATTCACAGGCTGGTGGAGTGAGGTACTTGTTTGACCTGAATTCACCACCCAATCCATAGCTGGTCACAAGCATCTCATCTCCCAAGCAAACCAGAAAGGCAGTGCGTAAACAAGTGGTGTCTGAGATGCTAAATTCTAAAACAGATGCGGTCAATCTAGAAAGTTTAAGCCGGTTACGGAATAATCAGAAGATAAAATTTGGTAATTGGAGGTGAATGAAGACTCTAAAGAGGAGGAATCCATTGTCGATTTCAGTCTACAGAATACACCATACCATTGTCGATTTGAGGGGTTGGTGAGAGTTATAAATGGGGGAAATAGAAAGGGTTGAGAGGGAAAAAGACCATTGTACCCTCATGTGCATTGCACATGACAAGAATTAACTGAGATTTCTAACCATGTTTGGCCTAAAGGACAAAACGTGCAAGATTTTGGAAGGTTAAGGACACCGCCTGTAAACTTTTGGCCAAAAAGGACAGCACCTGCAATTTGATGTAAACATAAAGGACAAAACTTGTAATTTACTCTTTATTTAAGTAATATGTAATCGGGTACCCAGAATTCCTTTAATTTGTCATCTTTAGAATCACAAGGACATGTTTCTTGACTGTAAGAATAAATTGGTAATGTAAGGTTCTATGCAACTTATATCGACACGTTAACAAAAATAAGCACCTTTTAAGGGTATGTTCAAAAAAATTTAGGACCATGATATTCACACTACCTTAGCTTATTTTCACACCTCCCAATGCGCTGCACTTTGGCCAAAGAGTTGTATATAGCGCAGCGCATGGACGTGTGGAAACCTATATGCTGCTCTTTGGCCACAGAGCAACATTTAGGGTTTTGAGAGAAAGAGAAAGAGAAAAAGTTGAGATGGAGAGAAAGAGAGAGTTGAGATGGAGAGAGAGGACTCATATGTCAATGTGTTTGTGTAATATAAATACATATATATATATATATATATATATATATTAGTACTAGGTTAGTTACCCGTGTGTTATACGGGCTTAACTAATAAGTTTTGTAAAAAATGATTTAAATAAAAATGCATAAAACATTAAATAAAAGTTGCAAAAGTTATTCATAACTCAATAAATATTTTTTATACAACATTTGTTGTTTTATTGGTCACACTATTACTTTTAACTATTGTGAATAAATAACAAAGTAAATGAAATTAATAACATGATCATCATGTTTTAATGTATGTCGTAAAGTTGTTTTAATATGTGGATATAGAAATTTTTATATTATAAAGTTTAAGGTTTTACGATTTTATATTAAAAGATATTACAAATTATGGTTAACTTTGGAATGATCTATAATTACGTTGTTAAATTTAGTATATAGCAATAGTTTTTACACAATTTTAATGTGTAAGGTACAATTAACATGTAAACCTTGTTGATTTAATTTATATTTTATTTATTAATATAAAGGCCTAAGTGAAAAAAAAATCATAACAAAATGACTTAACAACTTAGTTGAACGTTGTCACAATTTTGAACTTAAAGGTTACAAAATAAGAATATGGGTACTCTGGTAGTTAATTTTTTATTATTATTTTGCACTCAAATGACACATGGACTTAAAAAAGAATTTATTTTTATAAAATTTTAATGCTAACAAATGTAAAGTAATATTAAACTAAACCATTGATGAATGTTTATTTGAAAAGTAAAAAATTGTACGGTTTATACACGATGGGACTCTACTGATAATTTCACATTTTTTTTTTGCTAAAGTAAATTCTATAGTGTTAAAAAAACAAAAATATAATATGAATTGTTTGGATTAATGTTGTAGCTAAGTGCAACAATAATATGTGGTCATGCACACAAAATCATGTTGTAATAAACTTTTCTTAATAATTATGAGTATAAAACATTAAATTAAAAATATTAATATATGACAATATAGGTAACAATTTGGATTTATGTTAACATAAAGTAGTTGATTATGTAAAACTCTTGAAACACATTCAAAATTTTAAAATAAATGTATAATAATAATAATAATAATAATAATAATAATAATTCACCAACATTGTAATATTAATCGAAGTCAAAGTAAATAAATAAAAGCAAACATTCATCTCTCATCTAAATGGAACAAAAGAATGCCAAGTGTCCAATTCTTAAAAACACCAAATAGGTTTTAGTTTTAGAAAGGGGTATAAAAATTTGCCAAGTGTACTTTATTTTGTTTGTTAGTATAGGGATTTGTTTATTAGTATATATATATATATATATATATATATATTAGTACTAGGTTAGTTACCCGTGTGTTACACGGGCTTAACTAATAAGTTTTGTAAAAAATGATTTAAATAAAAATGCATAAAACATTAAATAAAAGTTGCAAAAGTTATTCATAACTCAATAAATATTTTTTTATACAACATTTGTTGTTTTATTGGTGACACTATTACTTTTAACTATTGTGAATAAATAACAAAGTTAATGAAATTAACATGATCATCATGTTTTAATGTATGTCGTAAAGTTGTTTTAATATGTGGAAATAGAAATTTTTATATTATAAAGTTTAAGGTTTTACGATTTTATATTAAAAGATATTACAAATTATGGTTAACTTTGGAATGATCTATAATTACATTGTTAAATTTAGTATATAGCAATAATTTTTACACAATTTTAATGTGTAAGGTACAATTAACATGTAAACCTTGTTGATTTAATTTATATTTTACTTATTAATATAAAGGCCTAAGTGAAAAAAAAAATAATAACAGAATGACTTAACAACTTAGTTGAACGTCGTCACAGTAAGGGTTACAAAATGAAAATATGGGTACTCTGGTAGTTATTTTTTTATTATTATTTTGCACTCAAATGACACATGAACTTTCAAAAGAATTTATTTTTATAAAATTTTAATGCTAACAAATGTAAAGTAATATTAAACTAAACCATTGATGAATGTTTATTTGAAAAGTAAAAAATTGTACGGTTTTTACACGATAGAACTCTACTGATAATTTCACATTTTTCTTGCTAAAGTAAATTCTATAGTGTTAAAAAAAACAAAAATATAATATGAATTGTTTGGATTAATGTTGTAGCTAAGTGCAACAATAATATGTGGTCATGCACACAAAATCATGTTGTAATAAACTTTTCTTAATAATTATGAGTATAAAACATTAAATTAAAAATATTAATATATGACAATATAGGTAACAATTTGGATTTATGTTAACATAAAGTAGTTGATTATGTAAAACTCTTGAAACACATTCAAAATTTTATAATAAATGTATAATAATAATAATAATAATAATAATAATAATAATAATTCACCAACATTGTAATATTAATCGAAGTCAAAGTAAATAAATAAAAGCAAACATTCATCTCCCATCTAAATGGAACAAAAGAATGGCAAGTGTCCAATCCTTAAAAACACTAAATAGGTCTTAATTTTAGAAAGGGGTATAAAAACTTGCCAAGTGTACTTTATTTTGTTTATTAGTATAGGGATTTAGCGTAAAATAACCAAAATATCTGGTCAAATTTATTTATGAAAACTAACTGAGTTACGGTTAAAGGACGTAATGTATAAAAATTTGCAAACATCGAGTACGTTTTAATACTTTTTGAAAATAAAATAAAGGATACAGTTTGCAATCTGGTGTAAAAAAAAAAAAAAACAATTTTTGTAATTTACTCATGATAAAATTATAGAGGATATAAATAAAAGTTTACATTACAAGACAAAATATACTGCAAGACAAAATAGTTACTATTCTTAAATTCCATCTAAACTAATTACCATTACCATCCTTTCGAATCACATGTCACAGTCTTTTGTTTACCATCCTTTCGAATCAAATGTCACAGTCTTTTGTTCACAAATTCGCCGGTCATACATCATACCAAAAGTTTAATAGTTTATAAATATATATTTTTATCACATTAAAATAAAATAAAAAGGTATTTCATTTTCAATACATTTGATCCAAATAAATAATTGAGAAAACAGAAAATAGACATAGAAAGTAGAAAAATGAGACATAGAAAGTGGGAAAAATGAATCAAAAGAACAACATAAATAGGCTATAGAAAATGATGCGGTTGGAATTCATGGTCCAACAAAGCTACGGTATGGTGAAGAAAACCGTACCCACATTTATTAATGCTAGAAGTTAAGGGGCTGCCGGTGCAAATATGTATCATCATCATCCAATCTAGTACAATAATGGTATTCCTATTTCATATTCCAAAGTACAAGTATGTGTAGAGGACGGGAAGGATCTATTTATTTTGAACTTACCAATCATTACTCTTATTTTTGTATACAAGTAAAATTTCAACTTCTATGATACGATAATATTCACACTCCTTTCCTTTATATCTTTTTATTATGGGTTGAGTTATTTTATAAGGGTCCGTTTGGTATGGAGTAATGGAATGGACGAAGGAATGGAATGGATGAGGTAATGGAATGGACGAGGGAATGCAATGGATCATTACCATTCCATGTCTTGTTTGGTTACCATGTCTGAATGGAATGAATTATTATTGTGTATTGTTCGGTAGGCAAGAAAAACAGAGTAATAAAATCAGCGGTGAGTGTTGGTGGTGGTGGTCGGTTGTAGTGATTGTGGGCGGTTGTAGGTGGCGGTGGCGGTGGTGGCTGTCGGCGGTGGCGGTGGGTGGTGGTGGTGGAGGCGAGTGGCGGTGCGGCGATGACGACGAGTGGTGGTGGTGGCAAGGTGGCCATTGGTGGTGGGTGGCAGTAGAGGTGGCGGCGGCAGTTGGTGGTGGCGATGGTGGTGGGCGTCGGCGACGACTGGCGTTGGCGGTTGGTCGCGTCTGAGGGTGATAACGGTGGCGAGTGGGTGGCGGCGGTCGGGGTGAGGTGGTGGCGGGTGGCGGCGATGGCGTCGATGGTGGGTGGTGGTGGTAGTGGGTTGTGGCGAAGGTGGTGGGTTGTGGACTTGTGGTGTTGATGAATGGTGCAAGAGGGGATGGAATGAAAAAAAAAACATGGGGAGTGGAAGGAATGATTTTGAGGGAATGGAATGCCTTTTGGAATGGGTAATTCCATTCCATTGACCAACCAAACACCCTTTTCTTCATTCCCTCGTAATCATCCATTTCATTCCATCTCTCATTCCTAAATAACAAACACTACCTCAATGCTCATTAAAGTAAGAAGTGTACAAAGACAATAGATCACATAAGATGACACAATGTCGAACAAAATATAACAAAATGCTGAAAAATATAACACAATGTTGACGGAAAAAGACACAATGAGTCGCAAAAAGACACAATGATGCAAATACAGAAAAGACACAATGATAAATAAAAGACATAATGATAATAAACAAAAATTCTAAAATCTACAACCTATAAATCCAAAAGTGAAAACCTAAAATCTCACGTCATGGAGTTTGATGAGACGGTCCTAATGCCGCTTGAATGAGGTCAATCCGAATCTATTTGATGCCCCTTGTACGACTTCTTATTTTTATGAGTCTTTGTATTTGATCCTAAACTATCCCTTTATATACATCGTTATATTGAGAGAGACGTAGAGTGGAAAAAAATACGAGAATACAATATAATGTCACGTAATGAGAGTAATATCATATCCATATAAATTTTCTTTTTAAGTTATTATATTAAAAAATGATGTCACGTATAAAAAGTACGAAAAATCATATATTTTTATTTTGTAGATTAGACCATCCGTACTGATAAGTGAATTGTGCGTTTTTGCCCATATAGCGCCCCAAAACGCCTTGCGCATCGTTCCCGAGGCGTTTTCGTCCAAATTTTGCGGTTGGTGTTTTGTTAAACATGGCTGAACAAATGAAGAATGGCCAATCAAAAGAAGGGGGACATTATACAACGGTTGCTATAAAAAAAACAATTTCAATATCTCTCTATATATACACTCACAACTCACATCTCTATAAAAATAAACACAACACCACAATATCTCTAATATGATGCACAATATGATATTAGAAGATGAAGGAAAAACAATATGTCAAAATTATATATCGGACATTGTTCACTAATATCTGCAACTAACAATGGCTAAAAGAGTGAACAATGCGAATCAAATGCGTTCTGAAATAGCACATTGCACGTTAGCGTTGGATTTGGTCCAACATGCATGGTCGGTTCGGTATATTCCAAATTAGAGTGAAGAGGAAGATGAAGACGAAGGCCAAGATGAAGACGCGTATGGCGAAAGCGAATATGAAATTAAGACGACTAGGGTAACCCTTTACCCAAAAAAAAATTAAGACGACTAGTATTGTTTGTGTGCTTTTTTTAATATTAATGCAATTTTTTTATTTAATGTAATATTATTTGATGTATTTTCCTAAAGAAAAGAAACTAAAAATAAATAATTGAGTAATCATTGCAAGGGATATTATGGGGTATTATGCCACTACACCACTTTTGAACTTCACCTCCCATAATGTTCCCATGCTGACTAGAATGTCATATGTCGCTTCATGCCCAAAAGAAAGGCATTATCATAATGTCCCGTTACACATAGTGGTATCGAGGTTAGACCATTGTGTGTATATTTGTAAAAAAATCACCAAGGCGACCCAATTGATACCAACTATAATGGCATTGAGAACGGGAAACAAAAAAATTAGGTGAACAAACTGGATAAAGATCAATAGTGTTATCATAATGCATAAGAATGTGTACAGTTTCTAAAATGTAGAAAGGAACCATACATGCTAAAGAAACACCAAATTATGTTAATTTTTGGTTTGTGTCTCGTCTAAATAAGGTTAATCTTTTTTCTTTCTTGATAAACAACTGTGATGAACCTGCAAAACAATCAACACACCGTGAAGCTCGTTACAAGGAGGAGAATAGGGGGCTGGGAGTTCTCCTTGTAACCACCATCCGACGTGAGAATAAGAACTTGTTTTAAGGATAAAAATGTGTGTATTAAGGGAGAGAGCAAGAGATCGATCCTTAAACCTGTAGGTGAAGTTCTCTATTTATCGTCGAAGAGAGTTGTGAAAGAGGTGGGCTGATGGGTCTTGGGTCTGAAGACGACAACAAGGAATATCCTCTTTGCCTCTTGGAGCATGACCGTTAATGCTCGCAGGCGAAAGAGTCGTTGGCGCATGCTGAATTGATCCACGTGACTTGGTAGTTGTCCTTGTTGTCTGGTCTGTCATCAGCAATTCAGTGGAGATCATGGAGCAGTGGTCGGTGTACGATGATTGGTGACACGTAACCGTCCTTGTGTACTTTTCTGTCTCCTACACGATCGCTCATCGTGCAACACTGCTGGACACAGCTTGTCGTGCGCCTATTGGCCACCTGTTCTGACAGTCGTACTATTCGTACCATCCAACATTGTCTTTCCGACACAGAGGTTGTCTGCGCTTCCAAGGCTTGCGCCAAATTAGTTTTGTAGAAAAACTAAGTGTTCGAATTTGTTTATTCTGGTTATCGCCTCGCGTGTGACATAGGCTTATCTCGTGTGGTTGACGCAGGATTAGAGACCATAACCCTTCACATGCCAAACTCAAAAGGACATTTTATTATCAGTTGTGAATAATATAAGTATATAACACGAGTGGGGTGGCTACCGTAAAAATGAAGAAGAGATGAGGTTTAAAGAAAGATAAATAGATATGAAATCTTTTTATGTTATGATAGTATGATACCATATAAGTTTGCATATATAAAATTCAACCCGATGCTACACCCTAACGAATATAACTCTAATATACAATATCAGATAAATAAAGATATGTCGTAGTCGTAAAATTCCAAATCTATCAATTGCATTTTCTTAGGTTTATATTTACGAATATGTCTATTTTCTATTAAATAATGAATATAAAAATATTATTTTGAAATATTTTAATACGTATTTGTTTTTGCATTTTGAGTATTTAGTGGTGTTTGCTAGGGTGGTGGTGTCGTTTTCTAGTAAATAAGCTGCCAAAAAGCTGAGAGGTGTGAATCCATCGCAACCATTCAAACAGTGACGTTGACCTTCTACACATCCCCCTCATTTTTTTCAATTTACGGGACCACCATCCAATAACAACCTCCATTTTGACAACCATGTTTTTATTCATTTTTATATATTTATTTAAAGGTTATTATATATTTATTTAAGAAATAAAGGATTTTAATAATTTCAAACTATTGTCTGTTAGCCGGCAACAGTTCCAACTTCAAAAAATTTCACTAGTGGTCCCATCTTTTCACATATTGGTCTTCAGTGGACCCTAACTAACAGAATCCTAACGCTATTAGTCTCCGGTCGCCGGAAAAACGTTTTTGGCCGGAAAACTCAACCTTTTCGTCTCAAACCTTTTTGGAACCTTATTACGGACCTTTAAGAACCTTTTCTAGTAAAAACCCTAATTATTAAGGTCGTCAGAAAAACTTCTTTTTCGACGGAAAACTTATTTTTGGCTGGAAAACTCAAATTTTTGGTCGAAAACTCAAAGTTTTCGTCCCAAACTTGTTTGTAACCATAGATCAGACCTTTAGGAACCTTTTTCCGACCAAAAACGTTTTTCCGGCGACCAGAGACTAATGACGTTAGGGTTCTGTTAGTCAGGATCCATTGAAAGTCGCCAATATGTGAAAAGATGGGACCGCCAATAAAAATTTTTAAAGTTGAGGCCGTTGTCAGCTAACAAACAATAGTTGAGATCATTAAAATTCTTTATTTAACTATGAGTATGTATTATTTTATGGCAACACAAGTAACAAGTATATGGTTATACTTTAGAAAAGATCCATTTTTTTAAATATATTTTAACAAAGAAGTAATGATGGCAAAGATAAATCTGAAATGAAGGATTTGAAATTCAAATAAAAATGCTTTGAATTGATATGGAAGGGAAGTTAAAACGGAGAGCGGGTGGGGGTAATGATGAATTTCATGAAATTATCAGCCATGCCTCAATTTTAATGTGTAACTCACATGTTAGAATATGGTACATTCCACATGTTTGTCAGATGTATTTATTTGTATAATGTTGAATGGCAGAAATGAGATCGAAATACATATAATTATACCAGCTTAAAGCTTAACGATGTGCCATGCCTACTCATTTAAACAAGGAAAAATTACAAGTTTTGTCTAATATCTTTAAACCACTTTTTAGATGGTGTCTTTTTTAACGAATTTTAACAGACGGTGTCCTTTACTAGGTATTTTGTTGCAAGTTTAGTCCTTAACCTAGGTATTTTGTTGCAAGTTTAGTCCTTAACCTAGGTATTTTGTTGCACGTTTACTCCTTTACACCCAACAATTAACAGGGTTTTTTAACTGGGTTGGGTGTGAAGGACTAAACTTGCAACAAAATACCTAGTAAAGGATACCGCCTGTTAACATTCGTTAAAAAGAATACCGCCTGAAAAGTAGTATAAAGATAAAGGACAAAACTTGTAATTTTTCCTTTAAACAAGTATTAAGCACCTCCGCGTTACGGCATAAGCGAACACCAATTTCACACTACTGCTAGCGACCACCAATACTGTAGTTACAGCGTGCCATGCCTATTCATTTAAACTAGTATTAAGCATCACTGCGTTGCAGCGGGGGCGAACACGAATGTCACACTACTGCTAGCGATCACCAACACTGAAGTTGCGGCGTGTTAATGCGAAGTAATTAAATTGAAACGTAAAACTTATAAAAGAATAACTAAGTCGATCTAGAACTCGTGCATTATGATGAACCTGTCAAATGAGAAAAAAATAGACAACGTAAAAACGTTTAACCACACAAGCATGTTGCGCCATTTTAACTCGCAAAATTTAGAACGGAATTTAAAATGAAAATTTTGTGAAAAAATGAAAAGTATACAGGGGCAAAGTTGAAAGTAAAAAAGTTGTAAGGTTAAATTGTAAAAGATGAAAAAGTTTTGCGGTTAAAAGTATAAAAAGAAAGTAAATAGTTTAGGGTTAAAGGTAAAGATGAAAAGTGTTGGGGCAGAAAGTAAAAAAAATCAAATAGTTTTGGGTTAAAAGTAAAAAATCATTTTTTTAAACCTCCAAAGCATAATGTACAACACCATATGGCTAAACATGTTGAAAACTACAGTATTGGGTAATATCTAAATGGCACGTTTAACGAAAGGGTGTCTTGGTTCGTTAAAGTTAGCAGAGTTGGTGAAAAGTTGCATTCGTTCGCTACGAAACTTAAGAAAAATAACATTAGGTTATGTGTTAGACCACCCGTAGTGCGTCAGTATTTTGGCGTGAATTGCCTTAACCCCCCCCCCCCCCAAACGCCCGCACACCACCCCTGGGGGCGTTTATCTTCAAAAATTTGGTCGGGACGTGCAAAATTAAACGCCTGATGAAGATATTGTTAGCCAATCACATGTAACCTTCTTTTTCTTTGGCCAATCACTTTTTTTATGGTTTTTTATTTATTTAATTATTTACACCACTTTTAACATAATGCTCCACAATGCCCATATTCCCACTACACCTATTTTAGAAAAACGGCCCATAATGCTCCATTGCTAACTGGGCCGCCACATGACGGATAATGCCCAAGGGTCTTCCTTTACCTTTACCACTACACATAGTCTTATGAGCTTCAAACGAGGCACCATTGATGCCACCTTAGCACGGCGTGGGGACTGCAAGCACCACAAGAAGCGTTTAAGGAGACGCACGGCAGGGGCTTGGCTAGAATCGCCTGCGTGAGGCATGGTTTTGTATTTTTTTTTATTTTTGATTTAACTTTCGTTTTGCTCTCTGTGGTTTGCTCATTTTAACGGTTTTGCTCCAATAGTTTAAAAATAGTCATTTTCCTCCCTGATCTTTCGAGTTTGTCGCCAGTTTGCTCCCTGGCTCTAACTCAGTAAAAACGTTCAATTAAAAGTAGAGGTATTCAATAGTTTACTCCCTGGCTCTAACTCAATTAAACGTTTAGTTAAAAGTCGTGGTAGTCGTGGTCGGCAGGTGATAGTTGCAGGTGGTGGTGGATGTTTGTGGATGGTGGTGGCCTGTAGAAAGAGTGGTTGGAATGATGAGGGATCTGAAAAGAATTAATTATATACATGTAAATAAACAAGTTATAGGTTTATTTAGGTGAAAAGACTTACATGCCCTTGCTTTTATCTAGGGCTGTAAACGAACCAAACGAACACGAACATGGCCTTGTTCGTGTTCGTTCGTTAAGGAAATAAATGTGTTCACGAACGGTTCATGAACACTTTCAAAACGAGATTTTACGTTCGTGTTCGTTCATTAAGGAAATACGCGTGTTCGCGAACGGTTCACGGACACAAACGAGCACAAATAAATTTGGCGAACGCGATAAAGGATGAACGTAGATGGCCTAGAGAGTAGCTGTGACAACCCAACATTTCAAGGTCTTTCCGTTTACATATCATTGATCTCGCAATCTTGTTTTACAAATTGGTTTACGTGGTATCTGTACATTATTTGAATGATTAGTGGTTATGTTTAATGGTGATTGTTACTTGTGTAAGTGTTAATTATAATTAAGACTAGTTTAATCAAGGATTGTTAATATCTTTCGCCACATGGATCTTTCGCCACCATCATCTTGATGAAAGATGGAGTCTTTCGTCGATGATGATGTTTTGTCGGGAACGGGCTTCGGCCCAATGTGTTTCGTGGCCCAACTGTGATAAAACTCTTATAACCGTAAGACGTGAATTAGAAAACCCTAAAAACTCTTTCTTCCTTCCCTTGCTGTGCGACGGCAATCGTGAGTTTTGAGGCCATCATCTTGATCGAATTAATTCTCTTCGTATCTCGGTTAGTGTTTAAACTTATTGTTCGATGAAGTCTCGATGTTATGATTCTGTATGATTAGGGTTTATGAAAATATAGTGAACTTAGAACTGTTATGTTAAGAATTGACGATTTTGCAATGATGAGATACGATGACCGATATGCTGTGATGACTTAGGATTAATGAAAGAAATCTGTGATTATGAATTGGTAGTAAGATTTGGTCAATATATGTTATCATGTGTGAATCCATGCTAATGTGTATCAATGTTATTATTGAAGTCTAATAGTTGTGATGATGAACCATGTTTAAGATTGCGTTGAACATGATAATGTAACCGTCGTTTGATCGATAGTTTAAGTTAAAGAAATGTGCAACTGATGTTCTGTAACTGAATTCCGATGAAACATGTGATGTTTCATCACTCATGTAGCCGACGAAACATTGATGTTTCATCACTCATGTAGCCGATGAAACATGTGATGTTTCGTCACATATGTAACCGACGAAACAGGTAGGTATTTCGTCATGGTAGATTATGACGAAACATGGGGGTTTTCGTCACAGGGATGTTTCATCGCTTGGGTTGTTCATCGGGCACAGTGGACAGTATGTGTGTGTGAATTGATGTGTACTTTGTTTATACAATATGGTAATTGCATGATAATTATACTCTTTAATGTCAAGTGACATGTGTAAGATGTGGACTGTTATGATAAGTCGGTACGTGCTACATGATGACAGTGATCCTAATGCTAGATGTAAACTGTGTAACCATACGTGACTTACCGTGTGTTAACTTTGTTACTTGAACGATTACGAAACTGATATTGTTTGGTAACCACGGTAGGATTTGGGTTGACCAACTGGACGGGTAATTAAAACATACCGAGCAAACAATTGGTGAGTTCATTCCTCTTGAGCATGCGTCCCGGTGGTTGGGACAGTCTTTGGGTATCCCTGAGAGGGATTGGTCTTTGGAGTAAATCTGGAATGTTGGATAATATACTCATCCTATCACCATTAAAGTCCCTCCGTGTTGTTTGGTTACCTGAGAGGTAACAGGGTATTAGCTGGTAGCGCTACTTAGGTTTGGCATCCTCACCCCGTACCTGAGAGGACGGGTGTGAACTAATGACCTAGTCATGACCAATGCTTTGATAGGAGCATTGGAGAAAGGGCAAAATAATCTGGAGCCGTCTTGTATTCGGGATATTATCAACATTAAATTCAATGGATTAAACTAAACACTTGGTAACCAACGTTTTCGTAAAACTATGAACTCACCGGCGTTGTCTGATACACTTGTTGCATGCTCCCAGGTCGTTAGGTACCTTGGATGGGAACTTGCTATCTGGATGGCTGGAGTGGTCATGGGTCGCAGTGCTTGGCTACGCGTGTCTTGTTTACTGAATTCATATACATTGGGTTTTGAAACATTTAAACAATGAATTGTATTTGCTTCCGCTGTCACTATTTAACTTGGATTATATTCTATGAACGTTTTATTTAATGAATGGAATTTTGTTAACATATTATGGTTAGTTCAATGTGATTAGTGGCTAGATCCTGGTACGTCACACGCCTAGCGGAGGTTACTGCATGTGGTATTTTGGGGGTGTGACAGTAGCACTGGAAATTGAATCCCTTATTGTGGAACGAAGGTCGATTGTATTCGCCGATGTAAATAATGAGAAAGGAAAGGGAAAAGGTGCATAAACAAGGTGAAAGAGAGTTTCCTGGTTTAATTGTTAGGGTAATAAAATAAATAAAACTTTAATAATATAAAAAGTATAGATAAAAATATATAAAAGCACAAAAATATTTAATTAAAACACAAACATACGAACATAAACGAATGTTCTTGAACACCTTACCGAACGTTCACGAACACAGTCGAACGAACGAGACCTCTGTTCATGTTCGTTCATTTAACTAATCGAACAAAATTTCTTGTTCATGTTCGTTTGTTTATTAAACGAACAAACATAAACGAACTTCCCGCCGAACGGTTCACAAGCTGTTCGCTGAACGTTCAGTTCGTCTCCAACCCTACTTTTATCTATAAAATTATCAAATACCCTTCTAGTTAATGGATTTTTTGGATGGAGTTAGAGGTGAGGAGCAAAATGACGATAAGTTAGAAAAATCAGGGAGGAAAATGACTATTTTTAAACTATTGAGGCAAAATCGTTAAAATGATCAAATCACGGGGAGCAAAATGGAAGTTAACTCTTTATTTTTTATTGTTAATTAATATATAAATTAATCGTTTAAAGTTACATAAATCCAATACTACATGCATTCCGATGTTAAGTGTTATTGTTACCATTCAAATTAACACCAAATAATTACTTGTAAAAATCATTTTGATTTGAAAACTCTTCCTTTAATTTAGGGTGCTACTTTCTACACCCCTCTATTTACTTTTTTCACCCTCCTCCTCTCACATACTTACAGGTGGGGCCTGCGTGGGACCGGCAGTTTCCCTCTCACAAGAGGGGGTGTAATCAGGAAGGAAGGGTGGGGGTGCATAGAATGAGTCCACTGCCGACCCTGGTTTTGTAGTGTCATAACTCAACGAGTAATTTAGAACAGACATTGAGACTTTGCCGCACTGTTTGTTTTTGTTTTATATAGTTAACCCCTAGCATAGGACCCGACCTAAAAGTTGTTAGCTTTTTATCTTGTTTTGTTTTTATCTATTTATGAATCCAAACCGGTGTGTCACATAACAATCACAAATATACATTTTCATTAGGCTGGAAGGTATGGTGAGCCTCATTTTCAAGGGATGGGTCGTTACGTCACCGTCACGTAAGCGGGGACTTAAAGGGGATGGACTTAGGAGGTGGGGGGTGAACCCCTTTATATATGTGTATGTATGTATGTATAGGTGTGTGTGAGGGGGTGAGGCCCGGCTTGGGCGGCTGTTGGCGGACGGAGGAGACGAGCCTGGGGCGGCGACGGAGCAAGGGGGTGGGGTGACTGGGGTGGCGAGCAGCGGACGGGCATGGGGACGAGCCCCATACCTTCTAGTCTTACGCTCTGTTCCCGAGTTAACTTAATGAGGGATAAGAAAAGAAAGCAAAAGTAAGAAAGGAAAGGACGAGAAAGGAAAAAAAAAAGATGTCTTTCCCACCGTTTCCTCCCAAATCGGAAGGAAAGAAAAATTAAAGAATTTAGCCTAGTTTTCCTGTCATTTCCTTTCTTGAATGAAACTCGGGAACACGACATGCTTTATTTTCCTTTCTTTTCTTTCCTTAAATGAAACTCTGGAACACAAAATATTTTTACTTTCTTTTTGTTTCCTTTCCTTTCCTTCCGTTAGTAAACTCTGGAACACAGTGTTAGTGTGAAGGGGGTGTACCTCTCATGAGATGGGAGAAATTTTCACCCACCCAATGATGATGTGCTATGTCAATCCCCGTCTCATACACCACTCTTGCTAAAAAACATAAGGGGTGGTTTCACCCAAACTATTTAAGAAAATAAAATAAAAGGTATGATTGGTTGAATACCGGTTGGCTACTTGGCTTCACCCTTATCCTCTCTCCCACACCTTCACCGCATGCGACAAGTCCTTCTCGAATTCACTCTCCTCACACGGCAAAACCAGGGTCGGCAGTGGACTCTTCTCGCGGCAAACGGCTTCCCCGCATGCCTCCCTGTATACCCTTATATGTGTTCAATGTATATACTCATAATGTTTATTTGACAAGGTTTCTTTTAAGTTATTGTATCTTGAGATGTTTTTTTCGTGGTTAACTCAAAAACATCATCCAATAAAGTATTGGGTTCAAATTGTGTCCAGCACATGCATCGTTTTTGTTTAATTCGATTATTCATCCAATGTTTTTAGTAGCATATAATATTATAATTGTTGAATTTTATTTTTAACTAGTATAGTAAACAAGTGTTTAGACTTTAGATAATAATATAAAAAAATTGTATTTTAATGTATATAATAGTTTTAAAGGTTATCATCGTTTTCATATAAATTTGATGGGTTTTTTTAATCATATTTGTACTTAAGACGTAGCCTTACTTACTAATTTTACATAGGGCAGCAAATGAATTGAACAAACACGAATAAAACTTTGTTCGTGTTCGTTTGTTAAGAAATATATGTGTTCATTAACAATTCATAAATACTAATTGAACGAGATTTTATGCTTAAATCACAAATTTGCAGTGCGTGAGGGGCACACCCACGTTGATGCCAAATATGTATCCCGCTCTCCATCCCATAACACGCAATACCCAACCTTAGCAACAATACTTTTTTTAACCACCAACAGATTCAATACCCAGCATTCTTGGGGTATCCACTGGACCAAACCGAGTACTCCGACAATAACCCGAGTCCACCACCAATTCTGGGGAAAACCCGGTAAACCACCCGTCTGTAGGCATGACAGTGAAATTACCGGTAAAACCCGTTTGGTTCAAGGGTCGAACTTAAGTTTCCCTGGGTCTCCTATCATTGCCCACCAGTGCCTCAGTCTGCATCAAATG
This sequence comes from Helianthus annuus, assembly GCF_002127325.2. Classification (NCBI taxonomy): domain Eukaryota; kingdom Viridiplantae; phylum Streptophyta; class Magnoliopsida; order Asterales; family Asteraceae; genus Helianthus; species Helianthus annuus. Next base: position 147,111,713 of record NC_035436.2, read on the forward strand.
AGAGTTAAACCTGAATCTTCTAAGAGAAAGACAAATTTTCTACCACTTGATCTAGAGAACATTGGCTTAGCAACAACACTTCTTTCTAAGCTATTTTATGGATGATTTGAACTCGCATTAGAGATCATTGACTTAGCAATAACACTTCTATCTAAATTATTTTATAGATGATTTAAACTCGATAATAATAGTAATATTTCAGATCCATATTAAATATATATCTGAATAATATCTAAAGTATTTTATGGATGATTTAAACTCGATAATAGTAATATTTCAGATCCATATTAAATATATATCTGATTAATATCTAAAGTATTTTATGGATGATTTAAACTCGAAGTAATATTAGGGATCCATATTTAATTAACTTTTATGGGTGGAGATACAATAAGAAGTTTATTTGGTTAGGAGGTGATCTTGACCATCCATTTAGTTAATCAAGGGTTAAGATTAAATGATGGAAATTGAAGGGAAGAAAAGAGGCGTGTGAGTTTGTTTAGGGGCATTCTAGTCAATCCAAACCAATAGTTTCTCTCTCCTCCAATTCCCCTCCATTTTTTAAACGTTAATAACTCTTTCACATGACATTATTTTTTTTATAAAAATTGCACCAAAAAAACGAGCGTTTTTTTATCTTTAAAACGAGTATACTATTGCTATATTTAAAAAAAAAAAATTAAAAACCCAGTTGCGTAAAACGCAATAGAAAAACCCCCAGTTACGTAAAACGCAATGAAAAAAAAAACTAAAAAATAACAGTTTTCTAAAATGCAATTCACAAAAAACACAAAGAAATGTCTTACTTGTAAAACGCAACGGCCAGAAAACACAAAGAAATGTCTTATTTCTAAAACGCAATAGCCTAAAAACTCAAAAGAAAATGTACTTTCTAAAACGCAATGGACTAAAAACACATAAAAATGTGTTTTACCTAAAACGCAATGCACAAAAAACACAAAGAAATGTCTTATTTGTAAAACGCAATGGCCAGAAAACACTTAAAAATGACTCATTCTAAAACGCAATTGCCTAAAAACAAAAGAAAGTGTTCTCTGTAAAACGCAATTGACTGAAAACACCTAAAAAAGTGTTTTACCTAAAACGCAATGCACCAAAAACACTTCAAGAATGTGTTTTTCTAAAACGCAATGGCCAGAAAACACATAAAAATGTTTTAGTTCTAAAACGCAATTGCCAGAAAACACATAAAAATGTTTTAGTTCTAAAACGCAATTGCCTAAATACACCAAAGAAAGTGTTCTCTCTAAAGCGCATTGAACTATGACAATAGTTTTGCCTGTGCTGTGAACTGTCTGAACCAATGCAGTTTACGAATGCAGTTTCCAGAAGCAAATTACAGAAAATTAATTTTTGTGCTGTGAACTGTCTGAACCAGCCAGGGGCTCTGCCCCTTGGACCCCGCCAGGGGCTGCCGCCCCTTGGACCCCGCTACCAGGGGCGCTGCCCCCGGACCCCCGCCAAGATCGTAAAACGCAATGACTAAATCAAAAACCCAAATCGTAAAAATGAAATTAAAGAATTTATTACATGGATCGAAGTGATTTCTTCAACAATTGACGAATTTTGAATGATTGAAACACTTATCAGCGCTCGAATCGAACGGATCGAGTGATTATCTTCAAAATCACCGGAAAAAACAAGATTTTCTATGAAATTAAACTGGGTTTTCTTCAAAAAAAGCTGAAGAACACGTTGATCGGGTGTTTGAATCATTGATTGGTGACGAAAATCGCACTATAATGTAGTGATTATTGAGATAGAAAGTGAAGAAATGGTTGAAGATAGTGCGTTTTGAAAATGGTGGGTTTTGAAAATGAAGAAAAAAAGATAAGATTGACTAAAATACACTTACTCTTTATTTTAAATTTTACCACATGTCCTAATCCTATTGCTTCTTATCCTTTTTAGCCAAAATAAACTTACTATTTAATCTTTTCCCTAACTTCTATATCAACATTATTATTGATTTTCCTTTACAAACATAAATAAACAATACAGGAACATCATATCAACATCACGCGTCACGTTAGTCAAGTAACAAAATTATCAAATTAGCTAGTAACTAAGACTTTAACTAATAGGTTGGGATGTGAAAAGAAATACGGTTACTAAATTGTATTATTTTTTTTTTCATAGAATTTGCCCCAAATTTATTCTTGTACATTTGTAATTTGTTGACAAGCCTTAATATATATAAAGGTCGTGGCATTATTTTTTTTATAGTTTTTGTTCAGTTTTATTTAAAAAATTGTGTTGAATAACTAGTATTTAAATATATATGAGGAAGCCAGAAATCCTCGGGGGCCCTAGCCAACCTAACAAGATCTTTTGTCTCAATTTACTCAACTATTTGAAGTTGACAAGCCACATTTCACGTTTTTTTAATTCAATCCATAACTTATTATTCACTTGTCTAAAAAGTTAGAAAATGAAAATATAGTTAGATAAAAAAATAAAACAGGGGACTAATTCGTCCATTTTGGTGTTAATTATGTTAGATAATAAAATCAAACAGGGGACTAATTCGTCCATTTTGGTGTTAATTATGTTAGATAAGAAAATCAAACAGGGGACTAATTCTTCCATTTTGGTGTTAATTATGTTAATAACCGTATTACTATTAGGGTATAGGGTATATTTTCACGCCCCTTAACTACACGTGAGCACCACATCACCTACTTGACACTCTTTCACTTCACCGCACACCAAGAAAATGATTAACCACATTAACGCCCCTTAAAATTAATTAAAATGCATATATATAGCATGTTGTTGTTGTGTGTGTGTGCAAATTTTGCAATGCTTGATTCACTCCCTCTCTCTCCTAGTTAACTTCTTAACATGTGAAGCTTTTAATGCCTTTTAACAACCTTCAGGAGTGGTTTAACAGGTGTTAACGGATGTCAACTAGGATTAACATCTATGGGTGTCAGAGTATACCAGATGACCTTAGTGGCAGACCAAAGTTTTTTCAGGGGTGTCGAAAATTCAGTATTGGGATATCTACCACTTGAGTTTCGATTATTCGGTTCGAGCCAGTCACTTTTTAAAATAATTGTTGTGCACATTAATATCAGTAACCACATGATGAATAACACTATCTAAATTCTAACACATGATTACATGAAATAATCAAAGTGTCAAAATACCAAATGACTAATCTCAAACCTTAACTATCGATATTCAATCTAAATATCAAGCAATTAAATAATAAACATTAGTATAACCAATCAAACAATTAACATTCAAATAATTATGATATTCAATGTAAACTATAGAAAAAAAACATTCTGAAAGGTTGCGAAGGCCAGAGTAGAAGGGGACATGGGCACAAAATAATAAAAAAAAAGTTAATATTCACATATTTTTCATCTCTATCTCTCTTTACACAAATATATATATATATATATATATATATATATATATATATATATATAGGAGGAGATAGAGTGAAAAAGGTGTGTGAATAAGATGTAGAGGACATGGTCACCTTATAAAAATCAAATGATGTGATTGTTTCCTCATACACTCTCTCCAAACTCCCTCGCAATCCTAAAAAAGTGACTATGCTCCTTTCTCTTCCTTCTCCTCTCATGTCTTGGTTTTGACCATCCATGTGTATGAACTCTTCCCTAAAAAAACATCTCCGACAATAGTGAGAACGACAAAAACTCCCACATCATCTAAAAAAATGGCTAAAACCATAAAATGGAACTTAGTCCAAACTCAAAATCATTTAAAAACACACACAAAAAAAAACCATACTCGATATATAAACCAAAAAACATACTTAAAATCGTGCATGGCTTAGTGGTAATGGGGTATGGGTTATTACAGCTATTCACGGAGAGGGCGCAGGAGTTGTTAATGGTCCTCGGTTGAGTAGTGGTAATGGGGTACGGGCGAGAATAGTGAATGCATCTAAATTTGTTGATGAAAAGGGAACTATTCCTTTAGCTTCGTTAAGAAAAAAAGTAGAGAATGGTGGGAAAACTGAATTTTAGGAGGTTTTGTTAGGATCTTCTCCTCTATGTGTTAGAATACCTAGAACTTTTAATTTGGAAGTGGATAAAAGGTGTTTGATTAGGGATCGTTGTGTGAATTCGGTCTGGGTTTGGAATTGGCGATTTTTGTCTAGGGGAGGGGTTGAATCAACTCAATTGGATTCGTTTCTTGAAGAACTCCATTCGCTTACTTGGTCTTCTAATGAGGACAAATGGATATGGGATTTGGACTATGAGGATGATTTTCTGTTAAGACGGTTAGAAAACTTATTGGTAATTGCTTGCTTATAGAAAGATCAAGCTCTACTAGATAAAACCGTGGTAATGCTAGGTAGGTTAATATACATGCTTGGAGGGTTGTGATTGATCAGTTATGTTCTATGAGCAATCTTAGTAACAAGGGGATTGATATTCCTTATATAATTTGTCTAGTTTGTGAGGTAGAGGTGGAGACCGGGGTTCATATTTTTGGAGGATGCACGACTATGTAAATGGGTTTGGAGGGCGATAAGTCGATGGCTAGACTTGGATTGGCCACCTTCCAAAGCTCCTATGGATATGTGTTTGGTTAGATGATCTCAAGATTTTCATGGCAAAGAACGAGTTTGTGGAGGCGGTGATTTTTCGACTTGGTGGTTTATATGGAGGCTTAAGAATGACATCATTTTTGACCAAAAAAAGCATCAAGCAGAAGTCTTATTTGATACGATAGTTGTTATTGCCTTTCTATAGTTTTTTAGTAGGAAATGTAATTTTAAGATTGGTTGGACCAAGTGGCTTAAAAATCCACTCCTTGTCATGTAACCTCTCTTTTTCTCCAACTAGCCTTTTTTAGTTGGTGATCTCGAGTTATATACATTGTAGATATTCCATATAAAAACATTGTCACATCATCACCACATTTTTTATTTTTAACCATTCATTTCTCTTTATATATTTTATACCGATAATGTACACCAGGTCACCACTACATGATTTTGGGCGTTCTTAAGCAAAACCGACCATTGGAATTTGAGAGTTACCTAATGAGTAAAAACGACCAAGGCTGATAAATGAGAACAACAAATCCCTAAAAATGACTTAGCGGTTGTTTGGAAATTTTATGTTGAGTTATTAAGAGGCATGGCCGATTAAGATGCAGCCTCTAAATCAGTAAATATGTTTCTAAAATTTACCTATTAAGGGGTGTCTTTTAAATGAACCAAACACACTCTTCCTCTTACCGATTCAGATGTAGCCTTTTAATAGAATAATTAAGAGGCTACCAAATAGCTCATTATTGTGATTTTTTTTAGAGAGAAATCAAGTTATATTTACACATGGCTATCCTACAGTATTAGATAATAATAATAATAATAATTAAAAGCACTTTTCAAATCTTTTAGTGAAAAAAAAATAGTCATGTATAATAGCCGTACGAGTACCCTCATCCGAGTTTCTATCTCGATTGATATGGTTTAACTTAAAATAACATTTTTCCCTAATCACTTATTTTGAGAAACATCTCACATACGACTTGCCAACCATCTTCACCACCTGATTTATCATTAACCCTTAACCCTAGATTTGGTTTCAAATTTTTAAATTCGCTACCACCTGTCTATCTCTCTCTCCTCTACATAAACACAATAGACGTCTTTCTTTCCTCTGTAGCGATGAGGTACGATGGTGATAAGTGGGTGATATGTTAGTGGTGTGGTGTGGTGTGGTGTGGTGATGGGTGTTGTGGTGGTGGGGGTGGTGCAGTAAGGGGGGTGGTGATATGGCAGTGGTGCATGAGAGTATAGATATAAAATATACAAAGAGAAAAATGTGTTTGTGTGTGAGTGAATGTGTGTATATATATATGTATTTATTAACAATTTGGATTTGGATAAACATATTTCCTAAGTATCTTATGCATTAAATTGTCCTACCTAGGTGTAAAATGACTGAAATTAGAGGCAGACTTACCCTATGGCTAGGGGTGCAAGTGCTCCCCTTGAAAAACATAAATAATGTTATATATCCGTAAAAATCTTAAGCGCACCTCATAAATTTTGTAATCGCACCAGTTGAACTATCGGACCCCAATGAGAAATAAGAAACATAGATTGAAGTTTTACCTAAGCAATTTAGAGATAGAGTGGATGAGTGGAGATGAAGATAAAGTTAGATAAATAAGAAAATCATTTATCTATACTTTCTATAAAAGGAGAAATCTCAATGACATAAGAAAAGCTGATGTGTCAGCCAGAGAGACTGCCCAACAATGCTTTTCTTATGTCATTACTGCATCATAAAGCCTAATATATAAAATCATTTTAAAATCTGTCTAAACGTCTGCCTCAGCCCAAAACCTCTGCCCGTGTCTTTCCTTTGAAGGCAGCGTATAACTTAGCAGATGTTTGCTTATGTCTCAACGTATACCTTAGCAGAGGTTTGGAAATTGCCAGTAATTTCAAATTCAAAATGCCTGGGGATATGTAATTTGCAATTAATGCATGTCACTCACTCACTACTGTCAATCATCTTCTTATATAAAGGTTCTTTTTTCTCATTTCACTCTTCATATTTACACTCTGCTAAGTTCTCTGCTTTTGTATTTTCAAACCACACTTCCAATGTATCTCTCCCTCAAATCCCTTCTTCTCAATAGTCGACATTTGTTCATAAAGGATAAGAGAAAACGGAATGTAACACCCGTCTTAATTTAATATGAAATTACTACTAAGTACGCATTTAGTTTGCGTAAAATACGGGTTAACAAAAATTTTCCGTAAGTTCATAGTTCCTACTAATTAAAGTGTCTAGGATTTTAATCCTTACTAGTTAAAAACAAACATACTGTAATTTTAAGTATTACAAGATCCATGTTAAGCTAAAACAAAAGTCATGCTTGCGGAAGCTTTAAAATGTTGTGTTCAGTTCTTGACATATGCTTGACCGCCATCCGGAATATCACCTAACATCAAAACCATACCAAATGTTAGTTTTGATGACATAATAACACTTATAATCAGGTTTTATTGCCATATAATAAAAACGAAACAAAATTTCAAATTTTTGATCTGTCGCGCCACGCGACAGATTTCGTTCAATCCTTCGCGGGCCGCGAGCATGCTTGCGTGTCGCGCTAGTACTAGCGGTTTCCTTCGCGTGGTGTGAGGGAGACCTTTTTCCAGCGAGTGCAGGTTATAAACCTGCATATCTACCCAGCATTATATTTTCTTACAAAACCAAACTTCTAATGCTTATAACTTTTCGTCTACATGTCCGTTTTAGTCGATTCTTTTTCCAACGCGTCCGTAATAAAAATACGGATCTAATCATTCAAATTTCACACGCCGAAAACCGATTTGTAAACGAATTGTTCATAAATCCATATTTCGATTATTCGACCCGTTTGTCACGTGGCATACTTTTCATCATTCATTCTTTTGATTTCTAAACTTATTTACCCCATTCCCCGGGCTTGTCAACTTTGGCGTGTCATACCATTCTATGGTTTCACGCACGTAAAAGAATCCATGCTTGATTTCAATAGTTCGAGCATACCACTTGATGCAAATTTTACACGTACATCGTTCTAGCTATTTGACCCAACATCAAGGGTTCTTCAAATCAACTTAGTGTATCCATTACATGGCGATACGCGCCTTATCACTAGCATATTTTTGCGACTTTCAATTCTCTACTTACATCATCATTTTAAAACATAGTTTTGACCTGTTTGTTTTGCCGAGTGAACTTCGTCACTTCTATGGCTTACCAACATACACTAATTATTCAAAATTGACTCGTTTGATCTATTGAGTGAACTTCGCCACTTCAATGATACATCGAACACTTTTGTCACACTACGATATTGCTACCAAGCTATAACTAAACATTTAAGTAAAATTAACGAAACTAATAGTTACGTACTTGCCTATTTTATCGTCATTGATTTCTAACCTTAATTACTCATTCCCGGGCTTGTCCATCTTAGCGCTTTACTTCCATTCCATGGTTTACGCTTTTATAACTCAAATTTAACGAGTGACGTTCAAGTCACTTCAAACACTACCATTTCGACCATTATTTTAAACCATTCTTTATCTAGTGAATTACATCACTTAATATACATTCAAAACATGACTAATTTAAACATCATCAACAAACATATCTAACCAACTATTTATTTTGACCCATTTGGTTTGTCGAGTGAATTTCCATCACTTCTTTGTCTTACCAAACAATTACAATTTTCGATATAACAACATTAAGCATATCTAACCAACTATTTATGTTGACCCGTTTGGTTTGTCGAGTGAATTTCCATCACTTCTTTGACTTACCAAATGATTACAATTTTCGATATAACAACATTGAGCATATCTAACCAACTATTCATTTTGACCCGTTTGGTTTGTCGAGTGAATTTCCATCACTTCTTTGACTTACCAAACGATTAAAATTTTCGATATAACAACATTAAGCTTATCTAACCAACTATTCATTTTGACCCATTTGGTTTGTCGAGTGAATTTCCATCACTTCTTTGACTTACCAAACGATTATAATTTTCGATATAACAACATTAAGCATATCTATGACTAGGCTTGTCTACATCAATGTAAAGAGACGACAAGTCGCGTACCTTTAAAGCGTTCCCTTCAAGCGTGTGTCCGCTCCGGCTTGCCCACTTGAAGACCCGGTTTCTTTACCTAAAGAGTTCAATCCACAAACCGTTTAGAACCCTTTTTTTTATAAATCTTAGCGCATAATTTGTCATATCCATCAAACATGCGTTTCTGTCCGATTCTCAACATTTATCTTTCATTTAGGCATTTTAACGAACACCTAGCGGGTTTAATTTTTACATAACTAGAATCAAGTTCATAACTTGTTATTTTTGCCAATATAATCATACATTTCGATTCCATTATGTCGAGCATGCATACTATTATCGAAATCATCATATAGAAATCAAGTAACACTACTTTTGATGTTCATAATTCTTGTGTTCATCCTATTTTTATAAAACCCACTTAACCTATGAATGGGTTATCATAAATTTCATAATTTTGAACATATTTTCTGCAAGTTATCAACTAGGATTCACTCCTAAACTTGTTTTCATTACAAGTTTCATCTAAACATCACATCAATCAAGCTCCAATTTTGATTTCACAATTTACCAAGAATTTGAGATGAAACCAAATGATAAAATTTAGCATATCTTATGATCCCTTCAACGAGGTGATCACGAATTTGTGCTTGGAAATCGACTTGGAACAAATTAAGGCTCTCAATTTGGAGGAATTTGCAAGAACTAGGGTTTGTGGGGGAACCCTGTGTCGCCCCTGTGTTTAGCTCGATCCAGACACACACATAAGTGTGTGTTTGGATTTTATTTATAAGATTTTATAAAATCAAGTTTCCAAACTTAACACTTTTGGTCCTCCTACTAATTGTCAAGTTAGATTTTCAATGTTTTTAACCAAGTTTCTTTGTTATAACTAGACTTATGACTAACTAGGTTATTTATTCCTTGTTAGTTTATTTTCCTTTATTTTATACTTTATAATTTTAATATAAAGTTTTATATTTTTGGGGTGTTACAAGTCCACCCCCCTTAAAGAGGTTTCGTCCCCCAAACTTTCCTTAAATAGTTCTTTGGTTTGGACCAAACTAACTTAGTTTTGTTTTTAAGGCATTCTTTCTTTTTTGTCAAAAGTTATTCTTTGCCTCGACGCATGCGTCTTTCACGTGTAAGTCCTCACGGACTGTAACTTGTATCTTGTATCTCTTATCTTGCCAACGATTTATCCCAATTGCCTCCTGGCCACTCAATAGTATGAATTCGTCAATATGTTTATTTCATACTACCCTAGGTTGACAAGCGTTTTATATAAATCACAACACCATTTTGACCTTGTATGATCTTATCGGCTAGACTGAGTAGTCACCGTCACCTCATGTCTTGTTAATTTGAGTCTACTCTTTGCCATATTCGGACTTACATGAGTTCATGTTCTCCTATCCCGTAACTCACGCTATGACATGATTATATTCTGTATTTCTAGATCACTTTTGTGACTATGATCGCATCGCATCACGTCATGTTTAAGCTTTTATAAACTTTTCGTTATCAAAAATCTTCTTTCGAACATAGCGTCTCACACCCATCGGTGTTGAGACCTATTTCCTTTAATATTTACTATTTTCTAATTTCTCTATAATATTCATATTTGTTTAACGTCATTTCTTACTAAAACTGAATTTTAGTTTAACGTCTATCTCTTTAACTTATGTCAAATTCTCATACCCAGGAATTGACGACAAGAATTTATTCTTTTCCGCTCTTATATTACGCGAGGATTTATAAGTAGTCCCAATGTTTTACCCAAAGTAACTCGTATGTTCTTTTGCTTAGCCTCGTAGGTTATTCCGTTAGGTTTTCACCCATTTTTGTTTTATTTCTTCTATTGTTGATGCGTGGTTCGTTCAGTCCTTTAAACCCTTACCTTGTTTATAATCTCAAAGGTTATGACGATCCCGTAGATCATCTTTTGTTGGTGTCATTTCGTATTCTTAGAATTACACTTCTGGTGTCAGGGCACCCCTTTCAAGCCAAAAATTTATTCATTTTCATTTTCGAATTTTATCGATTTGACCGTACTCAAAGGCTACACCCGTTTTCTTTTAAACCATTCTTCCGACTCTATGACTTCTTCCGTCATTTACATGTCGGTTTGTTCTTCGCTTACCGTTATCTGGTTCACACATTTATTTATTTACAGCCCGTTACCCAGGTTCTTTTATTCTAATGTTTTAATGCTTCCGTTGTCTGGTCTGCATTTTCCTTTTTATACACTCATTTTACTTATTTGATTCGAACACCATTTCTCTTTTGTTAGTGACCCTTCGATCCGTCTCTTTTATCAATGTCCTGAAGGTTCATTTCTTAAGCCTTATTTGGTAAAACCACTGCTATCGTTATACGGCTTTTGGGGTTTACCCATTTTCGTTCCCACACTTTTTAATACGTTTATTTTACTAATCTTTTATACAATCACACCCATTAATGTGATCACTGTTCCACCTCATAAGGATTTTATTAATAACATGTTACTTGGATAGTTACCAATACCCAAGTTTCCAATTCCATAATTATTGATACTTCATTATTCACAGTAGCGAATAATACGTATCATCCATTAGCTTCTTCCTCGGGGACATTTTCTACCTGAGTCCTAATTTTCTCATTTTTGACCTTAATCCATTGTAACAATAACAAAATCATTTTATTTCATTTTATTATTCCATATCGTTGTATGGGATTTACCCACATCGTTTATCAATATACTCGATGTTTCTACGTATTTTATTAGGTTTAGACAAGTATATAACCTTGTCTTCACCGCTTACTTACTATTACAAATCCCGGGTTCGGGTGTAATTACACTCATTCCCAATATGACGTTTGTTCGCTTCATTAAGTTCCCAGGTTCGAGTGTACGCACACTCCTTCCCATTATGACACTTATCTTTCATTGCATTCCCGGGTTCGAGTGTACACGCACTCCTTCCCATTGCAATATTTATCGAGATTACTTTTATCTCGGTTTCACATACTCGTCATTGTTTATTTTCTTATACATACATACATACATACATACATACATACATACATACATACATACATACATACATACATACATACATACATACATACATACATACATACATACATACATACATACATACATACATACATACATACATACATACATACATACATACATACATACATACATACATACATACATACATACATACATACATACATACATACATACATACATACATACATACATACATACATACATACATACATACATACATACATACATACATACATACATACATACATACATACATACATACATACATACATATATATATTTCTTTCACATAATTCACTCATTTCAATACTCATATATGTTCATATGCAACTATTATTCGCACTTGTATCGAATAAAATTTGTGCTAAAATTGAATTTACAAGAAACGTACCTGAAACGACATCAGGTTCAGCTTTAGCCTCTGCGGCTGTCATGTGGGAAGACCATGCCTTCTCATTCGGGGTATCAGACTTTGCGTCAACTGTGTCCTCGGTTCTAACCAATTCCGGACATTCAGACCTTTTATGTCCCGGGTTATAACATTTATAACATACAAACACCTTTTTGAGCAATTTGCAACCACATGTCCCACTTTTCCACAAATAGGACATGGTTTGTTTCTAAAGTAGCAGTTGCCCTGGTGAGTTTTTCCACATAATTTACACTGAGGTGACCCCCTTCTTGTAACTCCTTTCTTAGAAGCTTTATTAGGCTTTGGCTTCTTTACGGGTCTTGGGTTCACATCCCACTCCCTCCCGTCATCTTTTTCTTGTGAGAGACTGTCTTTTAGTTCAGTCATCATATCCTCCACCATTATCAAGATTGTGGTTTGTAGTCTTTCAACAAACTGTGGTAGACTAGCTTCTACTACCTTTCCGACTTCCTTGGAAATTTTAGCTTCCATCTTTTCAGTTAATTGAGATGTTAATTCGCCCCCGGTTACACCAGACATTTCTTTCATCTGTTCGGTGACTATTGGCACCGTATCGTCATTACCTTTATCTGTCATCGTGAATATGAAATGTCTATGCTCATTATTAAACATTTCATTTTATAACATATGCATCATTCATTTTGGTTTAGCCAAGTTCAACACTTGCTTAAACCATTCATGTTTAGTGCACTTTCCGTGTTTGAGTGTGTTAACACGCACTTCCCGTGCACATCAAATCAAATTTCCTTTTTTTAATATTTATGTTTATAACTGACTTGGGCAGATGATGATGATGTAGAACCCACAGTGGTTCCTACTAAATGCAAGAAAGGATCCGCTACTGCTGTAAGATAAGATTTTATTTAATAAAATATATAAGTAGATTCAGTTTGTTGTTTCCTGCCTTTTTTTGTAATAAAAGAAGCATAAAGTTTGGAATTTTGGTATATAGAATGTATATACTTCTGTAGGCTCCGATGATTTAAAGCAGCTCTTTATCAAGAAAGTTGAGGATTAAGTATATGAGGATAGGGCTACTCTTCAAAAGCTGAAGAAGTGTTTTGATGTACTGCATCTTGGTCTGTTCACGAGAGAGCAGGTTTTCAGAAACCTGATGGTGATGCCTTCAATACTTCCGTGGAGTTCATGGCGATTGTCAAAGATATACATTGAGAAGTTTAGTACTCGATGGAGTTGATGCTAAAAGCACTTAATTTTTGCTATTAAATTCCTAAATTTCTTGGTGTTGTTAGATTTTAAGGTTTCATTGTTCAGTACTCGATGTAATTGTTGATCTTTTAATCCTCGTAATTAAATTTTAATCCTATTAATGTTTGTGGAGCCTTTTATTTTTGCTAATTTTAAGGTGCATGAGTATTATTATGTAATTTTTAATATCATCTGAGTATTGTAGATCGATATTGATGTAGATATGAAATTGTCTCTGAGTTTGATTTAGATTATGTTGATGTTGAATTGTGCTTGAACAATTTTTTGAAGAATTACAAAGAATCAATTTCTGTTACTGTATAGATCTGTCAAAGTTAAAGTTTGCCAAACGAGAACATCTGTTAATTTAAATCTCTGTCAAAGTTAAAGTCTGCCCAAAGAGAACATCTGTTTAGTAGTGATCTTCTGTTAATCTAACGACTGTTTGACTTGCTACTGTTACCAACATCTGTTGTTGCCTAACAGAAGTTCTCAACATCCGGGTCTGCTGAAGTTGTAGAAGTATGTGTTTACTATGTAGAGTATTGTTGGTCTTTAAATGAAGGGTACTGTTGGCAACATCTGTTGTTGACTAACAGAGGTTCGCAACATCTTTGTCTGCTGGAGTTGTAGAAGCATGTGTTTACTATGTAGAGTATTGCTGGTCTTTAAATGAAGAGATTTTTTTTATTATTTTTTTATGCCAGAGGTTTAAAATTTTATTTTATTTTTTATTTGGTAAGTCAGCAGTTTTTGGAAGAATTTCCGCTCAATTACAAATACACAACATCTGCTCCTCTAAATGTCTGTTAAAGGTAACTCTAAATGTCTGTTAAAGGTAAATTCTGCCCAAAGAGAACATCTGTTTCAAGTGATCCTTTGCTGATGAAGACATAGTCTGAAGAAAGTTTGAAGAAGTAAAGGTCTACTATGGGTCAACAGATCTTAAAGAACAACAGATGATAGACATTAGATCCTGCTCAACAGAGTTTTTAAAAGATAATTGTTGAAGTTTTGAAATGCGGATAATGGTAAATAATCACGATGTGGCATAAGAAAAGCTGATCTACTTTGTGTTTGATCCAACTTCAATGCTTATATAGTTAACATTGAGTTCAATCAGATACGTCGAAACACGTGTTTTCATATGGTTAACGCATCACATAACGTTTGGACTAATATTTTATTTTAGTGATTGGCATGATAAAATTCCATTCGTCGCGTAATTTGGATCGTTTTTGCGTTCATTACGATTTCCGTCGTAATTAACCGAACAACGCAACCGTACGACCAAACGAACCGACATCCGAGATGTTTTGAGCATATTTTAAGATCCCTATACATTAACTTTATTTTAAAGCCTTGAAATGGGGTTAACGGGACTTAAAAGTGCAAAAAAAAAAAATCAATTTTTACAAGTGAAGGGGCCATTTTTGAAATTTCTGACTAGATTCAATGAACCTAGTCCAATTTTGAAGGGTTGATGGTTTTAACCCATGGTTTTGCAAAACCATGGGCTGGTATTTAATAGTTTATAAAATACTATGGACCATTCTAGGGGTGCCCATGGTATTACAAAACCATGGGCACATGTGTACGGTTGAGATTAAATCACGTTTTTCGACGAACGATCTTAACGGTTCAAGGAAATCTATAAATACCCACCCTCACTTTCTTCCCAAAGCACACTTGAATCTGATTTTGGCTCTCTAAGTTGAAGTTTATGCTTCATACCTGAGAGTAAATCGGATCAAGAGCTTGCGAGGACCTTTTGTAAGTATTCTTTCGTTCTTTTCATTCGTTTTTATCATTAAAGTCAAACTGCGTTTGACTTTCTGCTTTGACCAGTTTATGGTCAACGCGAAGTTCATTTGAACTTCATAACGTGAGCGTAATCACGATGGTTATAGTCCCTAATGACTATACCTACTGATTTCCATGTTATCTAGGCTCAGTGACGAGTCGTAGTTTCGGCCAAAATGCGTTTCCTCGCGTATTTTGTAACCAAACTACTCTAGGGTATTAAAACCGTTTGTTTTAATACCAAACCTGTTTTCTAACTTTACTAAACATGTTCTAGCGTGTTTAGCTCGTCGCTTTTCGATTTGTGCTTGTTTAGGGTCGTAAAGGTAAGCGATCTAATCAATCACTTATACTTTCGAACCCGACCCATTTGGTCGATCATTAGGATCCGACCAAACACATTAGGTGACCATAGTTGTATAGGGAATAACCTTTGGAGGTTATACCTTATGGTCACGTCGTTTAAGTAGTTGTATGATAAGTAATTCTTATGCTTTAGGAAAATTACCAAAATGCCCTTTTTACGCATAAATTCATTTTAAGCATATGTAACTTAAATTTTGACATCTAAACTGATTTAGCAACAATATTAGACATGTTAAGGCATATATTACTTGTCATAGGACTAGTTAGGCGTTCCGAACGCGTTTTACGCGAACGACGCGTTAAAGTAGCGTAAGCTACCTAAACGGGTCGTAATGGGTCGTAAGCACTTAGGTTAGGTTTCGTTTTAGTATGTAGGCTTTGTTAAACCATATTACATAATTTCCCACACTTATTTGGTTTACGAACCCTCATACTACCCGATCCTCCGTTAGGTCCGGTTATTAATGTAGTTACCTATATTAGGCGTCGTTTGCTTTCCGTGATCCCTCTAGCTTTGTTTGGTTGTTGTTCAAGACTTCTAAGCACCCTCAAGTGAGTACATAGTCCCCTCTTTTACTGTTTTTCAAACATTTTGGGGTGAAACACATGTGCCTACTTGTTACTTTCGTGCTTTCCTGTTTTCACATCATATACGTGCTAAGTTCACTAGTACACTATTAGTACATGATTTTATTATGTTTTTGCTATATATGCCCATTGTGTGCATACTTAGTACATCGTTTTACATAACATTTCATGCTATGTATGTTCATCATACTTAGTACATTTTACATCACATGCTATGTATGTTCATCATACTTAGTACATTTTACATCACATGCTATGTATGTCCATTGTGTGCATACTTAGTACATCGTTTTACAAGACATTTTATGCTTTGTATCATGCTATGTATGTCCATCCGTCGCATACTTAGTACATTGTTTGTGCATTCTTACCTATGGTTTGGTTATTACATATTTCACTTGCCATACATGACATTTTGTATACACATTACTTGATTGACATTTGACAACGGTTTAGACATGGGCAATTTACATTGGTGGTTTATGTGGGTAAGTGATTTGAGTAACGAGACGTGTGTAATGTGATACAAGCGTTATTTAGATCATTCATTTGGACTTATACATTTTTACACAAATAACATATTTTCACAAGACATTGTTTTACAAAACAGTTTGTTTTATACAAACTCCTTTTTACTTGGTTATTCACTTAACCTTACATCATTCTTTTTAACTATACCTATCTATCATCGATTTTCAAACGTTTTACAAAAGCAAACACTTAAACTGGATTTATGACAAGTTTTTGTTTAAACATTTTCTTAAACCTAAGTCATGAATCCTGTTTTTCATAAAACCTATGTACTCGCCGGCATTTTTATGCTGACGTACTTTCACATGTGTTTCAGGTACAGTAGTTGGTGTTATATAATGATGATGTTGGTGTATGCTTACATAGGAATGGACGCGGCCTTAGTGACATTAAAAGATGCAAGACTAGTTAATTATGTTATGTTTCTTTATTGCTAAGACATTGCAACTCATTTGATTTAATAAAACGAAACTATTTATTCCATGGTTGTGAAACAATGATTCTGTTACAACACTCCCCGACGTTTCCGCCACATTTTGTTGTTTTACGTGGTCGGGGTGTGACAATCTCGATTCACATCGGTCAGGCCGGAATTCAAGTCGGAAATGTCTGTTTATCTCCTTGTTCGATTAAAATTTTCATTTAGAACTTGTAATATGTAGCGGTTCGCTAGATCTGGTTGGTTGCGATGAAGTTAGTTGCAGATCTGTTGTTTATGTAGTTGTAGATCTGTTGGTTATGTGTTGGATCTGTGTTGTATGTTTGATAATGTGGTTGTTTGTGATTAAGTTAGTTGTAGATCTGTTGTTTATGTGTTAGATCTATGTTATAAAAAGAAATGACCATTTTGCCCCTGAGGAAAAGAACAAAATAGCAGGATTTTATAAGACAAATATGACCTGATTTCATGTAACACCCCGTGTTACCGAATGTCAAAGTCAAAGTCAAAGTCAAAGTCAAGATTGACTTCTTTGACTATAGTTAGTCTATTCCATGTTGGTGATTTTCGTTAGTTGTATTATGTGGAGTAAGTGTTGTTAATCAAGGTAATCGAATGTTTATCAATACAAACTGGTTTATGATGTGTGTAAAATGCAACATATAAATTACATCAAATGAGGCATAAAACTAACCCTTTTTAAGTACTAATGTTGGAAAAAGTGTGTTTTTGTCTTCCTTTTGTATTTTCAGGATTAAATGAGCTCAAATTAACAAAAGAAGCAAAAAGACAGCTAAATCTAGCATAAATACAAGAAAAGGAACAAAAGTGGATTGCCTGACCCCTCAACAGCATCCTCCCAAGCAAAACAGAGAAGGCAGAAGACTGAACACGCCACGTGCTCAGCGAGCACAGGGCCGTGCCCAAGAAGCAGCAGAAAAGACAAACATGTTGAAGCTTCTATTGCTCACCACGGGGTCGTGCCCAGTGAACACGGGGGCGTGCCCAAAGTACTGCAGGCGCATTAATTGTAATTGCGAATTACAATTAATGAAGAGAGATAGTGTCAGACAGGCACGGGGCCGTGCCCAGGCCTCTGTTCAGCCTATAAATAGGAGTGCTTGGCTTCATTGCAACTCATCCATTGTCACACCACCTCTCTCACACTTCATCCACCACCCACCACCATAACAACACCATCATCCACCACCATCATCCATTGTCCATCATAGAGTGTGTGAGTTGTCTCGGGATCCAAGATTGATCGTAAGAGTTCTTGACAATCAAGGCCATGTTTGCCTAAGTCTCTTAGATCACTTGGTGAAGACAAGTGTTTAGTATAATACTTTTTATTTTTAATCTTTTGCACTTTTTATTTGGTTTTGTATTAATGACTTTAATAACTAGTTGCTTATGTTGAAGGTGACTTTTCCTTATCGTTTGTCCGTGGTGTCTTGGCATTATTTTACTGTCTATAAAAAATAAAATATTTTCACTATTCATATCTCCACGGTCTATATGGAGGTGTGTTGGCTACCTGGTCGGGGGTTAAGGGAACGGTTTGGTAAGGGTCTTGCCCTTGTTCAGCGTTTAGAGGTCCTGCAAGGGACCTGGGTCAAATTTAGTAGGACCTCCTTCAATACCCAAAGGTATTGGATGGCGGGGGTCCAAACTCTTTGATCCCCTCATAAGTTAACTACTATTAATACTATAACCCGGCTATTTAGGACTGTATCCCTGCTGACTCAGACTACTTAGTCGAGGGTAACGTCACCTCCAAAAGAGGGGCCTACCATAATTTCCATTAATAACTTAATTAATTATCTTTCAATAATCCGACCCTTTAGGATTGTATCCTTGCTGACTCAAACTACTGGGTTGAGGGTGACGTCGCCTTCAAAAGAGGGGCCTATTACAATAACTAAGATAATCTCTTAAACAAGTGCAAAAGTGCGAAAATAATCAAAGGTTATACTAATACACGAGTCGGATCCAAGTGATTCATCTTGTCTATCTGTTTTTAATTTTATTTTATTTTTCAGCATTTAGTTAGTTTTATTTTCTTAGTTTAAAAATCTTTTTCTAACATTTTGATTTGATTAGACGTTGAGGATAAACCGGTACTAAAAGCTCTTGTGTCCTTGGACGACCTCGGTATCTTACCAACACTATACTACGTCCACGATGGGTGCACTTGCCCATATGTGTGTTTAGTGTTAGTAAATATCGTGTTTTATAAATTTAAAACTTGGCTAAAAAGTGTAAAAAGGGCTTAAAATATATACAAAAAATATAACACACTTCACGCACATCAAGTTTTTGGCGCCGCTGCCGGGGACACAAGGATTTTAAGAAAGCTTAAAATTGACGGCCTAATCAGTTTTTCAAAACTTTTTCAAAACGCGCGCACATTTTTCTGCATTTTAGTTTAGTTTGCATCTACAGTAGCCTGAACACGGGGCCGTGTCCACTGAACACGCCCCCGTGCTGCATATTTTTAGTTAGATACCCAGATACAGAGTCTGAACACGGGGTCGTGCTCACTGAACACGCCCCCATGCTCAACGAGACCAGTAACTTTAATTAAAACGCTCATATACAGACCCTGTACACGGGGCCGTGTCCACTGAACACGGGGCCGTGTCCAGCTTCTGTTTCCATCTTTATTTTTGTTTTCTGGTCCCGAGACTCAGTTGTGGTCTGTTGAGTGATTCTTATGGATCAATACTCAGGAGGCTATGCCTACACCTATGAGGAGGATGATTATAGGAGAGACTATTACACTAATTGTGGTAACCCGCACTCGGTACAATATTGTAACTTATTTCAACCATCCACTTCATACAACTATTATGAGGAGCCCAGGTACGAGCCATCGACTTCATACATTTCCTATGAAGACCCAAGGTATAAACCTCCTCCCTCATACTCATATTTTGATGAACCAAGGTATGAGCCTTCATACTCATACTTTAAGGATTCAAGATATGAGCCTCCACCTTCATACGCTTATTATGAGGAATCGTGGCGTGAACAACCCACCTCATATGAGTACTATGAAGAAGAAAATTTCGACCCTTATCCATCATATACTTATCATGAAGAAAAATGGTGTGAACCATCTAGTTCATATGGGTGCTATGAGGAACCAAGGATCGAACAACCGGACTCAAGCTTTGAGGATCCCGATCCTTACTCTATCACCGACATAGCCGATAGGATAATAGAAAAACTCAAATTTATCGAAAGATGCATAAAAGAATCTCGCGCAAGGGAAGAGGAGTCCCGCGCAAGAGAAGAATTAAAAAAGGAAGAAACGATAATTGAGGAATTAAAAATGGAAGAACAAATAAGTGAAAAACCAACTCATGAGATAAACAACGAAAGAGGTGAGACCGATAACGTTAAAATTCAAGAAGAGTCTAATTTTGAAGAAATTAGTCTCTTGTCACCTTCTTTTGAAAATCATTGTTTAGTAACCACTCATGCTAAGTTTTTAAAAGATTTAAACACTAATACTAAAGTCAAGGAAATGGTAAGTGTTAAGTTAACTAATGATCAAACTTCACTAATAAAAGAAGATCCTTTTGAAATTAACATTACACCGGTTCCATGTTTTTTTTCAAAATTCATTTATTAGTAATGTCACAATTGATAAAGATCTTTGTGTTAACATAATGCCTAATTACATTTTTGAAAAATTAAGTATTAGTGATTTTACTCCACTTCAAATACCCATTTTTCTATCCAATCGGAAAGTAATAAAATCAATCGGTGTAGTTGAGGATGTCTTGGTTCAAACAAATCAAATGGTTATTCCAACCGACTTTGTCATCCTCGATGACGCTCCTCTAGTCTTGGGAAAACCTTTTGTAAAAACTCATGAAGCTTTGAAAAACCAAAAATTTAACAATCTACCTCTTCAGTTAGGGGCATTCAAAAGGAGCATAGATCTTGAGCGTTCAATGAAATATCCTTTTGGCAATAATGACCCCCTAATTGAAGATGAAGATGAGCCACCCGATACAACTGAAGAAGTTGACCACTTTGTTGAAGAAGAGGTCGCCATAGAACAAACTTTTAAAGTTCTTGATCTTGATGAGCCACAAAATAAGGTGTCTCCTAAAGACCCACCCCTTGAGCTCAAAGAACTTCCGAAAGGTTTGGAATATGCTTTTCTAGACAAAGATGGTAGTTTACCTGTAATTATTTCATCTAAATTAAGTAGCGTAGAAAAAGAAAAATTAGTTAATCTTCTTAAAAAACACAAAAATGCGATTGCTTTTTACTTTCTGCTTTATTTTTTCTTTTACTTTATGGTTTGGATGATTAACTATGGTAATTTAGGACGTTTGGTATTGCTTGGTGTGGTATTTAGTGATAAAACAGGTACAATTGAGGTTTAGAGTGCTAATCATTAGCACTAATAAAGCCAGGACAGGAAAACCGGAAGAAGAAACCTGTTTTTCGGCCTTGCAGACAGTCCACATGGGGACGTGTCCAGCCGACACGCCCCCGTGCCCACCTCCCAGTTCTGCTGTTTGTTTGTTTTTCTGCAGATTTTTGCCAGACACGGGGCCGTGCCTAGCCAACACGCCCCCGTGTCCATCTTCTGTAAGTTTTCATCACTGGCAGTTGAACACGGGGTTGTGTCCAACGGGCACGGGGCCGTGTCCAGCTTGCCAGTAACATAAAAATTTTGCTTTTAACACCATGTTACATATTCAATCAACCTAAAAATTTATTTTTGGGACACATTGAGCATAATGTGTAATTTAAGTGTGGGGGGGATGCTAAAACCTTGGAATTTTGCAAGTCCTAATAACAAGCCTTACACAAAACTCTATTGGAATCGCTAATCACCCCAATTTTTTTTTCAAAAAATTTCATTTTTTTTCAAAAATTTTCATTTTTTCTTACTTGTCTAAAGTTTAAGTTGGGAATTTTGAGACTAACAAGGTTATATTTTTACAAGTTTACAACCGATAGCGTCGGGATAAAAAGAACCAACATAAGAAAATTATGAAACGGCATGACAAGCTTAGTTAAAATTCGATTATATATACTTGGTCACATAAAAACCCATTCCCACAAAAGTGAGTTTTGAGCCTTTATTGAGCATACAAATATACATCTTTACGCTAAATGCTCATTTTTCGTTTCTTGTGTGAATAGCCGCTTGGTTCTTACGACTCTAGAACTTGCCACGACAATTCATTCCCGGTCCTTACCAACTTAAACCCAAGTAAGTAAATGATCGAGGCATTAGGACTAACCCTTTTTCTTTCAAAACCATTATTTTTCATTTCACCTACCCAAAAACTCCCCCTAGTTAGCCGCTTTGAGCCTAAACCTTTTCGTTTCTTAACCCCAAAGCCCTTTTTACCCACCAAAAAACCTTTTTTTTATTTTTACCCTTTATTTTAGTAACAAGCTCGGTTTTCGTGTGACTAAAAAAAATATTTACAATGAAGTTAGAAATAAACAAGCAAAGCTCCTCAAACAAAAGCTTGTTTAAAGAAATACTTCATTAAAAATAAAAAGTCACAAAAACAAAATGTTTTACGAAAACCGACGCTTTTTACGACTTTCGCCCTTTTCTACTAACCACTAACCCAACTACCCACCTTTAGCCCAAGCCTAACCCTTCACCCAAAAAGTCCTCTTGATATTTACAAAGGTATAAAGTTAAAAAAGAGGAGGATTGATTGCTTGGCAAGCTTATGGTAGGAATAAGTTCCATGCCGCTCTCGAGTGATTCACTAAAAATACACCTTCGGCCGAGTGTGAGTGATTTCTCCCGTGAGGTATGTGAACTTGTATATAAGTGGAATTTTAGAAAGGTATGTTATGCCTTAATAAATAATTTACCTTATGAAAAGTTTTTAATAAATCATGACGAATAGGATTGTAAATAAATAAAAATAAAACTTAATAAAGATCTTGGATTCCCGACACTCTATGACCTTTGGGAGTGTAAGCCACATATTAAAGAGTTTTGCTTGAGGACAAGCAAAAGTTCAAGTGTGGGGATATTTGATGTGTGTAAAATGCAACATATAAATTACATCAAATGAGGCATAAAACTAACCCTTTTTAAGTACTAATGTTGGAAAAAGTGTGTTTTTGTCTTCCTTTTGTATTTTCAGGATTAAGTGAGCTCAAATTAACAAAAGAAGCAAAAAGACAGCTAAATCTAGCATAAATACAAGAAAAGGAACAAAAGTGGATTGCCTGACCCCTCAACAGCATCCTCCCAAGCAAAACAGAGAAGGCAGAAGACTGAACACGCCACGTGCTCAGCGAGCACAGGGCCGTGCCCAAGAAGCAGCAGAAAAGACAAACATGTAGAAGCTTCTATTGCTCACCACGGGGCCGTGCCCAGTGAACACGGGGGCGTGCCCAAAGTACTGCAGGCGCATTAATTGTAATTGCGAATTACAATTAATGAAGAGAGATAGTGTCAGACAGGCACGGGGCCGTGCCCGGCGGACACGGGGCCGTGCCCAGGCCTCTGTTCAGCCTATAAATAGGAGTGCTTGGCTTCATTGCAACTCATCCATTGTCACACCACCTCTCTCACACTTCATCCACCACCCACCACCATAACAACACCATCATCCACCACCATCATCCATTGTCCATCATAGAGTGTGTGAGTTGTCTCGGGATCCAAGATTGATCGTAAGAGTTCTTGACAATCAAGGCCATGTTTGCCTAAGTCTCTTAGATCACTTGGTGAAGACAAGTGTTTAGTATAATACTTTTTATTTTTAATCTTTTGCACTTTTTATTTGGTTTTGTATTAATGACTTTAATAACTAGTTGCTTATGTTGAAGGTGACTTTTCCTTATCGTTTGTCCGTGGTGTCTTGGCATTATTTTACTGTCTATAAAAAATAAAATATTTTCACTATTCATATCTCCACGGTCTATATGGAGGTATGTTGGCTACCTGGTCGGGGGTTAAGGGAACGGTTTGGTAAGGGTCTTGCCCTTGTTCAGCGTTTAGAGGTCCTGCAAGGGACCTGGGTCAAATTTAGTAGGACCTCCTTCAATACCCAAAAGTATTGGATGGCGGGGGTCCAAACTCTTTGATCCCCTCATAAGTTAACTACTATTAATACTATAACCCGGCTATTTAGGACTGTATCCCTGCTGACTCAGACTACTTAGTCGAGGGTAACGTCACCTCCAAAAGAGGGGCCTACCATAATTTGCATTAATAACTTAATTAGTTATCTTTCAATAATCCGACCCTTTAAGATTGTATCCTTGCTGACTCAAACTACTGGGTTGAGGGTAACGTCGCCTTCAAAAGAGGGGCCTACTACAATAACTAAGATAATCTCTTAAACAAGTGCAAAAGTGCGAAAATAATCAAAGGTTATACTAATACACGAGTCGGATCCAAGTGATTCATCTTGTCTATCTGTTTTTAATTTTATTTTATTTTTCAACATTTAGTTAGTTTTATTTTCTTAGTTTAAAAATCTTTTTCTAACATTTTGATTTGATTAGACGTTGAGGATAAACCGGTACTAAAAGCTCTTGTGTCCTTGGATGACCTCGGTATCTTACCAACACTATACTACGTCCACGATGGGTGCACTTGCCCATATGTGTGTTTAGTGTTAGTAAATATCGTGTTTTATAAATTTAAAACTTGGCTAAAAAGTGTAAAAAGGGCTTAAAATATATACCAAAAATATAACACACTTCACGCACATCAGTTTACGACATTAAATAGTAGGAAGTAAGAATGCGATAAAGTCAATCAATCAATAATCAAGATAATCTAATCATCATCGAACTCGAAACTCGAATTGCGCGAACTCTGGTTGTTGTTATATGTGTGTGTGTGCCTTACGTGTTACTTGTGCATGTTTACTTTATGATATGTGGGGTGATCAATCGAATCGAAACTCGAAACTCAATCGAACTCAACCGAAATCAAGTGTTGATAATTGGTGGAGAAGAGATTACGCGAGATCAGGCTGTTGATCGATCAGGCTTCCAGCCGATCGAACAGCCCAGCCGATCGGACAGCCGATCGAGCAGGCTGTCCGATCGGGGTGCCTGGCCGATCGGCCAGCCCTTTCCTCTTTGGGAAGCCTATAAATAGCCCTGTCATTGTCATTCTTTCCACTTTTGGAAACCCTCTGACCAACCAGCTCGTGCTCCCCTTCTTTTCTCAGATTTCTTCCGATTCCGGTAAGTTTTCATCCTAAATCTTGTACTTCCTTGATCTACATACACTCCTACACCTTTCTATCTTTCGAATCTTAACTTTTAACTGTGAAATCATCAAGATTCATGCATTCTAGGATGATGTCATCATGGTGTTCTTGAAGAACTTCATGTTTTGACCTCAATCCACCACGAATAGCTTGGATCTAACCGATTTCCACATAAACAAACACAGATCTACCACAGATCTAAACAGATTCTCGGTGGAAAAGAGTGAAAGATGGATTTCTAACTTGCTTTCAACTCTTTTACACTCAATGCCTTCAAACCGGTAGAAACGGAGCTTAAACCCACTCACTAATCACTCTAGTAGTTGTGCGGTTCGAGATTCGGGATTCTATCCATGAGGTTCACCGACTTCGAGTTAAACGTCAAACTACCGTTCCAAATAATTCACCGGCCGGACTTGGGTGATTCCTGTCCGAGCATGGGAAACAAGTAAGAACGAAGGTTCCATAGTCGAGCTCGATGTCAAACTACCTCAATATAACGTCAAGCAATTAGAACAGCCTAAGTGTTAGACGAACAGGCCGACCAGGTCAGGATGCTGACCGATCGGACGGGCTGTTCGAACGAATAGCCCAACCGATCAGATGTCAGCCGATCGACTAGGCCAGCCGATCGGCTAGCACATGGCCCCACACTTTAACAATTGCATGAAGTCTAGTATGGAACGAAGTGCTGTTCGATCGAACTACGGTTTGATTTGAATTACTCTTCGGATCATGAGATACTATACTTAACACTTAATCAATTTTCAACTCGTTCGACGTATTTGGAGTGCCACCCGATCGAACATGCCGTCCGATCAGGTGACATCCTGCTGAGGACTTATTACTGAAGTACCTAACCGATCGGTTAAGCTGGCTGATCGAACGAAGGTAAGGACACTTCGATGTTCTCAAATACTACAATGAAAACTTCAAAAGGACAAGCCATCATACACAAACACATCCTACACAAAGGAAGAAACAATCCACTCGAACGGCCACACCGATCGAGCCCACCGGCCAACCGAACAGGCTGTCCGAACGGATTGCCATACCGAACGAACAACCCGTCTGATTGAACCTACCTTCGATCGACCAGGCTGTTCGACCCACCAACACTTGTACTCGTTTTACGCGTTACTTATCATTATGCTATCAAATCATCCAGGTTAACCCTACTCTCAAGCGTTCCCTTCAATCCATCAATCACTGTAAGTATATTCGATCCCTTTTTGCTTTTAGCACTTTTGGGTGTTACATACGTCACATATTTCAAATCACAATCGAACACGCTACTCAATTATTTGAACGCTAACCGTACCGCATGTATTACGTGACTAAATGAATGCTTGTTGTTATGTTTACACGTGGAATGCTGTCTACATGCCTTAACGACGATAGTACTATAGTTTGGACTCAGCACCCGTTCTCACGGGGGTTGTTAAGGACCATTACTTGCATGGATTACGGTGGTAATCATGTATTGGGAACTGCCTCGGACAGTCAACCCGCAGTCATTGGTATCGATAGATCCATGTCGATAATTAACATGCTTCGTTTTCCTCTGTGTACGTGCTGGTTATGCGTAAACTATTTCGAACTCTATATGCTATTATCAAACTTGTATGCTCACCTTTACATTTTATGTATTGACTTTATTTTAACGTATGTGACAGGCAATTAGGATGCTTATCTGCTAGGAAGGCGAGCTTAGAATAAGCGTCTAGAGCATAGTTGTCTGTAGATCTTGCAGATCGAGTCTCTAGAAGCAATTAAACAATATTTATTTTTATATTTAAATCTGAGTTGTTGGAACAGAATATTTGGCTGGATTTATATCTGTAATAATTTGTTTGCTATTTGAGGTATGGTATGGGACGTATTATATAAATTACATAGTGATAATAATTGTTATGGAAACTTCTGGACAATCTGTTTCGCTCAGTGCCATACCTCGATGATTCCGCCATCGGTTGGGGTGTGACAGATTGGTATCAGAGCCATAACTATAGGGAATTAGGCTAGACACGATGACGGGTGGTCTGTAGGACAACCCTTAAAATGTCTAAATATATATACATTCCATGCTTAATTCGGTTTATTGTTTGAACTTAGTAACTATGAGAGATTTGATGTTGCAGGTGTTAAGGCGCTCAAAGTGCAGGATTTAGGAAGCTTGGATGGATGTGGGAAGATGGCATCATTAAGAGATGAAGAAAACAAGTTTTGAGGGAGAAACGAAGGAAAAAGCCCACTCAGCGCCGTAACCTACGGTGCCTTGCCGTAGGTTACGGCCCTCCACTTTTGAAAGATACACTGCCGTAAAACAGGAGAGATGTAAGAAACCACTCAGAGGCGTAACCTACGGCTGAGGGCCGTAGGTTACGGCACTTTATGTTGACTTTGGAGTTGCTGACCACCGTAACCTACGGCTGGGGGCCGTAGGTTACGACACCGACTGATCTCATTGTGTAACTTATGCATTAAACTCACTTTTGATGAGGGTTTTTATGACCAGTCATGCTAGTTTCGGTTACTACTTGCTGGGAAACGATTATTGGAGTATATTAGGAACTTGAGGGCATGAAGAACAATATCTTTTATCTATCTTTTATCTAGTTTTTGTTGCTTGTGATCTTATTGAACATTAAAACTTTTGTCATGATGTTTGTTCAAGCCATGAGTGGCTAAATACTTTGTGCTCATCTTTGGTGGAAGGTTTTGTAAGACTTTATGCTTTAATTCTCTATTTCTAGAATAACAATCTCTTTCTTATTTGAATTGTTTCTTCTGGTGCATGATTGATTGTTAGTAAAGTATTGATTCTTATGTTAAACTAATTAGAAACCATACGTTCTTGGTGCCGTTGGCAATCGAGATATCATGGGTATAGTTAGGCTCGGGTAAGGGTTGATGGATCATCGGGTGACAACCTCACGTTCTAGGAATCTGAGTACTTAGTTCCCTTTCATCACTGCAATTGATCATACATAAACTATGTCTATGTAGTTCTTTCTAGTTGAATGTTAGCATAAATGTCAAAGCAAAACCGGAAACTGAAGATGATCATTTATCTCTAATTTGTTTACAACCAAACTTTTCTCTTGCAATTTATTTAGTTAAAGTTAGTCATAAAACCATTTCACTCAAATCAATTATTGAACTTTATTTTCTTGCAATTAGTCTAATTTAGTTAATCTAGATAAATTCTCAAATAGCACATATTCCACAAACTCTCTGTGTTCGATACCCACTTATCGCTATCTACTTAGTAGTAATTGGATTAAATTTGATTGTGACCACGACATCACGTCAAATTTTGGCGCCGTTGCCGGGGAGTAGTGCGCAACGTGTGTTATTTTTGCTTTTCTTAAGTTTGTTATTTTTCTATACGCGGGGTGTGTTAGTGTGCAGGTATTTACAGGTGCATGCGTACTAGAAGCTCTCACAAGCTTTCACCATTAGCATTTGATCCGGAAATCGAACGAACTTTGCGAGCAAACAGAATTTTGTTAAGGGAAAATACAATCAGCGGTTCACCAACAACACCAATTACACCGATTACACCACTGAGATACATGGATCGGGATCCACCACAACCACCGCCCACTACGGGTGAAACTGCTCCACCATTTATACCAACAACCACTCAACCTTCACCAAATACCACCCTTCCAACCACAACCAATGAACCCACCATACTTCAAAATGTCACACCAACCAACACCACACAACCCATTACCACTCAAGAAGAACCAACCATTACCTTCAATCCTGCTACTACTATTCCACCATTATCCCATTTCTTCCCGGGTGCGGGTCCATCATATTCAAATTATACCATAGCACCAAACTCGACCATTGTCCACGTTTCATCGTTTCGACCATCAAACCAGTCGGGTTTTCAATACTTGATGCGTGCAAGTGTGTATATGTTTTAGATTTATATTTTAAGCCCTTTTTACACTTTTAGCCAAGTTTTAAATTTATAAAACACGTTATTTACTAACACTAAACACACATATGGGCAAGTGCACCCATCGTGGACGTAGTATAGTGTTGGTAAGATACCGAGGTCGTCCAAGGACACAAGAGCTTTTAGTACCGGTTTATCCTCAACGTCTAACCAAATCAAATGTTAGAAAAGATTTTTAAACTAAGAAAATAAAACTAACTAAATGCTGAAAAATAAAAATAAAAATAAAAATAAAAACAGATAGACAAGATGAATCACTTGGATCCGACTCGTGTATTAGTATAACCTTTGATTATTTTCGCACTTTTGCACTTGTTTAAGAGATTATCTTAGTTATTGTAGTAGGCCCCTCTTTTGAAGGTGACGTTACCCTCAATCCAGTAGTTTGAGTCAGCAAGGATACAATCCTAAAGGGTCGGATTATTGAAAGATAATGAATTAAGTTATTAATGCAAATTATGGTAGGCCCCTTTTTTGGAGGTGACGTTACCCTCGACTAAGTAGTCTGAGTCAGTAGGGATACAGTCCTAAATAGCCGGGTTATAGTATTAATAGTAGTTAACTTATTAGGGGGTCAAAGAGTTTGGATCCCCGCCATCCAATACCTTTGGGTATTGAAGGAGATCCTACTAAATTTGACCCAGATCCCTTGCAGGACCTCTAAACGCTGAACAAGGGCAAGACCCTTACCAAACCGTTCCCTTAACCCCCGACCAGGTAGCCAACATACCTCCATAGAGACCGTGGAGATATGAATGGTGAAAATCTTTTATTTTATATAGACAGAAAATAATGCCAAGACACCACGGACAAACGATAAGGAAGAATCACCTTCAACATAAGCAACTAGTTATTAAAGTCATTAATATAAAACCAAATAAAAAGTGAAAAAGATTAAAAATAAAAAGTATTATACTAAACACTTGTCTTCACCAAGTGATGTAAGAGACTTAGGCAAACATGGCCTTGATTGTCAAGAACTCTTACGATCAATCTTGGATCCCGAGACGACTCACACACTCTATGATGGACAATGGATGATGGTGGTGGATGATGGTGTTGTGATGGTGGTGGGTGGTGGATGAAGTGTGAGAGAGGTGGTGTGCCAAGGGATGAGTTGCAATGAAACCAAGCACTCCTATTTATAGGCTGAACAGAAGCCTGGGCACGGCCCCGTGCCCGCTGGACACGGCCCCGTGCCCGTCTGACAATCTCTCTCCTCATTAATTGTAATTCACAATTACAATTAATGCGCCTGCAGTACTTTCGCCACGCCCCCGTGTTCACTGGGCACGGCCCCGTGGTGGGCAATAGAAGCTTCTATAGGTTTGTCTTATCTGCTGCTTCTTGGGCACGGCCCCGTGCTGGCTGAGCACGGGGCGTGTTCAGTCTTCTGCCTTCTCTGTTTTGCTTGGGAGGATGCTGTCGAGGGGTCGGGCAATCCACTTATGTTCCTTTTCTTGTATTTATGTCAGATTTAGCTGCCTTTTTGCTTCTTTTGTTAATTTGAGCTCATTTAATCCTGAAAATACAAAAGGAAGACAAAAACACTCTTTTTCCAACATTAGCACTTAAAAAGGGTTAGTTTTATGCCTTATTTGATGTAATTTATATGTTGCATTTTACACAAATCAAATATCCCCACACTTGAATTTTTGCTTGTCCTCAAGCAAAACTCTTTAATATGTGGCTTACACTCCCAAATGGAATGGGTAGAAGAGAAGGTTTTGGCTTGTCATAGAGTGTCGGGAATCCAAGATCTTTATTGGGTTTTATTTTTATTTAGTTACAATCCTATTCGTTATGATTTATTTAGAACGTTTCATAAGAGAAATTACTTATTTGGGCATAACATGCCTTTTTAAATTTTCATTTATATACAAGTTCACATACCTCACGGGAGAAATCACTCACACTCGGCCGAAGGTGTCTTTTTTTAGTGAATCACTCGAGAGCGGCATGGAACTTATTCCTACCATAGTTTGTGTAACAACTGCCACTAAAATCAATAATTAGGATGATAATTAGTCAATAAGAAAACCCTAATTAAGACACCCAAATAATTCTGCACTAGCCCTAAAATTTTCAGAACAATTGGAATCAGGATCAGGGCCCCTAAAACTCAAGGGGGGTAAACCCTAGTTGATAATTATCTAAAATAAAACGATGGAAACTTCTGATTGGCCAATTGTGTTGATTCATGCAAGCTACTCCCGTGCATGGCAAGTCTAGGACATTTAGGTATCCCTTACGGACCGTAAGGGATCAGGCTTACGGTCCGTAAGCAAGGCCAAATTTTGGCTATAAATAGCCGACCTTGGGACTTGAACAGGGGACTTAGAACGACGTAAATAGCTTCTGTGTACGTCGAGATATCACTGTTATATCATAATAAACACACACACGATCACGAGGTGCTGCCGCAATCAGGGTAATAACTCGATCGCTATTACGATTCAACGTCCGATCGATTATAACTATCCAACGATTGTCCGAGTGCTACTCAAATTGAGCTTGTACTTTGTTATTCATTGTGATTTCGACTTGAATGTTTGAGTGCTGTTCGAATTCGGACTATGCTCTGTCATTCGTTGTGAATCCATTGAATTATTAAGTATCGCACTTGATAATAGTTGTGAAGGTTTAATCTCGTGAATTGACGTAACTGCTGAATTAGTTACTAATCCCGTTTGTGTGTGCATTGTTATTTAAATTAGGTTAGAAGGCTAATCAGTAAAGCTTATACTCTGCTCGTAAATCTGCAGTGTGAGTCATTCTCTTTTTACCAAATATGCTTTACAAAACTCCAAACTATTTTCCGTTATAATTACAGGGATTAAGTCTATGTAATCACCAAATTACAGCCGGTATGTGGGGTTTTGTATACATTACTTGTTTCCCGTCACACTTGGACAAACGGGTGGCCAAGGGG
Source organism: Helianthus annuus (assembly GCF_002127325.2). Taxonomy (NCBI): domain Eukaryota; kingdom Viridiplantae; phylum Streptophyta; class Magnoliopsida; order Asterales; family Asteraceae; genus Helianthus; species Helianthus annuus. Next base: position 147,143,910 of record NC_035436.2, read on the forward strand.
TGATCTGACCACAGTCACAGACACCATTGGACAAATGGGCTAGCCAATGGATGGTCGAGTGATAAATACTGTGGGTAGTTGGTTTGATATCAGAAACATTGTAATTCCCCTTAATACTGTAGATTATAACAAATGTGTCGTTTTTAGTAAAATGAATGATTCACTCAGTATTTCCCCGCTGACAAAACCTTTTTCAAACATGTTTCAGCTGATATGGTATGAGCAAAGAAAAGTGCCGTGGAGCACTCCCAGCTTAGAAAAGTGGCTCAATGTAATTAAATAAATGAACATGTTTTGAAAATAAAGATTTCCCTGAGAAATCACATTATTGTAAATTTCGGGAATTTATCCCTAAGTTATGAAACGGGCAGTTTGAATGATTGAAAGATCCTGTTTTAAAAAGACTTCCGCTGTCGCCTAAATTAAATACCACGGGGTTCCTGTCCCGCGGCTCCTGAAACGGGTCAAACCGGGTCGGGGGCCGTGACAGGAAAAGGTGGTATCAGAGCTACTGTTTTAAGCTTACTGATTAAGCTCATTATTTTTAATTAGGAAAATTTTAGTTATCATTCTGTGAATATATGCTTATTAACTGATTAATTGTTAAAATTACATTATGGGTAAACAAAAGATTTCTGCTATCTACCACAAATTAGATAGTACACCTAAAGAACAGGGAACCTCTTCCTCCAAAACTTCCGTCAAGTTAGAGGAAGGAATCTTTGTCCGTAAGGCAAATTATGAAAACCCACTTACACCGGAGAAAAGGAATTCAATCCTTAGAAAAGGTCAAGAGAAAAAGAAACCCCGAACCAAGAGAGTGAGGTTTAACCTAGAAATTCAGGAAATTAGTAATAATCCACCAGGGGAAAATAAGTTAGATGAAAAATGGGCAAATCTATATCTGCTCGCTACCGTAGCAGAAAATGCAAATCTTTAAAGCTTTAAATCTAGAAATATTTACTTCCCAGTAAATAAATAAATAAATCTGAGTGTGTACTGTTTGCTGTTATGTTGTACAAATTGGTATGCAATAAAAAAATGTTTATTTGTTAAGCTTTGTTCCAAAGTTTTAACTTAGCATTTTGTGCATTTTGCATATATGCCGTACAGCATGAATGAGATGTCGGAAGCATTTCAGAATCTCAACCTCTATCCTGTGCCAATTGAAGTCTCCCACAACTTCACTGGTTACATTGCTGACATAGAGGAACCTCTTGAATTCCAAGCTCCACCGCTGGAAAAAGCAAAACCTAAAAAGAAGAGAAGATATGTAGGGTGGCGAAAAGTGCGCAGAAGGAAACCTAGGAGACTCCCTAAAATAGAAAATCCTGCGAGTGTGAGCAAGGGAAAAGAGAAGGAACAAATGGCAAACAAGTTCCTGAGTCATCGTATGCTAGGTGTAGACTGTCGAGGATATACTTCGACATTCTTCGAATATGCGAGAGTGGTACCTTCCCTGGCTTCGCCAGAACCGGTACTTATTTCCCGTTATATTTGGGGATTAATTGGAGAAATCCGTAACATCGTTAAAGCTGCGAGACCACGCACGATTGACGATGCTGTGGAATTAGCTAATACCTTAACCGATGAACTAGTCCGCACCAGAGAAGAAGATCGCAAGAAGGAATTGGCTCAGAAGATTACCCAAGGATTTCGCATGGGTAATAATAGCAATAAGTTCAAAAAGAGGGGAACAGGGCAATCCTCATCACCTCCTTTCTGCCGAAATTGCAAAAAGAAACACTATGGACAGTGCAATATATTTTGCAACTTCTGCAAGGCGAAAGGACATCGGGAAGAAGACTGCAGAAAGAAAACAAGAGTTTGTTATAACTGCAGAGAAACAGGACATTTCCAGTCTGAATGTCCTAAGTTAGCTAAACCAGCAGACAGTAGAGCTAAAACGACTGAAGGAACTACTAAGAAAAATGCACGAGCATTCCAGCTGACCACTCAAGAAGCCGAACTCATTCCAGACGTGATAGCGGGTAAGTTCTTAGTGCATAACGTCTATGCAGAAGTATTATTTGATTCTGGTGCAAACCAAAGTTTCATTAATACTGCATTCTGCCACGCTCTTAACTTACCTCTAAATACCCTTAGGCAGATCTTTACTGTTGAAACGGCAGATGGAAATTCTGTCAACATAAACAAGGTTTTACAAAAAGTAAAGATAGAATTGTTAGGCCATAAGTTTTCTGCAAACCTATTACCTATGAATTTAGCCGGATTCGATGTAGTGTTAGGAATGGATTGGTTAATAGCCAACCATGCTCGAATCCTGTGTGATAAGAATTCCGTAGAAATCCGTACCCCCACAGGAAAAGTAATTCTAATTTCAGGAGATAGACCTCGAAAGCCACTGAAATTCATTTCAATAATGAAATTGGCTAGTTATTCAAGGAAACAAGGAATGGTGTATATGATTTCTGTAATCATTAACACTAAAAGTAAGGAACTCCAGGACATCCCTATAGTTTCAGAATACCCAGATGTTTTTCCAGAAGAATTACCTGGGTTACCACCTGATAGGGAAGTAGAGTTTAGAATTCATTTAATTCCAGGTACTGCACCAATAGCTAAGACACCTTATCGATTAGCACCTACTGAAATGCTAGAATTGAAAAAGCAATTAGATGAATTACTAAGCAAAGGATTCATACAACCTAGTTCGTCCCCTTGGGGTGCACCAGTGTTGTTTGTGAAAAAGAAAGATGGATCAATGAGAATGTGTATCGATTATAGGGAATTGAATAAAGTCACAATTAAGAACCGATACCCATTACCTAGGATTGATGATCTTTTTGATCAATTGCAAGGAGCTAGGTATTTCTCTAAGATAGATTTAAGATCTGGATATCACCAATTGAAAGTACAAGAGGAGGACATACCTAAAACTGCTTTCAGAACTAGGTATGGTCTTTATGAGTTTACAGTCATGCCCTTTGGATTAACAAATGCTCCAGCTGCATTTATGGACATGATGAATAGAATCTGTAAACCATACTTGGATAAATTTGTAATTGTGTTCATTGACGATATACTCATTTATTCCAAAAGTCAGAAGGAACATTGTGAGCACTTGCATGCACTCTTAACTTTGTTAAGAAAGGAAAAGCTTTATGCCAAATTCTCGAAGTGCGAATTCTGGCTACAAGAAGTGCAATTTTTAGGTCATATGGTAAATCACGAAGGAATTCACGTAGATCCTGCTAAAATAGAAGCAATCACAAATTGGAAAGCTCCACGAACAGTTATGGAAGTTAGAAGTTTTCTAGGATTAGCTGGATATTATAGACGATTTATTAAAGATTTCTCTAGGATAGCTATACCTTTAACTAAGCTAACCTGTAAAGCCGTTAAGTTTGAATGAGGATCTAGACAAGAGGAAGCTTTTAGGATTCTAAAGCACAAATTGACAAATGCTCCAATTTTAGCTTTACCCGAAAGAACCGAGGATTTTGAAGTATACTGTGATGCTTCAAAATTAGGATATGGATGTGTGTTGATGCAACGCAAAAAGGTAATTGCGTATGCCTCTAGGCAATTGAAAAAGCACGAAGAAAATTATACAACTCATGATCTAGAGTTAGGAGCCATAATTTTCGCCCTTAAGATTTGGAGACATTATCTGTATGGAAGTAAGTTTACTATCTATACGGACCATAAGAGTTTAAGGTATATATTTGGGCAAAAAGAGTTAAATATGAGGCAAAGAAGGTGGATGGAAATCTTAAGTGATTACGACTGTGATATTCAGTATCACGAAGGAAAGGCAAACGTAGTCGCAGACGCCTTAAGTCGTAAGTATCATGAAAAGCAAAAGCGAGTCCGTGCTCTTAGGTTAAATCTACAATTAGATTTAATGGAACAAATAAAGGAAATTCAGGGAACGGCAATCAAGGACGATGCCGAAGGAATGAAAGGTTACCTAAAGGAATTAGAACAAGGAAAAGATGGAATTTGGAGATTCCACAAGAAACGAATTTGGGTACCTAAGCAAGGAGAATTAAGAAATAAGATTTTAGAAGAATCTCATAAATCTAGGTATACCGTACATCCAGGAAATAATAAGATGTACCAAGATTTAAGAAATAATTTTTTGTGGATAGGAATGAAAAAGGATATAGCCGAATACGTATCTAAGTGTCTAACCTGTTCACAAGTTAAAGCCGAACATCAGAAACCTTCAGGACTACTACAACAGTTAGAAATGCCTGTATGGAAATGGGAACTCATAACAAGGGATTTTGTTACTAAGTTACCCAAAACCAGAAAAGGTAATGATGCTATTTGGGTAATTGTGGATCGATTAACCAAATCAGCTCATTTTCTACCAATGAAGGAAACCTTTAGCATGGAAAGGTTGTTGTATGTAGATGAAGTAGTATCCTTACATGGAGTCCCACTCTCCATTGTATCGGATAGAGATAGTCGTTTTACTTCCCGTTTCTGGACAAGTTTCCAAGAAGCAATGGGAACTCGACTTAATTTAAGTACTGCATATCATCCTCAAACGGACAGACAAAGTGAAAGGACGATACAAACCCTGGAAGACATGCTCCGAGCATGTGTAATTGACTTTGGTGGTAATTGGGATAGCCATTTACCATTAACTGAATTCTCCTATAACAATAGTTATCATTCGAGCATCGAAGCTGCTCCATTCGATGCACTGTATGGACGCAAGTGCAGAACTCCCGTTTGTTGGGCAGAGATAGGAGAAAGTCAGTTATCAGGCCTAGAGATTGTGCAAGAAACTACTGACAAAATATCGCAAATCAAGGAAAGACTGAAGACTGCTAGAGATCGTCAGAAGAGTTATGCGGACAATCGCTGTAAGCAATTAGAATTTCAAGTCGGAGACAAAGTACTTTTGAAAGTATCTCCTTGGAAAGGAGTAGTACGATTTGGTAAGAAAGGAAAACTGAGTCCAAGATATGTTGGACCATTCCCAGTGATCCAACGAATAGGACCAGTAGCTTATCGTTTACAACTACCAGAAGAATTAGCTGGAGTACATGATGTGTTTCATGTATCCAATCTCAAGAAATGTTTATCAGACGAATCCCTGGTAGTACCTCTTCAAGATATAGAGGTAAATGAAAAGCTGAAATTCGTAGAGAAACCCTTACAAATAGAAGACCGGAAAATCAAGTTTCTCAAACACAAACGACTAGTGCTAGTAAAAGTCAAATGGGAATCCAAGAGAGGACCAGAATATAATTGGGAACTGCAATCAGAGATGAAGCGAAAGTACCCTCATCTATTTCAGTAAATCTCGAGGACGAGATTTTTCTCAAGATGGGGAGGATGTAACAACTGCCACTAAAATCAATAATTAGGATGATAATTAGTCAATAAGAAAACCCTAATTAAGACACCCAAATAATTCTACACTAGCCCTAAAATTTTCAGAACAATCGGAATCAGGATCAGGGCCCCTAAAACTCAAGGGGGGTAAACCCTAGTTGATAATTATCTAAAATAAAACGATGGAAACTTCTGATTGGCCAATTGTGTTGATTCATGCAAGCTACTCCCGTGCATGGCAAGTCTAGGACATTTAGGTATCCCTTACGGACCGTAAGGGATCAGGCTTACGGTCCGTAAGCAAGGCCAAATTTTAGCTATAAATAGCCGACCTTGGGACTTGAACAGGGGACTTAGAACGACGTAAATAGCTTCTGTGTACGTCGAGATATCACTGTTATATCATAATAAACACACACACGATCACGAGGTGCTGCCGCAATCAGGGTAATAACTCGATCGTTATTACGATTCAACGTCCGATCGATTATAACTATCCAACGATTGTCCGAGTGCTGCTCAAATTGAGCTTGTACTTTGTTATTCAGGTGATATGGTATGAGCAAAGAAAAGTGCCGTGGAGCACTCCCAGCTTAGAAAAGTGGCTCAATGTAATTAAATAAATGAACATGTTTTGAAAATAAAGATTTCCCTGAGAAATCACATTATTGTAAATTTTGGGAATTTATCCCTAAGTTATGAAACGGGCAGTTTGAATGATTGAAAGATCCTGTTTTAAAAAGACTTACGCTGTCGCCTAAATTAAATACCATGGGGTTCCTGTCCCGCGGCTCCTGAAACGGGTCAAACCGGGTCGGGGGCCGTGAC